>NC_132845.1:45549932-45869459 GCF_048164855.1 Canis lupus baileyi | reverse complement strand
CGGGCTTGGGCGTCAGCACTGGGCTCCTTGGGGTGCGCTCCTCCTGCGCGGGGTGCTGCACCTGCACCTGCACCTGCCGGCCCACCTCCCCTCGCCCCGTGCCTCCCGCCCTAGCTCCCTGTGCTCCTCCCCGGGGTCACTGCACTCCCGCACGCTCCCTTCTCCCTCCCTCAGCCTTGGGGTGGGACCTCAGGACAGTAGCCTCCAGCCTCTGAGCCTCCACGGCCAGACCGACTTGCAGGGCCCCCCCCATCACCTACCGCTGCTCCCCGGACTCCCGCGTGCTGCCGGTGGCCTCTCCCGCCCGCCAGCCAGCTCCAGCGGGTCTGCCGCCCAGCCACCCCACCTCACCCCCTGCAGCCGCCGGTGTCCTTTTCTCTTTCACTTTCTCTCTGCTCGGGCGGGATTTGGGCCAAGCTGGGGAGTAAGCACCCACGCCTCCGGCTGCTGCACCCACCACGTGCTTTCTCCGAAGAGCCTGGGTCACATCGCTGCACTCCAGGGCACTCCCCGAGCGAGCGGCTATCACCTCCTCCAAATGGCCATCCTCCCCGGTTTCGGGGCGGGGGTGGGGGGGCAGCCAGCAGCCCTCCCTAGGTCATCTGCAAGCCCGGGCTTGCAGGCCGCTCACTCTCGCTTTGGGGTGGTCTGGATTTCTCTCCAGCTCAGCCCAGCCGGAAAAGTGACAAACCAAACCACCCTTGCAGGGGACATGGACCTTGCTGGCTGAGCACTTCACTCCGGAAAATGCCTCAGGGACCCTAAACTCAGCCTTGGCAAACTTGCCTTCCCATCACCCCATCCCTGTTGGCAATCTTCCAGCCTCTCCTCCTTCAGAGGTCCTGGACCCCAGCTCCACCTACCAGAAGAATTTGAGGAGGTCACTTTCCAGTGACCTCCACTTGGATTTCCTGTCTGGAATTGAGGGGGTGGGTCAAGGGACTTCTGACCTCTCCTTCCCCATCAAAACTCCTAACCTGCTCTATGCAACGGAGCTGGCAACCTTGCCATCCATGTGTGGGTTCTGGGTTCGAAGCCACACTTCCGTGATGTCCGAGGAAAGGAGTCTCACCCTTCTCAAACAGCTCAGCGACACCATCACACTGGACTTCTAGGATGATATTCAGGTCCTACAATGTACCAGGCACTATGCTGGACCTTGATCCATTATTGCCCCACATGCTATTTCACAGCCCAGGAAAAGAGTCTCAGAGAAGGTGGGTGACGTGTTCTGGGTCACATCACACCCAGCCAACAGTGCAGCTGGCGTTCAGACCCACCCTAGGGGGTCCCTCACCATCTGTTTCCTAACCCCCACTTCTTCCCAAAAGCACAGTTTGGAAACTGGGGAGAGGGGAGCATCTGGCCAGGGGACAGGCCAGCTGGGGTTCAGCAGCTACACCAAGGAGCCGACACTGGCTCTGGTTTTCCTGCCTCTCCCGGGCATGGAGTGGGGTCTGGCAGGGAATCTGTCCTTCAAGGGCACCCCGTCAGTGTTTACCTGGGAGAGCGAGGCCCTTGTGGTTGGCTGAGCGGAGCCTTCAATGATGAGAGCTAACGACACGCCTCCCGAAAGCTGGCCTTCTAGAACCCTTCAGCGCTGATAAAGCCCTCTCACATGCCAGCCACCTGCACTGATCTCAGTGTCCCTCAAGTGGAAGGAAATCACCACCCCGCTTTTTCCAACAACCCCGACAGGACGAGGACCCCTCCTCTCTCGGCCCCTCCTCACCCCACAGTTCAGAGATGGTGGCACCAGCTGAGATCCCACCCGAAATCCAGAAGCATTTTCAGCCCCAACTTCCTCCACCACCACCCCCCTTTTTTTTTACCTTGGGGCTCGGGCAGGTAGAGACCTGCAGGGCGTGGAGCCGGACAGCGCATGGTGGGAAACCCGATGAGGCTGCTAGGCTGCTGCTCCCTGAGTCTGGAGCAGGCCAGTCAGGGGCCGAGACTAAGCAGGCGTGCAAAGCAAGCAGGCAAGGGACCAATAGAAAACTCTCCCCCTAAGAAGGGGCATCGGGCTGTCAGATTTCTCATTCTAATACTCTCTAATTTGCCCACACTCCCTAAGCCCTCCCCCCTTACACCCCACCCGGGCCTCTGAGGTTAATTTCAGTTCCTTGTGGACCTAACCGGGCAACCTCGGAGGGCTGAGAGTTGTCTCCTAGAGAGGGACCTTTGTTTGACACAATGGCATTCTAAAAATCATGGTGACCGCAGTGGAGCCCCTCTGGTGCCAGCTGCCAATACCTGCCATCCTCTGCTGGACAGAGCCAGGCTCAGAGAGCCCCACAAATGCCTCAAGACCAGCTGAGCGCCCCAGCTGGGCTCCAGCAGCCCTCCCAGATGCTATGTTCTCTCATTACTCCACCCCAGCACCAAATTGCCCAAACTGCCCTGAATTGCCTTGGTGATCGGGACTGGTCTCCTCGTTATTCGTATTCCAAGACCTTGGACCAAAATGTGAATCGCCCATAAGAGAGTCCTACCCTGGGCAGCCCCGGTGGCGCAGCGGTTTAGCGCTGCCTGCAGCCCAGGGTGTGATCCTGGAGACCCGGGATCCATTCCCACGTTGGGTTCCCTGCATGGAGCCTCTGCCTGTGTCTCTGCCTCCCTCTCTTTCTCTGTATCTCTCATGAATAAATAAATTAAAAATCTTAAAAAAAAAAAAAAAGGAGAGAGTCCTACCCCAAATGTGGTTTACTTAACAGGCAGATGGTTTGGGGTAAGATACGATGCAGTGCTAAATAGTACTGTCCCACAGGGAGAAAGTTGGGGCACTTGCACGTCTCTGCCCATGCTCCTGATGGCATCTAGGAGAAAGTCTCTGTCAGGCCAATAGGTCCTAAACGCCTCTTCAAATGCATGATGCATCCCTGCTTCCCAGAAAGCAGTCCTCCGCCACAAGCCTTCAGTGAGACCACAGCATCTGGCTGGACTTGTGTAAACATTGCCCTGCCTTCCTGCTTCATAGTTAACTTCAATGGATGGCATTCCTTTCATTTTATGGTGGACATAAACGTTCCTTGGAAAATAAAGTTGAATTAAAAAAAAATGTGAATGCTTTGGAAAAACACCTGCCAAGCAATTAATAGTATAGACGGTGTGTAGAAGTCACCAGGGAGGTCCCGAAGTGAATGAAGCTTGGGAATCAGTGACAGGTGCCTCCTTCCTGCGTTTTTGCTGAAGGAGCGTGGTGGGGTTGGGAGTCTGAAGAGCTGGTGTCAAGGCCCTGCTGTTACCTGTTACCAGCAGGTGTATGACCTTGGACCCCTCGCTCCCTTTGTGTGTGGGCCTTGGTTTTCCCACAAACGAAATAAAGATTATGATGCCTATCTATGTATGGTGGTTATTTTGAAACAGCCCCTGCTTTTAGAGGGCCCAAGGAGGAAGTAGGCAGACAAGTGGGAAATGCTAATAGTCAATTTGAAACAGGGTCTTGCCTTCTTAGGCTAATAAAACAGACGTGACAACTGTTACAGATCTCAAGAAGTCTCTTCCTCCCGTGACCTGGTGCCAAGGGACAGGCACTCCTGGCCATTCTGTTGTCTCGATGCCACTTATGAGAGTCCCTTCCTATTCTTGGAGGCAGTTCTGACGGCCATGGCCAAAGCAGTTCTGATTCATGTTCACGGCAGGGCAGAGCTTGCAATGAGAGTCAAGTCAGACTAGGGGCGCCATCATCTCTCACCTGGTCCCATCTCGCTGCCTGGTCTTTCTACGTCCTCCCTGACCCCCACCCCCACCCATCCCCCAGGCCCACACTCAAGACCCAAATCTGGCCCTGTCTGTGTCAACCCAGTTCTCTGAGCTGAGTGATGACATGTACGGGGCTGTGTGTTTGGCTGATGCCAAACAGGTTGTGGATTAGCACCAGGAGGGTACCCGGTAGAGACCCCACTGTGGTGCCCAGCCAGGAGCTGATGGGGTCTGAATTTCAGCAGGGGCTGTGGAAACAAAGAGATGAGTGAGCAGGCTGGTATTGCAGCAGAGCTAGAAGGCCGAGCCGCCCGACCGAGTGGGGAAGGCAAGGAGCAGGGCAGAGGGGTTAAGCTGAGCCAAGGATTTCTCATCCTGCTGATGTTCCTCTTCAAAACTCCCTCAGACGTGGTGACCATTCTCCTGAGCCCAGGGCTGCCAGGAATAAGCTCAATTCCCTCCCGACTCAGGGGCGTCTCAGCGCTGTTCAAGCCAGTCTTGCTCTGGGCGTGTGAATTTGTCTCCAGGGAGGATCCAGCGTGACAAAGACCACTGGCTACCAGCAGAAGTACTGCTAAAGTTGCCGGCTGGGGTCCCCTGCCAAGTCCCAAGGGGAGGACATGAGGGAAACTCAGCTTGTGAGTAAGCCGGTCATCCCTGTCTCCAGTCTTCCCCAAACAGACCTGCTCAGCCCTACGTGGTACCTCAGCTGGAGCAGGTCCTACCGCGGCCAGGACGGAGCTCCTGCCTTCTCCCCATCGGGCTCTGTTTTAGCCTCCCTTCAAGGCCTGAGCTCCTGCTTTCATCACCCTTCCAGGTAACATCAATCTTAGGCTTTATTCATTTTTAGAAAACTTGTTGCCATGTATTTGGCAATGCATGGGTGAACTTCCTATTTTGTTAAATATAGATTCTGTTGCCTCCAATTAGATCACAAAGTTACTAGTGTCTGGGAGCCGGTGTTTTATTTTCTTATTTAAAAGCCACACTGCTCCAAAATTGTTTGAATGAAGGAACCAGGTTTGGATGTGAATGATCAAGGCAGACTCAAGTTCCAAATGGTGAAGGCCCCCCTCCCCTTAGGTTGTAAGTGCCTTTTCTTATGGTTTTGTTTTGTTTTGTTTTGGTACCCACCAAAATCCCTAGCAGGTGCTAACACAAAAATTAGGGAGGAAGGCAGAAATGGAATGAAGGAAGGGAAAGAAGTGATAGATGTGATAAAACTGGTTTGCATCCACATTAGACAGGTAGGAAGGTGCATGAGAACGCAGGCCTAATAGTCGGTAAAATCACAAGCAGGTAAGTCAGTAGGAAGGCAGGTAAATCAGTTGATACATAAAAATAGGAATGTTTAGGTAAACAGATTGTGAGCATGTGTAAGTGGGTAACAGATACCAGTCGGTGGATTGATAAGTAGGTGTTGGTAGGTGGTTATGTAGACCAGGTAAGTTTGAGGGCAGGCAGGTAGGTAGCTGGGCAGGTGGCTACGGAGATAAATAGAAACTGAGTAACCTCACGGGTGGGCTGCTGAAGACAATGACAGAGAACAGAAACGGGCTCTGGTCGGAGCAGGTGCCAGGCTGGGAGCCAAGTGGAGTATGGAACAGGCCATTTGTCAGCCTGGGAAAACCCATGGGGAAGTGCCAACTTCCGGCTGTGGGCGCTTTTCCTTCTGCGACTCCGGGGGTGGGATGGGGTGAGGGTGAAGGTGACGTGAGTCTGGCTGGCGGGGAGGCCATCCAAGGTGGACTGAGCACAGGTGTTCTTGCCAACACATCTCCTTCCAAGAGGCAGAGTTGGCTCCCCCCAGATCAGAGCAGAAACGGGTCTTGGGGAGGAAAAGAGGAGGGTGCGAGGGCACAGCGCCTCTCCTGTCTGGGGTCGGAGGAGGTCCGGGCTCTGGTGGCTCTTGTGCTCAGAGTCAGATGGGAAAGGAAGCCGGAGGAATAGTTTGGCCGCCTGGGGTGGGTCCCTTCCTTTCCAATAAATCAGGCAACATCCTAGAGGGAGACTTTGTTCTAATGGTTCTAGAAACAGTATCCCTGTGGGCAAAAATAACACATCGTGAAAACATCGAGGGACCAAAGACCAAATGAGAGCCAAGAAAACCAACAATAAGATCTAAATCTCCTGGCTGGGAGGGCACATGCCCTGCGTCTGATGAGGTCACCGAATCCTCAGAGCACCCTCTGAGATAACAGTACCTGGGTACTATTATCGCCTCCATTTTACAGAGGCGGAAAACTAAGGCCCAGAGAGGTTCCAGAGAGTGCTCACAGTCACAGCCCTGGGAGCGAGGGGGCCATGACCTGCCCTCAGGCAGTCTGAGGGCAGAGACCGTGTGCCAGCCCAAGGGCAGGGGCACGCTGATGCGCTCCTCACATGCACTCAGCGCCCAAGCACTGAGTCACTCATGGAACAGGCGTGTAGATATTTGGTGCAGCCCCCGGTGGGACCGTAGACACAATTGTTTTCTTTTCACCCCCCCCCCCGGTTTATTCATCCTTGTCCAATTCTCTCTGCCGGGTACCCCTCTAGGCCTAGCTATACAACACCACGCGCTGCCTCAGATAGTTTCTGGCTATGGTCTCATTGAACCCTCGCTCTAGAAAGCCCCTGGGGGCTTAATATCATCACTCCCGTTTTCAAGATGAAGAGACAGAGGGTCAGAGTGGTCCAGTCATGTGGCTGAGGTCACACGGTTTGTAAGAATCGGAGCATTGCCTCAGACCCAGAGCTCTCCAGGGTCCAGCTTGGTCTTTCTCCATCACTGCCATCCTCACTGTCTCTTCTCCGCCCCCAGACTGCCTGCCACACGTTGTCACCCACTGTTGCCAAAGAATGGCCCGAGCATTTGCTCTGATTCTCCAAGGAAGCTGCTGGGTGCTGAGTTGTGTCAGAACAAGGACCTTGACCCTCAGACCTCCCCCTTGAGCTTGCCTGGGGTTGGATGCACCTGTGCTGCCTCGTGTAGCATGGGGTCGAACCCCCAGGGTCACAGACCCAGGGATAGGCTTTCTGCACAATTGCACGAGGGCACTATGGGAACTGAAGGCGACTTCTGAATCATTGGCCTAGTTTCAGTTTGAAGATGGTCAACCTGTTTTGGGTAGATTTACGGTACCCCTTGAGTTGTCTAGAAGAGGCAGCCAAGCAGAAAGTGCAGCGGCAGGTCCAGCCCTGTGAGATCCGATAACCCGCTCACCAGGCCGTGACCTGAGGCAAATCTCGTAGTCTCTCTGTGCCTCAGTTTACCATTCTGTAAAGTGAGAATAATGGTAGTACCTGAGCCATCCACCCACACCCACTCATCCACCCACACCCACTCACTCATCCATCCATCCATCTGTCCAACCATCCAACATTCAACAAATCTACATTACATGCCCACCCAGTGGCAGGCGCTGTGCTAGGCATCTGGTAGGCGATATGATCAAAATATAGATCCCTGCCCACATGGAGCTTACTTTCCAGTGGGAGAGTCAGACAATGAACAGCAGTCATACAATAATTAAATATATAGAAGGAGGAAATGTCAGTCTAGGGAGGGGGCTCAGAGTGTGGACAGGACCTGCAGTTCTGAAGAGGATGCTACAGGTAGGCCTTGTTGAGAAGGTAAGATCTGAGCAAAGAGCTGAGGGGGGAGGCCTAGAGGATATCTGGAGAAGGACGCTCCAGGTAGTAGGAACAGCACGTGCCAGGGGCCTGTGGTCGAGAATGTGCCAGGCCCGTCCCGGGGACAGCGGGGACACCAGTATGGCTGGGGGAGATGAGCAGCAGTAGGGGATGAGGGCAGAGCAGCGAGAGCCAGATTGTGATGAGCCTTGTGGGCCACTGTCCGGATTTCGCTTTCCCTCTGAGCAATGGGGAGCCAGGGCAGAGTTTAGAGCAGTGGACGGTGCAGATTGGTAAGGGTTGCGGAGAGAGTTACAAAACCTTCACATGATGATTTCCTCTTCTGAACCCTGTTGAAACCAAAGGCAGGGCCCTTTCTTTACAAAGCACACAATTCTCCTTCCCCTTCCCTCTATCCCCCTCCGAAGTTGCTCCCGCCCGGCTTGTCCCACAGCCGCACCCTTGGCAGCCCTGACGGGAGCTGGCCTGGATAACAGGAGGAAAGGGCAGGGAAAGGAGGCACCTTGCCTTTCTCTGTCTCCCAGCCCCCTGAAGACCACGTCATTCTGAGCCCAGTTCCCTTTCTCGAGTCACATGGGGGTCAGAAATAAAAATATTACGTCCCCAGGGAGGAAGCAGAGTGAAATAACAGGAACCAGCAGAGGAGGGAGGGCCAGAGGTGTCAGGCAGCCCCCACATAAAGGAGCTAGGAGCATGAAGTTTGCAGGGAGGGAGGATGGTGCTGATGCCCCTGCACCCATCCCGGGGTGGCTGCTGCACACCCATCAAGACCACACCCCTGGGGACAGGAGCCGCTTGCACCCCCAAGAAGAAATCAGGGAGCCCATTTAGGTAGGAGAGGGACAGAGTAAGAGATATGTCCAGGAAACCAACAGGGACCATCCGGGCGAGACTGTAACCACGAGGAAAACCAACTTCTTATACATTTGCAACTTGACAGAGCGGGGGTGGGGTGGGGCAACACCCATACACCACCCTGGCACCCGAATCAACACCCTCAGAAGAAGGCTTTCTCCCTCCTCCAAGCCAGGTTGAGGATAAGCTTGCCTGCCTCCACATAAATCCAGCCTCCACCACTTGGCACCTGGGGACCCGGGGTGCTGTCCCCTCTGGGTGCTCTCTGTTTTCTTCGTTAGATCAGAACTAAGAGTGCCGCGCGGTCCCTGGGCTATGCCAGGCGCGTGATAAACACTCAACGAGCGCAAATCATTGTGATCCTCTCCCACTCGAAGTGGCTCTGAAACCAGAAAGGACCCACGAATGACTGGACTCTACGGCGCCGAGTCACAAAGCTGGAAAAGCCCAGACCTGGGGAGAGCAGGTGCAGAACAGAGATGCTCGCGTGGAGCCGAGAGCCTCTTGGCCGCAGGGAAGGGACACCTCACCTGTTTGCGGGGTGGGGGGAGGCAACACGGTGTAGGCTTGTTTTTCTGATTCAAGAGGCTGTCGAGTGTCATCAAGACTCTAAAAGTGAGACGCTCTTCCCCTCTTTTCTCTGATCTGGTTCTTGTTCTGGGTCTCCGTCTCCCTCGTTCTTTCTCCCCCTCTTCCCTCCACCTTCTCCCCCTTCCTCCTTCCCTCTGGCCTCTCCCTTTCTTTTATTTATCTCCCTTCTTCTATTCCGTCTCTCCCTTCCTTCCTCTCTCTCCTGCCTGTCTTTGGATTTCTGTCTTTCGCTGACGCAGATGCACACACGCACGTGCACGCCCGCACACACAAATGCGCGCACATATGCACGCACGGCATCCTCTGCTCTCTGGCTTCATTGCCCGTCCTCTGGCACCTCGTTTCTCTGCATTGGAGCCTCCCCAAGTGTCTGCAGCCGCCTTCCCCACTGGACCGTGAGCCCCTTGCGTCCAGCCCCGGTGCCCAGCGCAGGGCCTGATGCATCAAGGCTGCGCAGGGTACAAATCAGGCAGGTGTTTGGTCTCATGCCTCCAGGATGGTCTTTTCTTAAGCAGAGTGGGAAGCGTGCTGGCTGGGCCTCCAGCACACCCGGCATCACAGACGGAGTTCTCCAAGCACTCGCTGCTCCTGCCAACTCATCCAGAGGCCCTGACTCCTGTCCAGCTCCGCCTTCCCATCTGGGGACGAGGATGATCACACTGGCTTTCCTTTCAGAGGGAAGGGAAAATCTGTGCGCTGCCTACAGCCAGCCTTTGCTACTCGGGCCAAGGGGATGCTGACTTACCAACATGGTCCTTGGAGGAGTTGGGGTCCCCCTCCGCCACCGGGGTCTGCCACCCACTCCACGCCCACCTCAAGAGGGCCAAGTCTGGGTCTCCTTTCTCCAGCAGGGTCAAGGAAATCTTTCTGGCCAGGGCCTCGCCATCAGGCTCATGGAGCAGGGTGCAGTGGTACTCCCGGGAGAGAAGCTCCTTCTCTAGCATGTTGTCCAAGAGGGCTTGCACTAGACTCGGCTGATGGCTGGACAGCAGCATCCGGACCCGAGCCAGGATGGTCTGAAAGTGGTTCATGGCCGGGCTCAGGGGCAGGCCAGCTGCCTGGGCCAAAGCCTAGGATCTCTGCTCACCCAGCCTGCAGCATCCAAAACATGAAGTGAAAAACAGGATGAGGGAAACTCTACAGTTTGGTGCTGTTTATTCCTGCTTAGGCAGGTTTCCTCATTTGCGTCGCAGGCTGGGGTGCCTGATGTGTGGTTGGAAATGGGTGCTGGGGCTGATCCGGACCCCACAGATGCTCGCTGGGACCGCCCACGTGCATGTCAGAGAAGCCTGCAGCCTGTGGGCTCCATCTGATCCAATCCGGTATTTGCTAAACGGGAAGCAGACTTGCCTCTGTGGGAACTCACACAGTGATGGTCCTTTTTAGATGTTTTATCATAACAAGAAGGCAGTTGGGGTGTAGGGTTAATTGGCTTTGGGGTGAATCTGCCGGGGTTCACAGCACAGTACTGCTTGCTCAGCCTCTTTCAAGCCCCCATTCCTCCACCTGAAAAGGCTGGATGACGATAATCATACTTACCTCACTGGGTTAGACGGGGTGATAATAAATGCCCTGACCTCCCAGAGTTGTTGAGAGAATTAATGAGATAAGGTGTGCAGAGCACCCAGACATTATCTGCATGATACTAGTGCAATAAATATCAGCCATTATTCTCACTATTGTTATTGATTAATCATGCATACGACCGTCATCTTGGGCTTAACCTCACTAACCCTCAGTCCTCTCCTTAGCCAAAATCTCCCAATAAAAGTAATCCAGCCTCATTAAATTGTCTTGAGGATTAAAAAAGATAATGCATTGGAAGGGCTTGGCGCTGGACCTAGTGACCACTTAACGAAAACTGACTACATACGAATATCATCCCCGATCTACAAATGCACAAAACAGAGGCTTTGCGTAGGAGCCAGTCTATTTTAGGATTCTATTCTAAAAATTCCCAACCCAGGGGTGTCTGGGTGATGCAGTCGGTTGAGCATCTGATTCTTGGTTTCCGCTCAAGTCATGAACCCAGGGTGGTGAGATCTGGTCCTGCACTGGGCTCCGGGGCTCTGCGCTCGTCATGGAGTCTGCCTGAGATTCTCTCTTTCTCTCCCCCACCCACTCATGCCCTCTCTGTCTCTCAAATAAATAAATAAATCTTAAAAAAAAAATTCCCAACCTATTTTTTTTTCTCATAGTTGATGACTCTCCCTTATCATTTTGAAACAGACCTCGTTTCCTAGCCTGGCCTCAGCTTTACCATCTCTCAGATGGGACCATTTGCATTGTTCACTTAAGTGAGACAAATAAAGATTTCGACTTCCAGGATGGCTGAGTAGCTCCTACCTGACTGACTCTACCACAGATAAAAACTAACAACTCTGGGGGAGGAAAAAAAAAATAGACAAAAACAACTAGCTAAGGGCACTGAAGAATGACTGGAACTGGCTGATATTAGAAGGAAGTCAACACATGAAAGATAAAAATACCTTTGGTGAGTGAGTTCTCAGCTCATGGGATTAGCCTGGAGGCAAGTCTCCATCACCACTGTGCAGGACAATTAAAACTCTTAAAAAAGGCAAAGTTTTACTGCCCTGAATAACCAGAGGACAGAATTTCAGGGTAACAATAGCTGCTGGAAAGTGGGAGTAAAAACCCCAATAAGGAGGCGCTTGGGTGGGTCACTGGGTTAAGCATCTGAGCCTTCAGCTCAGGTCACAGTCTCTGGGTCCTGGGATCAAGCCCAGAATTGTCCAGCTCCCTGCTCAGTGGGGAATCTGTTTCTCCCTCTCCTTCTGTCCCCCGCCCCCCCGCTCATGCTCTCTCTCTCTGTCTCAAATAAATAAATAAAACCTTTTAAAAATTTTTTTCAGAAAGGGGAGTTGCTCCAAATTCTGTGTATAAACTGCCCAAATATCTAGTTGACTTCTGAACCATGTATACATTCACAGTTAGACTCCAAACAGCCCAGCTGAGGTTAAAGGAACTGAACTGAGATTTGAATTGCAACCTACTATAAAGGTCAGAGGGGGAGTAGGAGACTGCATTTGATTCCAGACAAGTTAGGAGCCCACTAAATCAACAACAACAAATTAGCACTGTTCAGGTTATAATAATCCAGAGTCTTGGGGCTCCTGGGTGGCTCAGTCAGTTGAATATCTGCCTTCAGCTCAGGTCGTGATCCCAGGGTCCTGGGATCAAGTCCCACATTGGGCTCCTTGCTTAGTGGGGAGCCTGCTTCTCCTTCTCACCCTCCCTGCTGCTCATGAGACTCTCCCACTCACTCTCAAATAAATAAAGTCTTAAAAACAAAACAAAACAGGGTGTTTCCAACAAATGATGTGCAACATACACCCAACATTACTTGCCTGTAAAGAAACAGGAAAAAGGGACTCATTCTCAAGAGAAAAAGACAATCAAGGAAACTGACTTCTAGGTGACCTGGATATTGAAATTGGCAGACAAGGATTCTTAAAGCAGTGACTATAACCCTGAATGAAAAAGACATTAAAGGGGGAACCTGGCTGGCTCAGTTGGTGGAACATGTGACTCTTGATCTTGGGGCTGTGAGTTCAAGACCCATACTGGCTGTAGATTACTTAAAAAAATAAAATCTTCTTTAAAAAAAAAAAAACATTTGAAAGAAAGAAGATGTAGGAGAAAGTATACTCATAAAAGTGAAAAGATGGGAAATATCAGCAGAAAATTAGAAACTATTCAAAAGTTATCCAATGAGGGGCACCTGGGTGGCTCAGCAGTTGAGCGTCTGCCTTCGACTCAGGTCATGGTCCCAGGGCCCTGGAATTGAGTCCTGCATCGGGCTCCTTGCAAGGAGCCTGCTTCTCCCTCTGCCCGTGTCTCTGCCTCTCTCTGTGTGTCTCTCATGAATAAATAAATAAAACCTTTTTAAAACAAGCTATCCAGTAGAAATTATCAAAATGGAAAGTACAATATATGAAATTTTAAGTCACTGGATGGGATTAACAGCGACATTTCGGAATGACAGAAGAAAAAAACTTGCAGATGGAACGATAGAAAGTATTCGTTCTGATAAACAGAAAAGTTTGGGGGATAAAATGAGCTTCGAGGATCTGTGGGAAACTATGAAAAGCTCCACATATTTCATATGAAAAGCTTCTACGTATTTGAGATCACAGAAGGGGAAGAAAGAGTATGGGGCAGGAAAAAGATTTAAAGAACTAAAGCCTTAAACTTCTCAAAATTGGCAAAAAGAAAACAAATCTGTGAAGCTCAGTAAACTTCCAGAATGGTAAATACGATGAAACCACACCTAGCTTTATCACGGCCAAAGTGCTGAAAGCCAAAGGTAGGGAAAAACTCATGAAAGCAGCCAGACCAGAACATGTTACACACCAGAGAGTGTTCAAATAGTCACTGACTTCTCATTAGAAACCATGGAGGCCAGAGAGCTGAAATTGTCAACACAGATGATTTTTTATTATTATTATTATTATTATTATTATTATTATTATTATTATTTATTGTTTTTCAGAGAGAGAACAAGTAAGGGGAGGGGCAGAGGGAGAGGGAGAGAATCTTAAGCAGCCT
Source organism: Canis lupus baileyi (assembly GCF_048164855.1). Taxonomy (NCBI): domain Eukaryota; kingdom Metazoa; phylum Chordata; class Mammalia; order Carnivora; family Canidae; genus Canis; species Canis lupus. The sequence continues at coordinate 45,856,106 of NC_132845.1, read as the reverse complement.
CCATGCCCAAAGTGGATGGAACGCAATGTGAGGCTTGATCTCTCAACCCCGGGATCATAACGTGAGCTGAAACCAAGAGTTAGCTGCGTTACCAACAGACACCAAGGCACCCCATTCACACAGACATCTAAACCCAGTGAAAAGACCTCTCAAGAATTCAGGAAATATGGATATTTTCAGTTAAAGGAAAAACTAAAAGAACGAGTTGCAACAGACCTGTATGCCAAGAAACGTGGAAGTGTGTTCTTTGGGAGTTGAATGAGGCCAGCTAGCAATTCAGATCTACAGGGAGGATTAAAGAACATTAAAAATAGGATCTCTGGCCAATATAAAAGATTGATTTTTTTCCTCTTCATTTATTTAAATATAACTGGTTAAAGCAAAAATTATAATATTGTCTATGACTTTTAAATATAGATAGAAGTAACACATATGATGTTTATAGCATAAAGGATGTTATAATAAGAGGGTGGTTATTAAATCTTTATGTAGTTGCAAGGTTTCTAGATATCAAAGTGATTGATTCTAGATATCAAATATTACCTCTATGGGACACCTGGATGACTCAGCTCTGCTTTTGTCTCAGGGCGTGACCCTGGAGTTCAAGGATCGTGTCCCACATTGGGCTCCTTACAGGGAGCCTGCTTCTCCCTCTGCCTGTGTCTCTGCCTCTCTCTCTGTGTCTCTAATGAATAAATAAATAAAATCTTAAAAAAAAAGGAATATTACCTCTAATATTACCTCTATTACCTCTATATTACCAGGTTGGGAGAAATAGAAGATGTATATTATATTTCCTTGGCGACCACCAAAATATAATGCAAAAAGGTATAGCTAAAGAGCAACTTGAAATTAATATAGAATTTTGAATGAGGGTGTTATTCTGTATGTTGGTAAATTGAACACCAATAAAAATTATTTTATTTAAAAAAAAAGAATTTTGAATGAGATGGACTCTCAACTCTTGGTTTGAGTAAGCAGTCCAAGAAGATCCTGACATTATAAACGTCATATGTAACGGCAGAGATGTCAATGTAAATATTATTCCCAGGGCAACATATTACCAATCAAGATAACAAAAATTGCATACTTTTAGGCACTAAAAATCGCTTCTCGGAGTTTGACTGAGATCAAGTGTAGTATCTATTCTTATCACTTTTAGGCACTAATGGTCATGGTTCACAGGGCAGATCAATAATTTCTGCAGGTTGAGTATCTTAAAAGGCTCCTTTGTACAAACAGCACTTTCGAGAATAGTTTTATAATCACAAAACAAACTTCACGTGTTCGCACGTCCCCTCTCATGACAGGAGATGGAGATGGATACTGAAGCAAAGGTTCTCAGCTTACCAGAGCTAACTTTGGGATGTGTAATAGTGATCGCTACAACCAAAGGCAAAGGAGGAAACTTGCTCCATTTTTTTTTTCCTGAGATTTTCTTGTCAGCAGTTAGGAGACCATGTGATTTCTTGGACAAGGAAGTAATACCCATTGATTAGGGATCCCTGGGTGGCACAGCGGTTTGGCGCCTGCCTTTGGACCAGGGCGCGATCCTGGAGACCCGGGATCGAATCCCACATCGGGCTCCCGGTGCATGGAGCCTGCTTCTCCCTCTGCCTATGTCTCTGCCTCTCTCTCTCTCTCTCTATCATAAATAAATAAAAATTTAAAAAAAAAAAATACCCATTGATTAGATCTGAGAGAAAAAGAGGTTTGAAGAGCTTAAAACATAGAGGAGGGCAGCCTGGGTGGTTCAGTGGTTTGGTGCTGCCTTCAACCCAGGGCATGATCCTGGAGTCCCGGGATTGAGTCCCACATCGGGCTCCCTGCATGGAGCCTGCTTCTCCCTCTGCCTGTGTCTCTGCCTCTCTCTCTCTGTCTCTCATGAATAAATAAAATGTTAAAAAAAAAAAAAAAACCATAGAGGAGTTAGGAAAGAAGGAGCCTTAAGGGAGTTTTAACAGATGGCATGTAATCTTCAGCCAAGGCTGTGGAGAAGATGGCAGGGGGTTGGTCACTGGGAGGGATAAGGAAACCATGTTTTTAAGTACCTCAACTCTTAGGTACCTGAGAGAGAGGACCAAGTCTTGAGGATCCATCCACAAGCATCCGCAAGGTAGGGATGAGGACCAGCCATGGGGATTACCCCCAAGCACCCAAGGTGGGGATGAGGACCAGCATGGGGATCTATCCCCAAGCATCTTCAAGGTAGAGATGAGGACCAGTCATAGGGATTCATCCCCAAGCATCCTCAAGGTGGGGTTGAGGACCAGCCATGGGGATCCCTCCCCAAGCATCCAAGGTGGGGATGATGGATAATGAAGCAGCAAATACTAGGGTCAGAGAACCAAGGATAAGGGCAGGTAGGTTCCCCTAGCTGCCTATAAAGCTGCCTTCCTCCTTCCTGTCAATCCAACCACTACTCAGTCATGAGCTTTGTTGGGAAAACATGAATGCCAGCCTCCACTTGACCACAGATTCACTGTGCCACCACAGGCAAGGCATTTCCTCTCTCTGGGCCACAATTTCATCACCTATGAAATAAGTGGTTCAGATTACATGATCCCTTGAATGTCTTTCAGTTTTGAAATATTGAAAGTATTACATAGTTGCAGAACCCACTGGTCCCAGAGCTCCACAATATTCCCCTGTGATTAGTCATGTGTGTTGCATTTTCTGTCTTTAGTCATTCAGGACCCCCTGCTTCTGACATTTCCCCCCTCATTATCACATGCAGTGTGACTATTATTTATCTGATGTTTTGCTTTCATTTGGCTTGTTTATTTACCATAGGAAGAAATTTCATGCCCTTATCACAGTTGGAAAGTCACATCCCATGCCCAAGAGTAGTGAGCAGCTGACAAACATGTGGCAAGTAAAATGATATCAAAGCTTAGATTCTCCTGCTTATTGAAGCTTCTGATTCTGAGGTCCAGTCTCGCTTTGTGACAAAGCATGGTTAGCAGGTGTTAGAGAGATGAGAGAGAGAGACTAGCACCCAGCTGGGGGTGCCTACCTCCTCACACTGGTAAAAAGTATAGAACCTCTCCGTAAGGATGTAGAAAAATGAGAACTGTCCTACTCTCCTGGAGAGCATATGGGATCGTGCAATCACCTAGGGTAACAATTAGGCAGTACTTATTTATTTTTATTTTTATTTTTAAGAGAGAGAGACAGAGAGAATGGGGAGGGGGGAGAGGTGGGGCAGAGGGAGGGGGAGAAAATCTCTCTGAAAACTGGAGGCAGGGCTCTATCTCAGAACCCTGAGACCGTGGCCTAAGCCAAAATCAAAAGTGGAAACTTTAACCAACTGAGCCCCCCTGGCCCCCCTGAGATGGGCATTCTTAAGCTTTACACACAATATACGGAGATTTGCTATTAGCTTAAAAAATCATCCAACTTTGCAATGATAATCAAATAATTTTATGAAACATAGAACGCAGCCAAAATTGGGAGTGGAATTAAAACTCTCCCAACACTTCGCCAGGCTCCAAATAGCTGCCACCCATGAGACAGGTTTAGTTCGATCATTTTCCCATTGTGGGATTGTCAAACAGAAATCATTTAAAGACGCTGTCCTTTGATACACATAAAGATAAATAGCACTTTTCTCTAAAATTATCTTTTCCTTGGAAGTGTAGCCAGATGGCCCTAAGGACACACAATGTATAATGATTCTGGAAGAAATTACAGACCAATGCCACAAAAGGTATGGAGAAATTGTATGAGCAGCTGAGCTCAGGAGAAGATTTTGGAATGCCTGTATCCAAATTCATAGACCTTAGTAACCTATTAAGGGTCTCTTAGAAAAACTACATTCTCATGGATGTCACAGCTATTGGTTTTAACACGTAAGACCACGTTAGTATGAAAGAGAGAAAATTGCAAAGACTCAACCATTAAACCTTTAGAACATGCCCCATATCCCAGTATATAACTGATTGGACTAACTTTATGTTAACAACCACTAAATTCCTCACACGATTGGGTCCATTGCATTCAATTTATTGAAGCCACACTTACTTCAGAATATTTATAAAAGGCATTTGTGTATCTATTTTTTGTTGATTTTTATTTCTTTATTTTGGTTATTGCGAACACTGCTGCCTCGTGTGTTATATGCACCTGTGTAAGAATTTCTCTGGGGTATATACTGAGGAATGGACACTGTGGGTCTGCACTTCTCCCATTTAATAGGCATTGCCTAGGGGAACTCTAAAAAAAAAAAAAGCCCACCTCAAAGAGGAAGCCATTATAATGACAAATAGCACTGTGCATTTCTAAAATTCCATTTTTTTTAATTTATTTTTTTAGGGACACCTGGGTGGCTCAGTGGTTGAGCATCTGTCTTTGGCTCAGGTCTTGATCCCAAGGTCTTAGGATCAAGTCACGCATCGGGCTCCCTGCATGGAGTCTGCTGCTCTCTCTGCCTGTGTCTTTGCCTCTCTCCCTGTGTCTCTCATGACTTAAAAAAAAAATCTTAAAAAAATTATTTTTATGATTTCATTTTTCAGTGTTTGCCTCTTGATGAACTCCCTCCTCCTGTGTGATATTGCCACACATAGAGTCAGCTAAGCCCTTGTGATGTTTTGTGCGGCTGCAGGCTTTGACAATGTGAAAACAGCATAAGCCAAGGCTCTATGACTATAGCATCAATGTTAATGGACTTTTATTATTGAAAGATGAACCTTAACAGGTATCAGCAAAAACCATAATCATTTCATTGACTATAAAGAAAAAAAATCATGCCAAGAACCAAGACACAGCTTCACGATCCTCCAAAAGCGGAGTGGGTAAATGAGCTGTATATGTTACTGGACTGGAATCCTATACATGGTTAAAATATGTGAAGTAGGGCTACCTATTTTATAACCTGCAAAGCTAAAAAATTTAATGAGTAGAAAACCAGTTTGCAGTCCACAGAGTATTATCTAGGGATGAGGTACACATGGAGGATTGGATGTGCATGAAAATGATCAATTGTCAATTCAGGAGACTGGTTCTTTCTAGAGCAAAGAAGATGAGGCAGTGACAGGGAATGGCATCAGAGCGGGGGCTTGGAGAAACCTCTAATGCTTTATTTCATTAGCAGAGCGGCAATTAGATGGCTATTCATTATTCTGATTCTTTTTTTTTCTTTTTTGGGTTTTTTTTTTTTTGAAGATTTTAAAATTTATTTGAGAGAGAGAGAGCGAGAGAGAGGATGAGTGGAAGGGGTAAAAGGGAGAGGGAGAGAGAATCTGCAGCAAACTCTGCGCTGAGCACAGAGGGTGACACGGAGCTCGATCTCACAATCCTAAGATCGTGACTTGAGCCGAAACCAAGAGTTGGATGCTCAACTGACTAAGCCACCCAGGAGCCCTCATACTCTCGTTCTTTATGACTACTTCTATGTCTAAAATATCCTATTAAGTTGAGTTATATGAAATTGATGATAGTTGTTTTAATCTACGGAAACAGCCATTCATATGATGTAATTTTTTAAAAAATCTTTTAAAATTTATTTATTTCAGAGAGACAGAGAGTGCACACAAGCGGGTGGACGGGCTGAGCAAGGAGCCTGATGTGGGGCTCTATCCCAGGACCCTGGGATCATGACCTGAGCCAAAGGCAGATGCCTAACCAACTGAGCTACCTAGGCACTCCATGGTGTAATTTAATAAAGTGATAATAATGGGCCACGTGGGTGGCTCAGTCGGTTAAGTGTATGACTCTTGATTTCAGCTCAGGCCCCAATCTCAGGGTTGTGAGTTTAAATCTCATTTTGGGCTACATGCTGGGCATGGAACCTACTTAAAAAATATAAATGTGTGTATATAATATATACATATTATATATATATATTTATAATATATAATAATAATCGAAGCCTGAGGTCTAGCCTTGGGGATGGCAAACTTATGATCTGAGACTGGAGAGGGAGGATGCCAAGGTGTCTGCAGAGATGTAGGTAGTGCTGCTGGGCAGCATGCAAAGTGCTGATGCTCTAGCGCCCCAGAGCCAGGTGAGGGTTCAGGTCCTTGGGGTCACCAGCCTGCAGAGCAAGAGGCAATCACGCTCTCTCTATCTCTGGCCCCTCCAGCTTGGGGCTCCACGATGAGAATGATGACGTACTAAAATATTCAGATGCCACTTCTTGAGTGAGAAGAGTGAGTAGCTAGATGCTCTCTGTATATGGTCTCGTCGTCACCAAAGGCATCACAAGGTAGACATTAGTCATCTCATTTCATAGATGAGGCCTAGAGATGTTAAGTCACAGACTTTGAGTGGGAACCTGGGGAGGAATTCCAGGCTGTGATTTGCAAAAGGAGAAGAGGGTGGAGCATAGTGTCTTCTGGAGGGGCTGCTTCCTCCCTGGAGGCCGGGGAGATCAGCTCCCTGGGGCCATGGGGCGTCAGAACACGCCAGGGCTGAGCCTTGTGGCTGCCACGTGGCTGCCCACAGACCAGGGGGATGAGCTGCTGCATCTCAGCCTGAGTCACCTTGACCACCGCTCAGGGACTTGGCTTCCTGCCTGTGTTCCCCGGGTTTCTCCCCAAGGCTCAGGGAGTCTACTGCTGGCTTATGACTTAGAGGTGAAGCGGGGACAGTAGGTGGGGACTGTCAGCACGATGACACAGTCCGCTATGGCTTCCGTGGGCCAGAAGTGGGAGGCAGGAGACCTGGGCCCAGTGGGGTTCTGGAGTCGGCTTCCCCACTTCCCTCCAGCACCACCGCCACCACCTTCGCCCCCCTGCCCACCCACTGCTTCCATTGTCACCATCATCATCTCCCACTCCACCACCCCCATCCCTCCCACCATCACCTTCATGGTCACCACCACCTCCACTGGCTCCGCAGACTCTTCCCCATAAGCACTATTTCCCACCACCGTATTAGTCCTTCCTCTGGCACCATGCAGCATCTGCCTCAACCCAGAAATCACTACACCAGCCTGTAAAGTGGGCATTCTTACTATCACCATGGTATACGAAGCTCAAAGAAGATTCTAAGCCAGGTCTACAGGATTCCTTCTGACACTTCACAAGGAGAGGTTGGGCTCGCTTGTTACCATGGAATTGGGCCCAAGATGGACATGCCATCTGTGTCTCCCGGTGGGTCAGTTCTGAAGACTCAGAGAGGATCAAATGGCTCGCTACAATAGGGCTAATGTGTACGCAAGGAGCTTGGAAATCACAGGAACCTGAGGATCAGAGACATTGAGTGTCCTCCTCAAGATCACATAGCCAGTAACTGACAGGATTTAAGGAGCGTGTGTCTGCTGTGAAAGCCTACAGCATCGGGATGCCTGGGTGGCTCAATGGTTGAGCATCTGCCTTTGGCTCAGGGTGTGATCCTGGGGTCTGGGGATTGAGTCCCGTATTGGGCTCCCCATGGGGAACCTGCTTCTCCCTCTGCCCAAGTCTCTGTCTCTCTCTATATATCTCTCATGAATAACTTTTTTTTAAATCTTAAAAAAAAAAAAAAAGCCTACAGCATCACAGCTAGATCTGTCTTCAGCACAGAGGGGCGGTGATGCGGGCCCTTGGCAACTATCAAGGCCATGGTAGCCATGGGGATACTCACTTGGCCCTCTTCCAGAGAGAACCTGCCACGGATGGGAGGCAAGGGTGGGAGCCAGCTGACAGTGTCCAGCGACGGAGGCCCCTGGCTCTCCCTCAGCTTGTAAATCCAAGCCGGCGGCTTCCAGGCAATCCCTGGCCAATGACTGAGCATGGCGGTGACACAAGGTCTTGACGTTTCTTGGCAGTGCGGGACTCTCTCCAGGCAATCTCCAAGCCCAGGCTCCCGGAGGGACTTGGCCGAGCTTCCCAGAGCTGAACCCCAGTCTGAAGCTCTCCCTACACAATCCCCCCTTCTTCCCTTTCTCTTTTCAAAGTGTCAGATCCCTCTGCCCGTATCTGTGGCCTCTCCCCTGGATCTTTCAGTGGCATCACCTCCCCATACATCTCGTGTATCTCCTGTACTCCGACTCTGCCTTGGTGTCTGCTTCTTGGAGGATCCCAAATGGTGCAGAGGTGTGAGTTTGTACCAATCACAGCAGAGGGCATTCTCTTCCCCACCCTGGCCTTAAGATCTGACTTTTTAATTTTTTCCCCAAATGTTATTATTAAGTAACCTCTACACTCAAACTCCTAAGCTTGAGACCAAGAGCCATGCGCTTCAACACTTGAGCCAGCCAGGTGGCCTAAGATCTGACCATAGACACGCACGGTCTCCAGCCCTGCGGAACGAGTGTCTACCAACATAACTGCTTCCTCTAGCATCATACAACTATCACAAATTGTTAGAGTAGCTTGATTTGGATTCCTGTTCTAGCAAGTCCAAGCGAGAGCACACTTGTTAGCTTCTCTGTGACTTTAATGCCTGGATTTCCTCCTGTGGACCATTTCAAACTTCTAGGGTTGTTATGAGGTCTAAATTTTTTAAGTTAAGGATGCAATATTTAAAAAAATATTAAAAAAAAAAGTTAAGGATGCCTGGGTGGCTAAGTGGTTGAGCATCTGCCTTCAGCTCAGGGCATGACAGAGTCCTGGAATCAAGTCCTGCATCAGGTTCCCCCCACCCAAGGGAGCCTGCTTCTCCCTCTGCCTGTGTTTCTGCTTCTCTCTGTGTGTTCTCAAATAAATAAATAAATAAATAAATAAATAAATAAATAAATAAATTTTAAAAATAAAAATAACTTATTTAAGTTAGCAGAAAACGTGTACACACAGTCTGGCACACAGTCGGCATCCAGCACATGTATTCCTTCATTGTGTGCCTGACCCAGGCTCGGAGCTCACGTTTAGCCCTGGGAATACAGCAGGTGAACGATAAAGAGAAAAAATTGTGCTCTCGTGCAACTTGCAGTATAATTAGTTAAAGCTAAATCTGGAAAGTCTTGAAGGTACCTTAATAGCTGCAAAAGCCAATAAGATAGGCGCCTCCTTTCCTTTAGGGAAACATATGAGACCAGAACTCTGAGTATCCTTTAAGAGGGATACTTAGCCACTTTCCGTTAAAGGAAAACAAGTCACTTGAAGCTTTTGAAGCCCGGTGCCGGGCAGTAAACTCTCTCCACCCTGACGGATGGAGCATAGATTGAATGGTTGATGTAGATTAATTGGACCTAATAAACTAAGGTAAAAGGTTGTGAGCCCGAGTACGCTTGTGTCTTCTTGCGAAGCCCTGTTATCTTATCTTATCCCAAAGAGATCAATGTTCTCTGGAATGTACACAAAGTCTGCTTTTACTTCTTCTGGTCATCATGTTATTATTTTGTTTCAACCTAACTAAGATAAGAGATCAGAGAATGTAATCTATGTGATCTTTGTTAAGATTGATTCCAGCTCATGGTCACTTTTTGTAAACACTGCACTGTTTAGAAAGGATGTGTGGCTGGGGGCGCCTGGGTGGCTCAGTCAGTTAAGCACCCAGATCTTGATGTCGGCTCAGGTAGTGATCTCAGGGCCTCACCTGACTAAGCAGGAAGCCTGAGGCGGGGCTTGATCCAGGACCCTGGGATCATAACCTGAGCCACAGACAGACGCTCCAACGACTGAGCCAGCCAGCCAGCACCTCTCCACCCCTCTTTTTTTTTTTTTTTTTTTAAACTGTGAGCTACTCAGTTCTTTAGAACTTCATTGTAGGCGGTCTTTGAGTCCTGGTGTAAAATTCAGTAGCATTCATTAGTGAGTTCTTTGCAGTCCAGTCCCAGGAAGGGATCTGCTGTTAAATTCTCACCTGGGGTGTGCCCAACAGTGTGTCTTGCCCTTACTCTCCTGTGGCCTTGAAAGGGGAAGCTGACATTTTGCAGAGTTTGAAAGAGACCTCAAAAAAAAAAAAAAAAAAGACTGACTTTGGTGGGTCTGCACCACCCAGCCTCTCTGACTTCATGTCTTTGGGGGCCTCTGTGGATTTATTACCTTTGTGCCAACCAGCAATGTGTTTAAGAGATGCGTTCAAGTATTGCATCCAGCATTTCAGTTGTCTCTGGGGGCAGAGTACTAGGGCCTCTCATCCCTCAGAGGACTGGAATTAGATGTCTCTTTATTACTTCTACTAAGTAAACGACTTTGCTTACCCTTCACCTACTCCAGGAATGTACAGGGAGGAGCCGGTGCTGAGCTCAGAAGCAGGGAGTTTGGTTTTGAGCAGAAGTAGAAGCACGCGATTGCCTTATCGTAGTTAGATAGCTTCATCTCTATGTCAGCTTTCACTTATTGCAACCTTGTCATATATCGTTTCAGAAGGAACTATAGAAACTGGGGTGCAGCTATGCCAAACTTTTATCTATTTTTTTTTAATTTTTATTTATTTATGATAGTCACACAGAGAGAGAGAGAGAGGCAGAGACACAGGCAGAGGGAGAAGCAGGCTCCATGCACCGGGAGCCCGACGTGGGATTCGATCCCGGGTCTCCAGGATCGCGCCCTGGGCCAAAGGCAGGCGCCAAACCGCTGCACCACCCAGGGATCTCTATGCCAAACTTTTATAGCCTGGATCAATGTTCAAGGAGGGAAAGGACTAAGAGAAGAAATGCTAGTAAACATCACACACCTTGCAGTCATTTATCTCTACCCAGGCTAACTTAAAATCTTTAATTTCAATCCTTCACATCATCTCTCATCTAGCTGCTTTTCTTTTTTAAGATTTCATTTATTTATTCATGAGAGACACAGAGAGAGAGGCTGAGACACAGGCAGAGAGAGTAGCAGGCTCCAAGCAGGGAGCCCGACGCAGGACTCGATCCCAGGCCCCGGGATCGTGACCTGAGCCAAAGGCGGACGCTCCACCACTGAGCCCTGCAGCTGCCTCTGTCATCTAGCTTCTTCTTCATCTGCTCACACATTATTTGACAGCTAATCTTCCTGAAATCCCAGGAGGTGGGTACTGTTATTCCCATTACACAGATGTAGAAGCTGAAGCTTGTAAAGGTCAAGTGGGGGTGTCCCAGGGCTGGTCAGTGGTAGAGCCCGACTCCACACAGTAGTCTAACCTGGAGCCCACATGTTGGCTTCTACTCTCTAAGGTTGTTTTCTCCTGCCTTCAGCCTCACCTCCCTCACCTCACGCTCCCCTTGCAGCAGCTAGAGGGATCTTCGTGAACTGCATCAGTGATCATGCAGTGCCTCAGCCCCAAACCTTCCAGTGGCTGCCCACCGCCGTGGGACAAAGCGGCGGCTCTTCAACAGGACTCATATCCACAGCCTCTAGAGCCTCATCTGCTATTACAGAGAATCACCCCCCACCCCGCTCTGCTGTGGCCACATCGCAGCCCACTCACAGGATCCAAAGGGAGGCCATGCTCTTCCACACTTTGGTCACTTTCAACTCACACAACTGTCTCGCTGCATGTATTTTCTCCACTTGGTGAACTCCTACACATGCCTCAATACCCAGCCCAAAAGTTACTCTGTGGAACATGTTCCTGATCACCCCCAGGCACGACTAGCCATTGTGTACTTAACCTTATAACACCTTGGCAGGAAATTCTCGACCTTTGAGGATCACTAGTACCAGAAAATCCATGCGAAAGCAGATCCAGTTAGCATGGGACCAAAGTGTCATAGTAAATATTGAGCAAGAAATTTTATAAAAGGACTTGATTGATGCTTTACCTTAAAAAAAAAAAAAGAAACTAACATTTAGCTAACAAAATTATCGTTGAAATTCTGTACTAATTCTTAAACCAAATTATGAAGTCAGGGCTAGCATATATTTTCTTCTTTTTGGTATAATTTCCTGACAAAAATTTGTTTGAAGTCATGATATGACATCCTTTTCTACCAGTTTCACACCATGATCACACAGAGTCATTTTGGGAAAAACACACACGCACACAAAAATGATAAGATGCTAGCGGTTTCCCAGAAGGCTTTCCTTAGCCTTTTCATACTGAAATTATTTTCTTGTAAGCACCTGACCTGTCTTCTCAGCAGCATCCTCTTGTTTAGTTGTTCCTTGGTCTAAGAGTGGGATGGGCCGGATGCTCGTTTGTCAATAACTTCAGGGTGCTGCCAGCAGTTCTCCACCTGCAGGGACATCAACTTCAGGAAACTGTCACTTTGCAAGCAAGGGTGACAATTTAATGGTGCAGGTGCAGCAGACATCCAGACTGACCAACACCCAAGAAAGAGGGCGTTGATGTCGTAGGCAGAGCGAGACAATGGGTTCAGCAGGGAGGGTATAGCTAGTAGCTAATTCTTTATGACACACTGTAGTGAGATGTTGCCACCGGGGGATGCCGGGCAAGGGACACAGCGTACCGCTTGGTACTATTTTTGCAACACCTTATGAGTCGATAAGGATTTCAAAATAAAAAGCTAAACATATGACAAAAATAACTCGCAGCCAAGAGGAACCTAAGGGCACATAGAGACATCAGAAGTCCTAAACTCGCAAGTCAAACTTATAAGTGACCTGACACTTCGTTAACATTTTCTTGCAATGGTCATTTTTGTTTGCCTGGCGATTTCTCCAGGTCATTTTTGTTTTCCCCCCACCAGGTGTGGAGTAGGGGTTCTCATGGAACACTTAGGTTTTCACTAAGTCCTTCCATGGAGGGGCTCCTGGGTGGCTCAGAGGTTGAGCATCTGCCTTTGGCTCAGGGTGTGATCCCAGGGTCCCGGGATCGAGTCCCGCATCGGGGTCCCTGCATGGAGCCTGCTTCTCCCTCTGCTTGTGTCTCTGCCTCTCTCTGTGTCTCTCAGGAATCAATCAATCAATCCGTCCATGGAATTGTGACTATTACATAACTTCATTCCCTTGGACTGTGGGCTCCTTCGGGCCTCGAAGTCGATCTTTCTCATCTTTTGGTTTCCAGGGCCCACCATAGGGCTTGGCATAGATTAAGCCTCTGATAAAAATGTAGTGAGTGAATGAATGAATGAATGAATGAATGCCTGCACAAAGACACTAAAAGGAGGGGTTTCTAATCTGCTCCCAGCATAGCTCAGCCCTGGGGAAGTGTCGGTGCTGGAGATGGTTCCTCTAGAGGTGGTTTGCTTTGAGTCTCAGACACAGCAGCTCCTGCAGAGGATGCGGGGCCTCCAGGAAGGATCTGCTCTGCTTTCTCTATGGACGCGGGCAGGCGGTGCTTTGCCCACATACCTGTCCAGCCCCATGACCAGGGGGAGGGTTTGGGGAATTTCAGGGAAGGAATGTTTGGGAAAGCCCAATTCGGGGTGAAGCCACCTCTAATGTCCCCCGAAAGATGCCCCACGGCCAAAACCAACTCTTCCCCGCCCTGCTCTGTAAGGGGCTCTGGGAGTTGGCCCTGTTCTCCTGGGAACTAACAACTGTCCGCCTGGTGGGGGTATCAATGCCCCCAGCGTCTTGGCCTCCTTTTTTCTCCAAAACTGATACAAAAGATAAATGCCGCTACCCACGCTTGTCCCTCTCCCTAGGGGCAATCTGGGAAGGTTTTCTGACATCATACCAAACCCGCTGTTCCACAACTCATTTTTCCTACCTTTTTTGTTGTTGTTGTTGAATGCATTTCGGACATCTTTCTATGCCCTGGTGTGCAAATCTTTGTTTTCCCTCTCAGCTCTGTAATATTGCACCGAACGGCTAAAGCTTTGCTCACCTAAGCAGTTCCCCCTAATGAGGGGCATTGATGCTGCACTGGGTTTTGTCACTGCCTGGCAACAGCCACACACCTCTACGTGCCTAGATGAGCCTGGCTGGTGTCAAGAATGCCCTCCCCACAAGTTGCACCAGGTTCCATACTCCCAACTGCGGCCTATGGGCCACGAAGCCAAGGCTTTTGAAAGAAAAAGAAATCCCACTGCCCATCGTGCTGCTGCTGCTTACCCTAACAAGAGAACGAACCTCACTTTCAAGGAACTTTCTTAGCTTTTTTTTTTCTTTTTTTGGTTCCATTCTCAGTCACCGTGGAACTGGGGACTGGCCTTGCTGTTACAATCATTGCTGAGTTTATGCACAGTTTTGTGCTAGACTCATGCTGGATGCCGAACGGGGGGCCGGGAGCTGGTGGTGGCCAGCAGAAGGCAGTCCCCTGTGCCAGCAGCCCCCCGTGCCACTCCTTGGCTCTCTTTATTTCCAATTCTTTTCCGACTTGATAAGATATAATTGGCATATTGTGTAAACTTGATACGCCTGTATCTTACAGCCTTGTGACAGCCCTCCAACCAGCCTCAAGGATTAATTTGCTTCAAGCGTACACACTCCTTGCTTGCAGACTAATTCCCTTCGTTTGTGGCAGAACTAACCTCTTTCCTTGAGATTTGCAGGCCGCTGGCCTTGGGGACCAAAGAACTGGACTTTCCCAGAAGATAAAGCCTGCCTTCTTTCAAAAACAGCTGCCCCTGGTGTAAGTCTGTTCAGGGTCACGTCCACATACGACTAACCACCCAGGCATCTGTTTCTGCACGCAGCCCATGTCCCCTTTCCAGGGCCTTCCCTTGGCGAGGCCTGGGCAGAGAAGCTGGTCTTTGAGACATTAGTCCTCCACCTTTCCAGGTCACTAGTTTCTTGGATGAAGTCACCGTTTCTTTCCCTCTATCACTTGTTTCTCAAGTATGGGTTTTTCTTCCTGCTTTTTTTCCTTTTTTTAAAAGATATTATTTATTTATTCATGAGAGACGTGCAGAGAGAGGCAGAGACACAGCAGAGGGAGAAGCAGGCTCCCTGCAGGGAGGCCGATGCGGGACTCGATCCCAGGACCCCGGGATCACACCCTGAGCCAAAGGTAGGCTCTCAACCCCTGGGCCACCCAAATGTCCCAAATCTTACTGTCTTAGCAATATCCGGGTATACAGTCCTGTGTTTTATCCACAGGGCATTAGAGCCCCAGAACTTATCTTCTAACTGGAAGCTTGTACTGTTTGACCACCATCTCCCCATTTCCCCCACCCCCCTGCCCCTGCTCACCACCACCCTGCTCCTGCTCACCACCCCCTGCCCCTGCTCACCACCCCCCTGCCCTGCTCCCTGTTTCTATGAGTTCAGCTTTTTTTAGATTCCACACGTAAGTGAGATCACAGTGTTTGTCTTTCTCTGTCTGACTTCTCTCACTTAGCCTAATGCCCTCAAGGACCATCCATGCTGTTGCAAACGGCCACGAAAGGATTTCATTCTTTTTCGTGGCTGGATAATATTCCATCGTGTATATATACCACATCTTATTTCTCCACTCGTCTGCTGACAGAAACTGAGCTCGTTCCCGTGGCCTGGCTACTGTAAATAATGCCGCAACAAACCTGCTATCTCCTCGGTATCCTGTTTTCATTGCTTTTGGAGGTGTACCCAGAAATGCAAAGGCTGGAGCCTATGTTCATCTGATTTTTAATTTTTTGAGGAACCAACTTCCATACCGTTTTCCACAGTGGCTGCACCAACTTACCTTCTCAGGGAACCAGGGTCCCTTTATTTCCACATCCTCACCAATACTTGTCTCTTGTCTTTGTGATGACAGTCATCCTCATAGGTGTGAGGTGGCATCTTTCTCGTTCCCTTTAGAGCAACACTTTAGAAGCAGCGATCGCATCCCACTTGGACAAGCAGCAGCATTTGGCACTGTCTACTACCCTGTCTTGAAACATTTTCTCCATCATATCTTCTCTTTGCCATCTCTAGCTCTCAAAGTTGGGGCACCTCAGGGCCCTGTCCTCAGACCTCTTCTCTTCTCTAGCCATGCTTACTCCCTGGGGGGTCACATGCAGTCCCACGGCTTTAAATAGCAGCCGTAAGCTCTTTTTTAAAAAAATTAAATATTTTATTTATTTAGTCATGAGAGACACACAGAAAGAAGGAGAGACACAGGCAGAAGGAGAAGCAGGCTCCATGCGAGGAGCCTGATGTGGGACTCGATCCCAGGACCCCAGGATCACGCCTGAACCAAAGGGCTCAACAACCTCTGAGCCTCCCAGGTGTCACCACCTGTGTGCTCTTGACCCCAATATTCACGTCACCACCCCAGACCTCCGCCATGAACTCTGCATGCCCAACAGTCTATGCATCATCTCCATCTCGAGATCCAAAAGACCAGCGCTAGCGGTCACACTTGCACATGAGCAGATGCTTGACATCATTAGTCATCAGGGAAATGCAAGCCAAAACCACTTCACATTCACTGCTTGTGAGTGTAATAAAAAAGGTGAGTGCTAGTGGGTGTTGGCAAAGATTTGAAGAAATTGGGTCCTTTATACAGTGCTCGGGGAGGGGTGGGGGGAATGCAAAATGGGGCAGCCACTCTGGAAAATATTTTGGCAATTCCTCACAAAAGTTACACAGAAGGGGGTTCCTGGCTGGTTCCATCAGAAGAGCGTGTGACTCTTGATTTCTGGGTCGTGAGTTCGAGCCCCATGTTGGGCGTAGCGATTAAAAGAAAGAAAGAAAGAAGAAAGAAAGAAAAAGAAAGAAAAGAAAGAAGAAAGAAAGAAAAAGACAGAAAAGAAAGAAAGAAGAAAGAAGAAAGAAGAAAGAAAGAAAGAAAGAAAGAAAGAAAGAAAGAAATACACTTTTAAGAGTCACACAGACAGTTATGATGTGACCAAGCAACTCCACTCTTAGATGTGCCCCCAAGAGAAGTGAGAACATGTGCACACAAAAATGTGTATGCAAACATTCTTAGTAGCTCATGTTATTCAGAATAGCTAAAAACGTGGCCACAACCCAAACGCCCATCCGTGTGGACAAGTGGATAAACTGAATATGACGTAGCCCGCAGTGGAGCATCACGAACACATGGTAAACCTCAACCACATGATGCTGAGTGAGACACGAGTCACAAAAGGTCCCATACCGGATGATTCCGTTCATCGGAAATGTCCAGAATACGCAGAGCCGCACAGACAGAAAGCGGATCAGTGATTTCTAGGGCCTGGGGGTGGGGGGGACGGGGGAGTGACTGTGGATGGGGATTCCTCTGGGGTGATGGAAACGTTCTCCTGTTACATAGTGACGATGGACACATACCCTCGTGAAAGCGCTAAAAACCATCGAAGGGTACCGGAAAGGTGACTCTTATGGTTATGGGAATTTATCTCAATCATTTTAAGAGTTAAGACCCCATTCAGATTTCATTTTTCTTTTCTTTTCTTTTCTTTTCTTTTCTTTTCTTTTCTTTTCTTTTCTTTTTTTTCCTTTCCTTTCCTTTTCTTTTTTCTTTTCTTTTTTCTTTTCTTTTCTTTCTTTTCTTTTCTTTTTTTAGAGAGAGAGAGAGTGTGCACACGTGAGGGGCCGGGCTGAAGGAGAGGGAGAGAGAGACTCTCCAGCAGGATCCATGCCCAGCACGGAGCCCGGTGCAGGGCTCCATCCCACGACCCTAAGATCATGACTTGAGCCAAAATCAAGAACCAGACGCTTAACCAACTAAGCTACCCCAGATTTTGTGGGTTTTTTTAGTGTAACAAACAATTTCCTCCTCCAAACCTACTCAGCCACTGTTGCCTTCATGTCTTTACTTCCTGGTTCCTCACACCCTCCATCGCAGCCGTCAACACAACCCATTAGCTTTACCTTTGAGATTTATCCTGTATCCGAGCACTTCTTACCACTCCACGGCCACCGTCTGTGTCTGAGCCACTAGCCTGTGTCACTTGCTTTTCCCCATAGTCACTGCAGGGTGTTCTCCATCCAGCAGCTGGATGCTCTTCTACAAGAGTGGGCTGCTCCTCTGCTTGCTCACGGCTCCAATGGTTCCCATCTTGCTCAGATGAAAAGCCCAACTCCTCGCTGTGCCTGTGAGACCCTGACATTCCAACCCCCCCACTAGCTCCCTGACATCACCTCCTCTCAGCCTCCCCTTGCCCACTCTGTTCCAGCCCTACTGACCTCCCTATTATTCCTCAAATATGACACACCTGATCCACCACAGGGCCTTTGCACTTGCTCTTCTCGCTGCATGGAATGTTCTTCCTCTCAGTCATCATTGTGATTGTCTCTTTCTCTACCCTCTTCAGCTTTATTTCTCTCTGTCACATGTGTGTCCCACCTGAATATGAGCTCTACGGGGATGGGGGATGTTTCTCTTGTCCACTGTTAAGTCCCCAGGGCCAGGCACCCAATAGTTGCTCAGTAAATACTTGTTGAATGCATGAATGAATGAACTATACCCCACAGATCATCCTAGGGAATGACCCCAAGAGGATGGGGGACAGGAAGCCTCAAGTGTCGAATATGTTTCCAGGCTTACAAGAGCTGAGTCCTGGGGCATCCAGCTGGCTCACTTGGAAGAGCATGCAAGTGTTGATCTCAGAGTTGTGAGTTCGAGCCCCACATTGGTAAAAATAAACAAATAAACTTAAAAAAAAAAACCCAAACACACACACACACACACACACACACACACACACAATGGAATATTACTCCGCCATCAGAAAGGATGAAATCTTGCCATTTACATCGATGTGGATGGAACTGGAGGGTATTATGCTGAGTGGAATAAGTCAATCAGAAAGATAATTAATCATGTGGTTCCACTCGTATGTGGACAATAAGAAGCAGTGCAGAGGATCATAGGGGAAGGGAGGGAAAACGAAATGGGGAGAAATCAGACAGGGAGACAAACCATGAAAGACTCTTAACTCTGGGAAACAAACTGAAGGTCGCTGGAGGGGAGGTGGGTGACGGGCATGAAGGTGGGTGCGTGATGGGCTGGGTGCTGGGTGTGATATGCAAGCGATGAGTCACTGACCTCTACCTCTGAAACTAAAGATTTGTTGGCTAATTGAATTTAATTGTGAAAAAAGCAGACTTCGATACCTATTTTTTTCCTAGAATCCTCATCACGGCCCATGAGGTAGGCAAGCACTTTGACTCGTTTCAGAGAGGAAACGGAAGTGCTGCGCTGGCTTGGCAGAGAACCCAGCCCAGAGCAAGCCTTCAGCCAACATGAACGCTGTCGTGGTTGTTTTTCTGATCCTCCCCACTTAGCAGCACAATTGCAGCTCAGTCCTCCTCAGCCCTCTCCCTGAGGCAGAGCCAGTCTGCTTCCCCACCCAGGCAGAGCTTGCTAACACCCCCTCCTTGCTTTTGCTGCCATCACCCCCACCACCACCTAGAATCTCCTCACCCTTCCTCCCTGCCTGTCAGTAGCCCTAATCCACCACTGACACGCTTGTGCTTGCTTCCTCCAGGAAGCCTTCTCGGATTAACCCGCCCACTGCACTGCTCACCGCTTCCATATTCCTCTCCCCTCCGCTCCTGGTCCACTTGCAACTGCGGGCCACACTGTAGCTTTACTTGGCTCTTGACCTCTGGCGATGTTCTTGCAGATCCAACAGCACACTCTGAGGAGCCTGATAAACCTCTCCCGAGCTGTGTGACCCTGGGCACGCTGATGGGCTCCTCTGAGCTTCCTCTGTGATGCGGAAGCCCGGCTGTCTTGGGGTTGACATGAGGCGTGGTAAATGAGACACCTGCGCCCAGCACATCCTGGAGGTCCAGCACAGATTAATTTTTATTATTATTATTATCTCAAAATGACACCCCCCCCACTCCCCGCCGAAAGGTAGCTAGAGGAGGACAAGGATGGAGTGATCTGTGCACTCATGGCGATGAGCTGGCACTCAAGCCCCATGTCCTGCCCTCCTGTTGGGCTCCCCCACACTCTTCAGGGGTTCATTTCCGATACCTCACCCTACGCCCACTGCTGTTGGTGTCATGTGTGACCTTTGAATCATTCTTGATTATCTGGTTTCACCCACCAGCGATGACAATGCCCCTTGCATCCCAGGCCACACTCATCTTGGTTTTTCTTTTTTCTTTTCTTTTCTTTTCTTTTCTTTTCTTTTCTTTTCTTTTTTTTTTTTTAAAGATTTCATTTAGTTATTCATGAGAGATACAGAGAGAGGCAGAGACACAGGAGAGAAGCAGGCTCCATGCAGGGAGCCTGATGTGGAACTCGATCCCAGGACCCCGGGATCACGCCCTGAGCTGAAGGCAGATGCTCAACCACTGGTCTTGGTCTTTCACACCCCAAGTCGCCCGGCCACCTACAAGGCAGGTCAGGTGCCTCCTCATTCTGCACTCGGACACCCGAGGCCCCCAGAGGCCAAACCACTTGCTCACGATCTCACGGCCACGAGAGGAGGATCCAGCTCCCAGCCTTCCCTAGCTCACGTGCCTTTGCTTTTCTGCTCTCCCGGCCACTGACCGCCTCTGCCCTGGGCAGCCACTCCCTCTGCAGTGGGTGACGATGCCATCTGCAGACACAGAGGGGGACAGAAGAAGGGACCCGTGGGGGTGAGCTGGGGCCTTGGACCCCCCTCAGCCCTGCAAATTCTCCCGTTCTCAAGACAGTCTCAGCCACACTCCTCCAGGAGCCCGGGATCTCGGTCGGTGGAGAGGGGTGCCGGCGGCGGGGGTGATTCTAAGCATCCAACGTGCCTTGGGAGAAAGTCTTTCAGAAACAAGTTTTGTTTGTTTATTTTTTGTAAACTTCCTCAAAAGATGGAGAAACCACAGGAGTGAGTTCTCCTTTCCAAGTAAATGCTTCAACACACTTCTCCAAACTGCAACTGTGGAAAGGACAGAGATTCTCTCCAGTTCCAGCAAACGCTGGTTCATCTCATCTGGGAAGCTGTCTCCTTTACTGCTCACTGTCCTTCCGTGAACAAACACGCTGCCCTGGCAGGGGGTGAACGTGCATGGGGGGTCAAACAGATTTTCATGCACACGAAAGGGAAGAAATGAAGAAACACTCATGAAGAGCATGGTGGGCTGGATTAGAACCCCTTCCCCAGCATCATACACTGAAGTCCTAGCCCCCAGTGTCTTGCGATGGGGCTGTATATAGAGACGGAGTCTTTAAAGAATTAATTAAGTTAGGGAGCCTGGGGGGCTCAGTTGGTTAAGCTTTGCCTTCCACTCAGGTCATGATCCCAGGGTCCTGGGATCGAGTCCTGAATCAGGGTCCCTGCTCAGCGGGGAGTCTGCTGCTCCCTCTCCCTCTGCCTCTCCCCCCACTTGCTCATGCTCTGTCTCTCTCTTTCTCTTTCAAATAAATAAATAAAATATTTCAGAAAAAAAAGAAGTAACTAAGTTAAAATGAGGTCACTGGGGTGGACCCTAATCCAAGGTGGCTGGTGTCCTTATAAAAAGGAGAGATTGGGGGCACCTGGATGGATCAGTAGTTGAGCATCTGTCTTTGGCTCAGGGTGTGAATAAATAAATAAAATCTTAAAAATTTAAAAAACAAATCTAAAGTCTAAAAAAAAAAAAAGAAAAAAAGAATTGCACAGAGGGCAGACCAGAACTGTACAGAGTGAAGATACGGGGTTGGGTGGGGGTGGGGTGGGGGACGATGGCCATCTACAAGTCAAGAGAGAGGGCTCGGAAGAAGCCAACCCTGTCGACACCTTGATCAGGACGTCTAGTACCAGAATTGTGAGAAAGGCAATTTCTGTTATATAAGCCTTGCAGGCTGTGAGACTTTGTTACGGTGGCGCTAGCAAAGGAATACAGAGGACACGTGCTCCCTAGCTGGGCACAATCTCCCCCACTCCCTATTGCCTGGCCCGTGCCTGCATTGCTCGTTTACATTGCCCCTTTTCTCCTGATGGTATTTGAGTTTATACCTACTAGAAGGCTATTTATGGAAGTAGCTACTTGTTTCCCTAAATTTTTATTGTGGTGAAATACAGGAAAATTTAAATTTATCATACTAGCTCTTAAAAAAAAAAGATTTTATTTTATTTATTTATGAGACACACAGAGAGAGGCAGAGACACAAGCAAAGGGAGAAGCAGCTCCATGCAGGGAGCCCGATGCAAGACTCGATCCTGGGATCCCGGAATCATGGCCTGAGCCAAAGGCAGATGCTCCACCACTGAGTCACCCAGGCGTGGGTGGCAATGGGCTAGCCACCCATCCTAGCCCTTTTTACCTGTGCCACTCAATGGTATTAAATACACCCAGACCTCCAGCATCCATCTCCAGAACTCTTGCACCTTGTAAAACTGTTCCTCTATCCCCATTAAATAGTAACTCCCCACTTCGCCCGGGCTCCTGACAACCACAACCACCATTTTACTTTCATTTCTATGGATGTGGTGACTCCAAAGATCTTGTGTAAGTGGAATCATAACGGTCCTTGTCTTTTGGTGACGGGTTTATTTCACTTAACCTCAAGGTTCCTCCATCTTTGTAGCAGGTGTCAGAACTTCCTTCTTTTTGAAGGCCAGATAATATTCCACTGTGTGTGTACACCACATTTTGCTTACTCATTGGTCGATGAATGCAAGTTGCTTCCATATCTTAGCTGCTATGAACACGGACACACAAATATCCCCTGGAGACCGTTCTCTCTGGTGTATATACCCAGAAGTGGAATTGTGGGACCACACGATAATTCTACTTTTAATTTCCTGTTGGAACGACCAGACTGCTTTCCACAGAAGCTGCACCATCTGACACTCCCGCCAACAAATACACAAGAGTTCCAATTTCTCCACATCCTTAGCAGCATGTATTTTCTGTGGTTGCTGCTCCTGCTGCTATAGCAGCCATCCCAATGGGTATGAAGTAATACCTCATCGTGGTCTCGATTTGCATTTCCTTGATGGTTAGTAATGCTAAGCACCTTCTCAGATGTTTATTGTTCATTCCTATTCCTTCTTTGGAGAAATGGCTATTTAAATCCTTTGTTGGGATCCCTGGATGGCTCAGCAGTTTGGCGCCTGCCTTCGGCCCAGGGCATGATCCTGAAGACCTGGGATCGAATCCCACATAGAGCTCCCTGCATGGAGCCTGCTTCTTCTTCTGCCTGTGTCTCTGCCTCTCTCTCTCTCTCTCTCTCTCTCTCATGAATAAATAAATAAAATCTTTTAAAAAAATCCTTTGTCCAGGGGTGCCTGGGTTGCTCAGCCAGTTAAGCATCTTCCTTATGATCTCAGGGTCCTGGGATGGAGCTCTGTTGGTGGGGGGTGCTGCACAGTGGGGAGCCTGCTTCTCCCTCTGCCTCTGCCATTCCACCTGCTTGTGCTGTCTGGCTCTTTCTATCTCTCTGTCAAATAAATAAAATCTTTAAAAAAATACTTTGCCCATTTTGGGTCAGGATTTTTTTTTATTGTTGAATTGTAGGAGTTTTCTATATGATCCAGATATTCATCCCTTACCAGAGATATGATTTACAAATATTTTCACCCATTCTATGGGTTGCCCTTTTACTCTATTGATAGCATCTTTTGATGCATGATTTTGTGTGCATGTAAAGTCCAATTGTCTATTTTCTCTTCTGTTGTCTGTGCCTTTGGTGTCACATGCAAGAAATCATTGCCAAATCCAATGTTGTGAAGCTTTTATCCTGTCTTCTTCCAAGAGTTTTTTTTTTTTAATAGATTTATTTATTTATTTTATGAGAGACAGAGAGAGAGAGACAGAGGAGGTGAGAATGTGGTGGGAGGGGCAGAGCAAGAGGGAGGAAGAGAATCACAAGCAGACTCCATGCTGAGCATGGAGCCCAGGACAGGGCTTGATCTCACGACCCTGAGATCATGACCTGGGCCGAAATCAAGAGTCAGGTGGTGCTTAACTGACAGAGCCACCTAGGCTCCCCTTCTTCTAAGAGTTTTATGGGTTTAAGTCTTACATTTAGGTCTTTGATAACATTTTGAGTTAATTTTTGTATATGGTGTGAGGTAAGGGTCCAACTTCATTCTTTTGTGTGTGAATGTACAGTTGTCCCAGAATTATCTGTTGAAAGACTGCCCTTTGGGACGCCTGGGTGGCCCAGTGGTTGAGCATCTGCTTTTGGCTCAGGTCATGATCCCAAGTTCCTGAGATCAAGTCTCATGTGGGGCTCCCTGCATGGAGCCTGCTTCTCCCTCTGCCTGTGTCTCTGCCTCTCTCTCTGTGTCTCTCATAAATAAATAAATAAATAAATAAAATCCTTTAAAAAAAAAAGAAGAAGAAAGTAAAGACTGCCCTTTCCCCATTGAATAGTCTCAGCATTCTTGTCAAAAATCATTTGACCTGGGGCACCTGGGTGGCTCAGTTGGTTAAGGATCTGCCCCAGGTCATGGTCTTGTGGTCCTGAGATCGGGCCACACATCTGGCTCCCTAATTGGTGGGGAGTCTGTTTCTCCCTCTCTCCACTGCTCATGCTCTTTCTCTTTCTCTTTCTCAAATAAATAAATAAATAAATAAATAAATAAATAAATAAAATCAATCTTGAAAAAAAATCATTTGACCATATACGTGAGGGTTTATTGCTAAGCACCCTCTTTTATTCTATTGGTCTATATGCCTGCCATTATGCCAGTATCACATTTTGTTTACTGCAGCTTTGTAGCAAATTTTGAAATCAGGAAGTATGAGTCCTTCAGCTTTGTTCTTTCTTCAAGCTTGTTTTGATGAAGATGCCTGGGTGGCTCAGGTCGTGATCCCAGATCCAGGGATCAAGTCCCACATCGGGCTCCCTGCATGGAACCTGCTTCTCCTTCTGCCTGTGTCTCTGCCTCTCTTTCTGTGTCTTTCATGAATAAATAAATAAAGCCTTTAAAAAAAGAAAAGAAAAGAAAAAGATTGTTTTGACTAGTTAATTAATTGTTTGACTTTGAGATTCTATATAAATTTTAGGATAGATTTTTCTATTTCTGCCAAAAATAAAAAGCCACATTGGGAATTTGATAAGGGATTGCACTGAATCTGTAGATCACTTTGGATAATATTAACATCTTCACAATATGAAGTTTTCCAGTTCCTGAACATGAGCTGTATTTCCATTTATTTATGTACTCTTTAATTTCTTTTAGCAATGTCTTGGAGTTTTCATTGTACAAGTCTTTCACCTCCTTGGTTAATTCCTAAGTATTTCATTCCTTTTTTTTTAAATTCATTTACTTATTTATGATAGACAGAGAGAGAGAGAGAGAGAGAGGCAGAGACACAGGCAGAGGGAGAAGTAGGCTCCATGCCGGGAGCCCGACTTGGGACTTGATCCCGGGACTCCAGGATCGTGCCCTGAGCCAAAGGCAGGAGCTAAACTGCTAAGCCACCCAGGGATCCCCCCGCATTTAAAAAAAAATTTCATTCCTTTTGATAACATTATAAATGGAATTATTTTCTTAATTTCCTTTTCGGATTTTCATTATTAGTGTATGGAAATGCAACTGATTTTTGTGTGTTGGCTTTGTATTATACTACTTCGCTGAATCCACTTCTTCTTCTTCTTAAGGATTTTATTTATTTATAAGAGACACACAGAGAGAGGCAGAGACAAAGGCAGAGGGAGGAGCCTGATGTGGGACTTGATCCCAGGATCCTGGGATCACACCCTGAGCTGAAGGCAGATACCCAGATACCCCTCATTTATTAATTCTAACTGTGTGTATGTGCTTGTGTGTGTGTGTGTGTGTGTGTGTGTGTGTGTGTGTAATCTTTAGGGTTTTCTACATTAAGTTCATATCATCTCCATAAAAGAGATTATTTTATTTCTTCCTTTCCAATTTATTTTTCTTGCCTGATCTGGCTAGAACTTCCAGGACTGTGTTGAACAGAAGTTGTAGAAATGGGCATCTTTGCCTTATTCTGACCTTAGAGGAAAAGTTTTCAATCTTTCACCATTGAGTGTAAAGTTCGCTGGGGGTTTTCATGTGTAGTTTTTATTATGTTTATTGTGTATATATTCCTGTTTCATTGAGCGCTTTAATCATGAAAGGCTATTGACTTTTTTTTTTTTAATTTTTATTTATTTATGATAGTCACACACAGAGAGAGAGAGAGAGGCAGAGACACAGGCAGAGGGAGAAGCAGGCTCCATGCACCGGGAGCCCGACGTGGGACTCGATCCCGGGTCTCCAGGATCGCGCCCTGGGCCAAAGGCAGGCGCCAAACCACTGCACCACCCAGGGATCCCGGCTATTGACTTTTGCCAAGAGCTTTGGCAGTTACTTCTGGTTGTCCACCTTGTCTGACTGCCAAAGCACCATCTTTAACATGCTCCCTCATCCCCTTCATTGGAGCAAACTATTTCAAGAATCACCATTCATCTGTCATCTGCTGCTCTGTGTCTTTCAATTGCAGGACGTTTTCCTGTGTTATCGCTTTGGTAACTTCCTCTCTCGCTTTTCTCAGTTCTCTTTCTGAAATCTCTTCTCATCAAATGTCAGTCATGCTGCCTTAACCCTCATAATTGTGCCCTTTCTCTCCTGTTTTCTCTGTCTGGGTCCCTTCCTGCCAGTTCCCTGCTCTGCTAGTCCATCACTATCAGCTTTCTTTTTACTTTTTTTTTTTTTTTAAGATTTTATTTATTTATTTGAGAGAGAGAGAGCAGGAGGGAGAGAGAATCTGAAGCAGACTCCATGCTGAGTGCAGAGCCCAACGCAGGGCTCTATCCCACGACCTCGAGATCATGACCTGAGCTGAAACCAACCAAGAGTCAGACTTGTAACTGAGCCCCCCAGGTGCTCACCATCTATTACCTTTTACCTTCCAGCGATGTGTTGATTTCTCTCATCCATTCTTATCTCCTTTCCATGTGCTTTCTCTCTCCCCTTTTTTTGTTCTATTCCTGTATAAATTACGTTAACAAAGTAATAAAGCCTGTTCACAGAGACTTCCCCAGAAGGAGAACAGCTAGAGAGCCCCACCTGACTCATGTACCTGCTCAGGTTTTCTGCCCCCGGCCTCCCTCTTGTGCTATACACAAAGCAGAATGATGGAAACTATAGACACAGGCAGAGTGGAGGGGATTAAATTGTGCCTCTCAAAAAGACACGTCCCAATCTTCAGCCCCGGTGCCTGTGAATTTGATCTTACTTTGGAAATAGGATTTTTGTAGATGTAATGAAGGATCTTGAGATGGGCGCAGCCTAAAGTTGCAGCGGGCCCTAAATCCAGTGACGGTATCCTATAAGAGAAAGGACAGGAAGATGTGAAATCCCAGGGGAAGGACCACATAAAAGATGAAGGTGCAGGAGTGATGCTGCCCTAAGCCAAGAACACCCAGGATTGCCTGTGAGCACCAGACACTGGAGGAGGCAGGGAAAGATTCTCCCCCAGGGCCTTCCAAGGGAGCGTGGCCCCGCTGACACCTTGCTTTTGGAATCCTGGCCTCTAGAACTGGGAGGGAATCCATTTCTGCTGTTAGGATCCACCCAGCCCTGGAAGCCAAAAACAGAGCTAGATGCAAATTAATGTGTCCTTGAACAACTCAAGGATATCATTGTTCCCACCCGACCCTCCCCGCCGCCACCAATGGGAATGGAGAAAAGACTATCTCTCTTGCAGGGTTGTTGGACTTTAGCATGCCCCCAAATTCCCTAGGGGTCTGTGAAAGCCGGAATGTTGGTCTTCAATCCCAGACTTTCTGGATCTGGATGGGGCCTGAGAATCTGCTGATGCTGCTGGTCTCAGGACCACCGCTGCAGAGGATCCAAGAACTGGGCCAGTCAGAGGATAGTAAATTCCAGAGAGACTGAAGCTAAGAAGCTCCAGAGAAGGGAGAGAGCAAAGAAGCAGGGAAGCCACTGAGTTGTGTGTTGGGAGGGAGTAAGCAGGGGATTTAGAAGAGTGGCTTTCAATCGGGGATGGCTTTGCAGCCAAGGGGACCCTGGTCATGTCTGGAGTCCTCTTCGGTTCATACAACTGGGTAAATGGTACTACTGGTGTCTCTCAGGTAGAGGCCAGGGATGCTGCTAAGGATCCTACAGCACACAGGACAGCCCCACAACAAAGGATTAGTAGGCCTGCATGTCAGTAGTGTCACAACAGGAGAGACAGCAACCTAGACCCATGCTTCTCACCTCTGCTGCATGATGAGAATCGCCTACTGGAGTCTTTAGACCATCTGATGCCCAGTCCACATCAAGCTTTCACGGGTGGGACCCATATGTCTCACTGATGGAGAGAGTTGATAGCAGTGTTTATTCACACATCCAGCATGTAGGGACCTCATGAAAAATGCGGATATGAATTCACTGGGTCTGGAATGGGATGAGATTTTTGAGTTTCCAGCAGACTCCCAGGGGCTGTGGATGAGCCCATTGGAGATGGTCCCTAGGAGCTGGGGCTGGGTGTGTTTCGGGGTGGGAGTGTCACTGGGATCTCCTTGAATGCTGGAGAGCTCCTTCTAAATTCCTTTTCCGCCCTTTGAGATGTAAATCTACCAGCCAAACTCTTTCTTCTGGGAAAGAGAGAGAGAGAGAGAGAGAGAGAGAGAGAGAGAGAGTCACATCTCTTTGAAATGCAGACATTCAGAGAGAGATGAAGGTTAAGGTTCAAACTCCTTGGTCACCTTGCATCAACCTGCAGCCCTGCCTCCTGATATAAAGGTGCAGAACTTGGCTTCTCCTCCAGCCAAGTGTGAAACCGCAGGAGGCCCAGTCATAGGGACAAGCCCCCTTCCCACCCCTTCCTCCGCCCCGCAGCAAAATTTCGGGCAAGTCCAATATAGTTTGCGCGGCAGGAGCAGGGGGTCGGGGCGGGGGATGTTTTTCCTGATGGCAGTAGCAGATCTGGATAAACCTGTCCTCACCACTTTATTAAGTCGCTGATGGAGGGAACCAGAGGAGCAAGCATCTCAAGCCCAGTCTCCTCTGCTTGCTCTCCTGGGCCCCCCATTGGCCAGGAAGCAGGTTGGGGGTGTGGGGGTGGGTGCTTAGGACCTGCCTGTGGTTCTGGTGTGTCGGCAGCCTGTGTGGAGAGCAGGGCAGCAGGCACAGAGGCATCTGAAGGGCAGTGCAAGGGCATGCTCATTGCAGCCCGACAATGGTCGTGCCATTGGGTTGTTTTTTTCTTTTTTTAAAAGACTGTATTTATTTATTCATGAGAGATACAAAGAGAGAGGCAGAGACACAGGCAGGGGGAGAAGCAGGCTCCATGCAGGGAGCCCGACACGGGACTCGATTCTGGGACCCCGGGATCAAGCCCTGGGCTGAAGGCAGACGCTCCACCATTGAGCCACCCGGGTGCCCCGGTCATGCCACTGTTTTACCTTGGCACCCTGAAAGGGCTCCACTTCTGGAGAACATGCTCCCCACCCAGGACCCGGTTCCCACTCAGCCCTGTCTTGGCCACACTGAGACATCCAGCTGTCCAGGTGACCTCTGAGGCCCAATACATGCACCTCTCGGGCCACACACTGCAGGCTTGGCCTTGAAGTTTTGCGTCTGGCCCATACCCAGATCCCAGGCAGGGAAGCAGCAGCCCAGATAGAGCCCCAGCTTTCAGTTTAGGGCCCAGTGCAGATGCTGGAGGCCAGGCTGAGGCCCAGAACACTAGAAGGTATCTCCTGGCTCTGCAACCCCAGGAAACCCCCTAAAACCTCCAGCGGGTGCTAATGGAGGCCCCATGGGCCTACTTCATTCTTGACCTGGGAGTGTGGTTTCCCTTCTGGCAGCTCCCCAGCCTGAGGCTGCCCAGCCTCCTCGGCCTCCCTGCCTCCTCCTTCTGGGCCCCGGAAACAGGAGGAATCCCTGGGAGGGGAGGAGGTCTGTCCTTTCTGGGAGCTTGCCTGGCTGTTCACACTATAATGAGGAACACACTCAAGGGCATTGCTCGAACCTGGGAAGGTTTCCCCTAAGCCTCGGGGGCGGGCAGATGGTCCCTATGCTGGAAGGGGGCATGGAGTCATGGGCAGCGGGCCCCAACCCCTCACCAGGATGGAGAATATTTTAAATCCAGAGGGGAAAAGGGAACTGGGCTATCTGAAGGCGGGACGGTGGCTCCCCCGAGGGAGGGCCGTGAGGGCTGGACACATTCTATGTCCTGATCCGGGTGCTGGTTACTTGGGAATGCTCAGTTTGGGAAAATGCATTTAGTTGACACTTTGGGTTTTGCACTTTCTTGGGTGTATGCTCTGTTATGCTTCCATAAACAATTTTTTTTTTTAATTTGGTAAGGCTTTGGAGAACAATCTGGTTCCTCAAAAGGTGCTAGAAAGGGATCCTGAGACAAGGATGTGGGGGCGGGGGAGGGAAATGGTTTCTATTTAGGAAGGATCCCAGAAAGGAAAGGATGCCCAATAGGCAATGAGCAACCGAGGGTCAGTCCCTCTGCAAAGCCAAGAGCGTATGTGGTCAAGGGGCCTCGGGAGCCTGCAGTGGGGCACAGGGGACACCAAGGGGTATGTGAGGGAGGGCGCCCCCCTCCGCCTTGCCTCTGAGACCCCGAGGAGCCACAGAGCCCATGTCGTGGCACCGGGGAATGTCTGCAGACACTGTGGGTTGTCCCAACTTCTGGCCCCTAGTGGGTGGGGGTCAGGCGTGCTGGTAAACGTCCTAGGACAAAGCTATCCAGCCCAGTGCATCCATAGGGTCGTGGTTGAGAAACCGAGGCTAGGGGGAAGCTAGGGGGAACGTGCCAAGCCCTGAGTGCACCCAGCAAAGGCTGGTGCTGACCTCACACCGGTGCAGCTTCACTGTCCCCTCGGCCGCCAAGGGGCCCCTGGCTACCCTTCCGCCCCTGGCTACCCTTCCCAGGCAGGAGAGACCGGCTTCCAGACTCCAGCACTGCTGTAGACCTTTCCTGCCCCTGTCCCCATAACACTGGGGCTCCCCCAGGGGACACCAGGGGTGCAATTAGGGCGAGAGCTAGGGTCTGGAGAGAGACCTGTGGGCTCCCCACTCCTGAGAAGCTGGACTTTGAGGTTCAGGCTTCAGGTCACACACACCTGGACTCCAGCCCCCTCTGGCCTGTGGAAACTTGGCCAACTGGCTTAACCTCCCTGGGCCACGGGGGATGTGGCACAGCCATACGGTGGCCTGCGTGTTTTGGAGAGTCTGCCCCTGTGGCTCCTAGACCAGGACTCATATAATAACCACTGTTTTTGTGTGGTTTGCATCTTAATACTGAAGGTCTTGCTCCCCACCTGGCAGTCCCCAGAGTCTCTGGTCACGCCCTGTGGCTGCTCCCCCGGCACCTGCATGAGTGCCTGTCATCTTTACCTTGGGTCCCAGGGTGTCTTAAGTCAAACCATCCTAAACATAACCCCCACAGTGCATGAATGTCCACCTAGCCATTTAGGCACGACACGATGTGTGGGAGAAGACAAGAGCTACGGCTGCCGTAACAGCCGGGTAGACGTGTATTCCTCTCTCGTGTAACCATAGATATACCAGCCATTCAGAATACGTGATGTGGCTCCGGGGGACAGGAACCACAGAAGCTCCCTCTCTTGTCTGGCTTTCTCATCTTTGCTCACGGTTTCCACCTCACGATCCCCCAGTGGCTGCCCCAGCTCCTGCCATCACAACTGTATTCCACCAGAGGGAAAGGCGTAACCGGGAAGCGGCAGGATTGACTTCTACCGGCTTGGTCACACGACCACCCTCGCGGCAAGGGAGGCCAAGAAGGGCAGTCGTTCATCCTTACCGCGAGCCAGCTACAAATTCTCTTCCAACGTAGGGAGATATCGGGGTTTGCTAGCAGTTTTTGCCGCAGCTAACAGAACGGAGAATAATTTTATTGCGTGGCTGGGTGAACGCACAGATTATGTGGCACGAGGAGAAGCACCCCCCACCCCAAAACCCGAGCAACCTCGGGGGAGGAAGGAGCCGTCGATATTTTCCCTCGGTCGGTCAACACACATGTGCCAAGCACCTCCCCCGTGTCCGTCTAGAGCGAGCGCTGCAGAGGAGGGGAGAAAGGCCTGAGCGCTCCCAGCTGACACGGTTATCGAAGTGTCACAGACCCGGGGTCGCTCAACCCCCGTGTGCTGAGCACTGACTCTTCGCCAGGCCCTGTAGGGGCTGCCAAGGAGAAAACAGTCCCAGCCTGACCCCAAAGGACTCCCGCGATGAGTGTGCAGCACCCACAAGCCACATGGGAAACTCCTTCTGTTAGAATCATGACGGCCTGGGGGCCCACCCTCCATCAGCCCCGGCCGCCTGGGTCCTGGCCCCCCGGCCCCCACGCTGTCCAGCTGTGGCCCTGCCTCTCCTTTATGACCCAGGTCTGGAGCCGGCACCCAAGGGCCTCTCCTCTAGACGGTGGGGATCCCGTCCTTCAAGAGTGGCCAAGGCGGAGTGGGGTGGCTGTGCGGAGTGCCCCCCCGGGGGGCTTGGGGAAGTGCTCCCGACTCCTCCTGCCTCGCTGGGGCGGCCTTGGGTTTAGCACCTGCAAGTCTCGCATCCTGGGCAGGCCCCTCAGTCTGGGCAAACTGGGACCGTTGGTCACTCGGCAACCCTGACCCCATCTTGGCCTCTTGCCCTCGCCCCCAAATCAGAGCTTCTCAACCCTGGGCGCCCGCATCAGCATCGTCTGGAGGAACTTCCAAAAAATGCTGCAGCCTGAGTCCTGCCTCCGACCTGTTGGATCAGAGTCTGCGGGGAGGGGCGGAGCACAGGGCTGGGGGCGGGCGGGGAGGGGGGCGCGGTTCTCTAGAAGATTCTGATGCGCAGCCAGGGTTGAGGGTTCTGGGGTCTGGGCCGAGTTCAGTGGGGGATAGATTTTTGTTATTTTTTTTTTCTTCTCAATCAGGTAGGAGGTGAGGAGGGGTGGAGAAGGACCTCTGGCCAGGGGGCTTGTGGGTCATTCATTCATTCATTCTCCTGTCGTGAATCAGATGCCGTCCTGGGGCTGAGGATAGGAGGTGGGGACAGGGGCAGCCAGGACCTACGTTCCTTCCAGCGGAGGACCGGGCCCGAAGCAAGGAAGTCACCTGGATCCTTGCAGATGAAGATGCTCAACTGAGCGACATGTCCAAGGAGTCGGGATACGTGGGGGGCACCTGTTCAGATGCTGTGTTTGCTTCCTCTGGCAGACGTGACAAATTGTCACAAACTGGAGGGAGGAGGGACTTAAAATAATGAGAATTTATTCTCTTCTGGCTTAGAGGCTAGAGTCTGAAGTCAAGGTGTCGGGCGGTAGGGCGGCTTCCCCGTGGTGGCTCCGGAGGGGCTGCTCTCCCCGTTTCCGGGGGCTGCCGTGGATCCGTGGCCCCCTCCCGCTCCGTCTCCACGTGGCCTTCCCTCCTGTGTCTCTCCGTGTCACCACTTACTCTTCCCTCTCTCTGCGTCCTCTCTTCCTATGAGGACACCAGTCGCTGGATATAGCCCACCCGTGTAATCCAGGATGCTCTCATCTTTAGATGGTTAATTTCATCCACAAAAACCCCTTTTTCCAAATCAGGTCACATTCTCAGGTCCTAGGGGTTAGGATGTGGACACATGTTTTCTGGGGCGACAGTTCAATCGCCTACAGGTATGGGGTGATGGGGTGGGGGGGAGGGAGGGAAGGCCTCCGGGGACGTGTTCTGGTGTGAATCATCCGGAAGCCAAGTCCAGGGCGAGGATGTCGGGGGGATCATGGGAAGTGCTTGCTGGGGGCTGGGAAGGGGGGGGTGAGGGACAGAATGGGCCAGTTTGAGGTGGACTCTTGTGCAGGTCACCCTGTGGGCAAGCTGGGGCTCAGTCCTGCGGGGGGGCCCCTCAGAGACCTCAGAGGTACCCGCCCACCTGGGGGGTGAGGGCGTGGGGCACTGAGATGCCAGCTCCTGAAAGTCATTGGTGGGGACCCTCCCACTCCCCCACTGGGCCTAGCAGCTTCTAAGGACAGAGGGAGCCCCCCAGGCAGAGAATGGAAGGTGCTTGCAGGCCTGGGAAACATGAAGGCTGAGAGGTCCCGGTGGGTCCCCCACTGTGGCTGCCGCAGAGGTGACACCTGAGCCACAGCCTGAAGGATATGAGGGTCATGTGACAAGTGTGCCAGAGCACGCGGAGGGCACGCCAGGCAAAGGGGACAGCAAGGTCGAGCTTCCGGAGGCGGAGACGCTGGCCCAGAAGAGCAGGGGTGTGGGGCGGCCGCAGTCCAGGGGGGAGGGCACCCCAAGCCCCATGGGGGAGTTTCCAGGGCCCGTCCTGCAGAGTCAAGAGCTGAGATTCGCTGGTGCAGACAAGGGCAAGCCTTTGGAGCGTGCGAAGCAGGAGTCCATCGGGATCTGGTTACTGTTTGACAACAGCCTGACCCAGACCGGGAGCTGGATCGCAGGGAGCGGCTGCGGCGTGAGAAACTGAGCCGAGGAGGGCGGCCTGCCTCACCCTGCTGGTCTGGGCCTCCCTCCCTCCCCAGCTGAGGCCCTTCAGAAGGGCGTTGGGTGGCTCTGGAGATCCCATGAGAAGTCCCCTGGGCGCAGCTGGGTGAGGGCCTCCCCGCTGTGCTGGGGGCCATTGGGGAGGTTAGGGGGAGCCTGGTCCCTTGGGCAGAAGTGGCCAGGCCTGGGCCGATCAAGGTCAGGGGCAGGCCTTTCTCAAGGTCTCCGCCAGTGGCTGAGTTTTCCCAAAAGTGAATTGAGCTAAAATTATGAATCAAGGGTGCCATGTCCCGGAGGCGCGAAGCCGCAGGGAGTCAGAGAGGTGAAGACTGGGCCTTCGGGGTGCCCAGCCCTGGGGGTGGCCGGCCATCCCGTTCAGGGCTCTGGGAGGCAGGAGCTACGGCCGATTGTTCTCTGCACCCGGCCTCATGGCAGTAACTCGCCACTCGCGTCGGGCGGTGAGGAAAGTCGAACTGACCCCTGAGCCCGCAGGAGCTTGGTTTCTCCGGATGGAATCCAAGGGCGGCCATGGTTCCGTGAAAGCCCCGGATCTCAATATGCCCGGGCCCCACCTGCCAGCGGGCGCCCCGAAGATTGCTCCCTCCCTCTCTGACTCGAGCTCCTAGCAGCGCCCACAGCAAGGCCGCACGTAGCACGCGGCACTTACATGCCAAGGTGGCCCCGGGTGGGGATGCTTCTTGGCACCACTGCGTGTGGCGCCTCGAGCCACTGCTCCTCCCCGACCCCAGGTCTGGTGCTGAGTCAGACTCACCGCACTAGAACCTCAGTTCCTCCCACGTGTCCTCATTTCTGACGCCCCTGCTGCATACAGATGCTTGTTTTCACCGGCTGGGTTTGGATACCCCGGGAACCCACAAGGAGAGCCTGGGGACTCCAGAACCTGTTTCTCCCAGGGCTCCCCTGTCCGTGAGGCTGATGGGGACAAGGGCTCTGCACACCCCACCTGCCCTCAGTCCTTGCGTGACAGCCACGTCGGGGTGCACATGGATGGGGTGGACGGGTGGGTACGATCCTCCTCTGTGGCTTGTGTGGGGAGAAAGGAAGGCACTCAGCAGCCAGTGACTCACTTACGGTCATTCCGAGGGTAGTCATCCGTGGGTGGCTGATGTGGGGCAAAGGTTTGCCTTCAGGACATTCCACGGACAGGGCGGGGGGGAGGGGGGGCAGCAGGATGGACATCCCTCAGATGCCTTTCCCATCTTCATGCCTGTCAGCACCCCCGCCCCCCGCCCCGTGAGCTTTCACTCTCAGCAGTATCCCCTGTGCCTCTGCTGGAGGACAACCCCCCCACTCTGCCAGAACCCCCGTGGCCCGAGTGTGCCCAGAGCCAGAAGCACGTGTTCAGGGCAGCCCGCAGGCGGTGGTTGATGGGTGGGGGCCTCGAAATCCTCCTGCTCCCTCACCAGAGCAGACTTTCTGAGCCGCAGTTCACCTGTTATGGGCTGAATTGTGTCCCCCGGTCCCCACATTCACGTTGAATGTGATTTTACTTGGACGTAAGGTCAAGGTCACGGCCAGTGTAATTAGTCATGACGAGGTCATACTGGAATAGGGCGGACCTTCGGTCCACAACCACCGGTGTCCTTATAAAACGGGGACGTGTGGACACAGACCTGCATGTGGACAATGCGGTGTGAAGGTTGGAGCCACTTTGCCAAACATCTATCAGAGGCTGGGAGAGGGGCTCGAAGCAGATTCTCGGCCCTTTGGAGTGGGGACAGCCCTGCCAACACTTTGATCTTGGACTTCGGGCCTCCGGAACTGTGAGGGCAAAAAAAAAAAACAAATTCTGTTGTCTAAACTACTGGAGTTGTGGTATTTTATTAGGGCAGCCCCAGGAAGCTAATAGACTTCCCGTGGGATCTTGCCCAACGACAGGCCTACACAGCCTCCCTCCTTGGGGACACTGCCTGAAATCTCACCTTCTCATAGGTCCTTGTCCCAGGGTTAGGTCTACTCCGGGGCAGTGGCACCTACAACAGAGGGGTTTTGGTTTTGGTTTTTTGTTTTTTTTTTTT
The DNA here is from genome assembly GCF_048164855.1 of Canis lupus baileyi. Taxonomy (NCBI): domain Eukaryota; kingdom Metazoa; phylum Chordata; class Mammalia; order Carnivora; family Canidae; genus Canis; species Canis lupus. The sequence continues at coordinate 45,820,143 of NC_132845.1, read as the reverse complement.
AAGATTTTATTTATTTATTCATGAGAGATGCACAGAGAGAGGGAGAGACACAGGCGGAGGGAGAAGCAGGCTCCCTGCAGGGAGCCCGATGCGGGACTTGATCCCAGGACCCAGGGATCACACCCTGAGCGGAGGGTAAATGCTCACCCACTGAGCCGCCCGGGGAACCCCCAAACAGAGGGTTTTTAAGGAGCAACGGTGAACTTACCAGGGGCAGACAGAGAACATAAATGAGCAAATGTGTGGCTGAGTGGAGTGAACCCCATCTCCAGGGGGATGGTCCCTGCTCAGCTCCTGCCATGGGGGACACAGGCTCCGTGTTGCCTGAGCTTCCAGTTTCTCAAGAGAAACCAGAGCGGTGGGCGGCCGGCGCAGTCTGCAGAGGGTGCAGCTCTTGATCTTGGGGTTGCGGGTTTGAGTCCCGGGTTGGGGCTGGAGGTGACTTACAAACAAATAAATCTTACCGAACAAACCCAGACACGCGGATTTCAAGAGAAACAAGTTGTGACATCCCCGATTTTTTAGATATTGGCAATCGACTTCAGTTTTCTTTGTCCTTCTAATCCACCCAGATCCAACTTAAACACGTCTGGAGATCCGATGCGACCTCCACGTGGCAACCCCAGGCTGATCACTTGGCGGGGACTGTGCACCCCAGCCTCGTGTGGCCAGAGCTGTGAGCGGGACGCGGGCCCCCTGAGGTCCTGCCGCCGGTGTCCTGTGTGCACCTGCCTCAAAAGCCCTGGATGAGCCTCAGGCTCCATATGCGTAAAATGGGTACCACCTCACGTACCTGCTTACCTCCTGGACGGGTCACCAGGGGGAGGGACACGATCAGCAAACACTGTGTGCTGGTGACCACGTGGCCAAATAGTAAGTCTCAGACTCCACCCCACCAGCGCCCAGAAGTGGGTGCCCCATTTCATTCATATGGAGGAGAAGCGAGGCCGAGAGGCTAAGTGACACGCTGAGGATCCCCCCAGCAGATGAGCACCGACACTGGGCGTCACTCTCAGCGAGCTGACTGCCACCACCAAGTCTGTGCGCTTAGCCAACACACTCGGCTGCCTCTCAGGAGGCATTAAAATACTTTCCAAAGTGCTTTTGCCTCTTCTTTGTCTTCTTCTTCTTCTTTTTTTTTTTTTTTTTTTTTTTTGGTAAAAGGGAGGGAGGAGACGGATGGCTGCCCCTGGGCCTTTTCTTAGGGAGCCCACTCCCTCTCTCCCCACCAGCAGCCGCCTCTCCCGGGAGGAATCGAGTGTGGGCTGACCTCACCACTCAGGCTTCCTGACCGGGTTGGACTGGGGCCAGTGTGCTGGACCAAACAAGACGCCACCCTTTCTCCTCAACAGAGCATTTCCCGTAAGTAGGGCTCCCTGCCTGCTGGCTCACAGACGGGCCAGGGCCCACAGTCAGGAGGCGTCTGGGCTCCTCCCCTCCAGGGCCAGGCCATGTCTGGGCCAGTGGGGCCAGTGCTTCCCAACAACTGGGGCCTGGGCCGCTTGGTCCACACAGCCTGCACCAACCCAGTCTGTGTCTATGCTCTGTGTGTGTATGTGTGTGTGTGTGTGTCAAAAACCTAGATCCAGACCCACCCCTCCAGGTGGGAATCCAGGCTACCGTTCACCTTGATTTCAAAGTCCTCATCCATACAGTGGGCGGAGATTTCCAGGCTCGGAAAATTCCCAGAGTTGCACACTCTTCACTCACTTCTGTTGTACCGGAAACTTCTCATATATCCACAGTGTCCCCCTGGTGAGGTGGACAGAAGGGGCACCTGCTTTTATAGAAAGAATACCAGTAGAGGGTGGGGAGGAGAAAGATTGCTTAGCTAATAAAACAGTTTAGAATCATGGAAAGTGATAGAAAGAGGATGAGACATGTCTAGGCCCCAGGCCCTAGACGGGCTGAGCGATTAGGTGAGACATGAGCCATGAGTTAGGGAAGGCCTCTTGGAGACAGACCTCATATTTTCAATCCTGAAAAATCCTGGCAGGGAAAACGGCAGCTGTGAAGGTCCTGAGGTAGGAAGAGGATTGAGAGTTTCTGGAAATCTTAGAGTCTGGCCAGGGTTATCAGAACATGAGGAGGGACAGGTGAGGCGGGAAAAGGTCTGCAGGTCCCCTCCCAACAGGGCCCAGTGGGGGCATGGTGGTGGAAACTGTCTTCTCTAGTGGAGGGCAACCCAACTGGACTTCCAGCTGCTGGGGGAGAGACCCAGCGTTATGATGTCCCCAGCACTGGACCCGGGGGAGGGACTCGTCAAGCTCCCACTGCTCCAAGAGGAGGCCAGAGCATGAGATGGGTGAGAGCCGCTGCCCGCTTTCCAGCTTCTGGACCACAAGGCCAAGCCTGGCTGTGGACCTCCCATCCCCGTCCTTGATCCTAGTCCCGGAGCGACAGCCTGAGTGCTGACTCCTCCACGGAGTGGCCAGATGGCAGGTGCCTCGGGCGGCCAGTCAGTCACATCAGAGCTTGGCTGTCCCTCTCGCCTCACAGTCTGGAACATCCCCTCTTAGGGAAAGGAGGGGAGGGGGTGCCAGGCTGTCTGAAATAAAGACCTCCCCTTCCAGACAAGGGCAGACCAGAGTAGGAAGCAAGCTCCTGGCATGGATGGAAGCTTCATGGGGCTTCAGAGAAGGAGGCGTCAGCAGGGAGAGTGTGCGGAGGAGGCAAGGACAGTCAGAGCCCAGATCTCCACGCAGGGCACTCGACATGGATCAACCCATTACTCCCATGGGCCGCACTCCCCGCCGGCCCTAAGACCTGCCCGCCTGGCACCTGCCAGTGGCCCTGCCATTCCTCCTCAGGCAGGGCTCAGGGTCTCACAAAATGAGCCAATAGAAGGGAGCCCGCTGACATGCACCTGGAGGGAAACAGCAAATCAGTTCTTAGGGTAAGTATATCCCAGGCAACATTTGGGATATACCTATGCTTGAGAAAGGCTCAGTCGTTTACCTCAAATTCACATTTACCTGGGGTCCTGTATTTCGCCTGACAGCCCTGTGCCTCCAGGCCAGGGTGCACCCAGGCTCAGGAGGCCCCAAGGCTCCCACCCTGGTGCCCAGGCAGCTGTCCCCATGCCTCTCCCCTTCCTGCCTCCCCCAGATGCTCCGCTCACCGCACAGGGCTCCTCCCACCTGCCATGGCCTCTGGCTGCCAGGCTGGCAGCCTGGGCAGTGTGCCTCCCGTGGGCTGTCCCTGGGGGTCCCCCCTCCACACCCCCGTCTGCCTTGTTGGGGGCAGAGGTGCCCGGAGTGACTCCTGGATTCCTACCAGACAGAGTCAGCTGCGCCTGGACCTCTGTGACATGGGGCGAGATGGGCGGCCCTGCGCACTCGCTGGTCCTTCGTGCCCTCACTCGCCCACTCTCCTACTCCCCGCGATGCACTGGTCCAGGCGTCGGGGGACAGCCCTCAGGAGACACATAGGGTGCCTGCCCCCCTGGACCAACCTTCTAGCCATAGATAGACAAAAACAACCGATTAAAAAAGAAGTCACAAGAGCTTTGGGGTTAAGTGCTCCAAATGCCCCCAAACAAAGCTGCTTTGTCCAATGTGGGGGCCACGGATCATCACCGAGCCCCTCAGAAGGGTGAGGCCAAGTGGAGAGGATTTATCCGGGTGACCTGCACACCCGGCTTGAAAGTCCTCCAGGAAATCGGGATGTAAACTATCTTTTTCGTAATTTCTTAATTGCTTACATGTTAAGATGATCGTTTGGGATACAATGGGTTCAAGAAAAGCACAATTAAAATCAATTTCCTCTGTTTTCTTTTTACTTTTTTGGATTTAAAATGACATGTGTTGTTCACATGACATTTATTTTTTAATTTTTGAATTTTTTTAAGACTTTATTTATTCATGAAAGACAGAGAGAGAGACAGGCAGACACACAGGCAGAGGGAGAAGCAGGCTCCATGCAGGGAGCCGGATGTGGGACTCGATCCCAGGACCCCAGGATCACGCCGTGACGGTAGACACTCAACCACTGAGCCATCCATGCATCTCCATTTCTTTAAAACAAACAAACAAACAAACAAATAAAAAAAAACAAAGTTCCATGCCCATGGTGGAGTACAGCATGGGGCTTGAACTCACATTTCTGAGATTAAGACCTGAGCTGAAATCACAGTTAAGTGAGACATTTAACTGACTGAGCCACCCGGGCACCCCTTACATGACATTTCTATTGCTCGGGGTAAGTAGGGAGGAAATTGAAATAAGAACAAAAGGTTGCTGTAAACCAAGCCTCAATATCCAAAAACAATTTTATGCAGGAATTTAAACAGCTATAAAGTAAACAGCATAATAAGCCCCAACCTGGGGGCACCTGGGTGGCTCAGGGGTTGAGTGTCTGCCTTCAGCTTAGGGCCTGGTCCAGGAGTCTCAGGATCGAGTCCCACATCAGGCTGCTTCTCCTCTGCCTTTGTCTCCGCCTCTCTCTCTGTGCCTCTCATGAATGAATGAATGAATAAATAAATAAGTAAAAAGTTAAACAACAACAAAAAAATAAACCCCAACTTGTTCTGATCCAAAATTCTCAACTCGTACAGCCTGTCTTTGGGCATTGATACACACCCTACTTCCCCCCTTCTGTATGATTTTTAAAGATTTTATTTATTTGTTTGTTTATTGAGCACAAATGAGGGGAGGGGCAAAGGGAGAGGGAGAGAATCTCAAGAAGACTCTGTGCTAAGCCTGGAGCCCTACTTGGGGCCTGATCCCGTGACCCTGAGACTATGACCTCAGCCAAAATCAAGAGTTGGAGACTCAACCGACAGAGCCACCCAGGCGCCCCACCGCAAACCCCTATGGCAATCTTGAAGCGAGCCCCAACATCTTATCTTTTCAGGTCAAGGGACTCTTTTTGGAAAACAAAGCTGCAAGCGACTCCACTTCTAGGCATGTGCCGGAGAGAACTGAACCCGTGTTCGCCCAAAGGGGAACAGGAGTGTCAGAGTGGCATTATTCCCACTCACGTCCACCAGCCGACGAAGGGCTAAACCAAGGGCCCTAGCTCCCTCCAAGCAGGTGTACGGCCATACAGAGGAACGAAGCCCTGACACCTGCTACGAGACGGAGGAACCTCGCAAACACGAGGCTCAGAGAAGGCAGCCAGAGCAGAAGACCACATGGTGGAAGATTCCACTTCTACGGGATGTCCAGAACAGGCAAATCCACGGAGGCCGAAAGCAGATGAGTGGTCCCCAGGGGCTGGGGTGGGGGATGAGGGGTGACTGATATTTATATAATCATTCCTTTTTGGGGTCATGAGAATGTTCTGGAGCTGGATACAGGTGATGGTCGCACCCCTTTGTGAATCTGCTAAAACCACCATAGTGTCACCATAGTGTCATAGTTTGAAAGAGTGAATTTTATGGCGTGTGAATTTTATCTCAGCCTTTAAAAGCCGCAACATCATCATTATGCCTTAAAACAATGGCTCATTATCCTTAGCGTTAGGCGGATTGCCCCGAACCCCTTCAGGGCCCATCCCTTAATTGTCCCAGAAATACTTTTACTGCCCGTGGCTGTTTGAATCCCGTCCTAGTAAGGGATCAAGGCATGGGGGGACTGCCCTCAGGAGGGCTGTGTGTGATCAACCCCTGGATAAATCTCTTTAAACCAGAAGTTTCTTCTTCCCAGCTGTTTTCTTGAAACATGTTTGTGGAGGGACCCAGGCCCTCTGCCCTCTGCAGGTTCCCACGGTCTGTGTTCTGTTGCAACCCTGGGGTGGAGGACCCCGCATCCTCAGCCTGCCTGGCACCCAGGCGGGCCACCCCATTCCCGCCCCAGGGGCAGCTGGTGAGACCACAGACATCTCACTGCAGAGCTGGGGTGGGGGCAGAGCGGGTGCTGGGTGAACGGGAAGGGCTAGGCCTTATCTGTAAACCGTTTGCTGAGTGAATGGGGGCGGCTGCCTGAGACCAGGAGGTCCCCAACAAACAAGACCCTTGCCAGGCCCTCTTACCTTTCCACTGAGCGGGGATTGGCCAGAGCGCCACCACCACTGCCCCCCGCCCCCCGCACTGTCCCTGGGGGCTGTGCTTGGCCTTGTGCAGAGGTAGGGACTGGAGAGCTGGGCCTCTGTCCTCATCCAGGGGTCTTCCACCTTCACCCTCCCCTCAGGTGGCCCCTGAACGCCCATCCTGGTCCCCTCCGCCACATTCTACCCAGGGCTTGCCCTGCTCAGGGCCTTTGCACCTGCTGTTTGCTCGGCGTCCATGCTCCCCCAGCACCCACACCCATGTGCATGAGCTGAAAATGTAAATGACCCCGCAAAGCCCCTACTATCTCTATGCCTTTGTTCTCTCTCTTTCTTTTTGTTTTTAAGATTTTATTTATTTATTCATGAGAGACACAGAGCGAGAGGCAGAGACACAGGCAGAAGGAGAAGCAGGCTCCCCGCAAGGAGTCCAACGTGGGACTCGATCCCGGGACTCTGGGATCACGACCTGAGCCAAAGGCAGGTGCTCAACCACTGAGCCCCCCAGGGATCCCTCCTTTGTTCTCTTCTTGACAGACCTTTAACATCTTCTGTAATTCTTTTCTTTTTTTCTTTTTTTGCCAGTTTGGTAATTAATTTTTTTTTAAGATTTTATTTTTTTGAGAGAGAGAGCGCATGCATGTGAGAGGGGAGAGGTGGGAGGGGTGTGGAAAGGTAGAAGCAGACTCAGCTCTGAGCTCACCCCCATGGGGCTCTTGATTCTACGACCCTGAGATCAGGCTCCAAGGCGAAATCCAGAGTCAGCCGCCCAACTCACTGAGCCACCCAGGTGCCCTCAGCTTTGGTAATTCTTATTTCTCTCTTAAGTGGAATCTCGGCTTGCTGAGGGCAGGGCCTGGTGTCTGGATTCAGCAGAGTCGGTGGCTGAGTCCCCGCGAGTGTGCAGGGCCGCCCATCTCGCCCCATGTCACAGAGGTCCAGGCGCAGCTGACTCTGTCTGGTAGGAATCCAGGAGTCACTCCGGGCACCTCTGCCCCCAACAAGGCAGACGGGGGTGTGGAGGGGGGACCCCCAGGGACAGCCCACGGGAGGCACACTGCCCAGGCTGCCAGCCTGGCAGCCAGAGGCCACGGCAGGTGGGAGGAGCCCTGTGCGGTGAGCGGAGCATCTGGGGGAGGCAGGAAGGGGAGAGGCATGGGGACAGCTGCCTGGGCACCAGGGTGGGAGCCTTGGGGCCTCCTGAGCCTGGGTGCACCCTGGCCTGGAGGCACAGGGCTGCCAGACGAAATACAGGACCCCAGGTAAATGTGAATTTGAGGTAAACGACTGAGCCTTTCTCAAGCATAGGTATATCCCAAATGTTGCCTGGGATATACTTACCCTAAGAACTGATTTGCTGTTTCCCTCCAGGTGCATGTCAGCGGGCTCCCTTCTATTGGCTCATTTTGTGAGACCCTGAGCCCTGCCTGAGGAGGAATGGCAGGGCCACTGGCAGGTCTTAGGGCCGGCCCACGGCAATGCAGGCCTGAGGATGACAGGCCTGGAAGCTGCAGCTTTTGCCCTGATGTGGGGGGACAGTGCAGCTCAGGAGCTCTTTCCAGCCTCGGATATGCCCCCCTGCGCCTGCTGTCCTTCTCCTATAGGATAAGGATCGGAGCAGTCCAGCCAGGCTGACCCCGTCCTCCCCTTGCTCCTGGTTCCAGTGTTCAGCCACGGCAGTTCACACCCAAGCCCCTACTTTCTGGGACTCCTCGGGTCCCAAGCTCGTCCTCTGTCCCAGCTGTCACTTGTCCCGGCTAAACAGTGTTTGGGAAACGGCCACGCTGGATGTGCAGTGCCTGTTCCCCCATTAAGACAGACGCCTCTCAGTGGAACAAGTGACTGGCACGGGGTTCACACCCTGTGTGTGGCCCAGCCCCATGGAAGGGGTGTTCCTCAGATCCCAGGGCCCTCTGCTGATGATCAAAGTCAATCTCCAGAGCTGCTGTTTCCGGAGGCCCAGCTCTGAGGAGGGCCTTCCACCTGTGTTTTCTCCGGGTCTTGCATCATCCCTAATGATGAGGGTGAGGGGAGGTGTGACCCCATTTTACAGATGTGGAGATCGAGGCCGGGGACATGAAGTCCCCTGCCCAAGGCCACCCAGACAGGAAGTGGTGGAGCATGTTCCCAGTCGGGCCTGCCCAATTCCAGATGTTGGCCTCCAGGGGCCACCTGGACTCCAGTGGCTGCTGGAGCCTGGAGTCCCTTTCCTTGGGAGCCAGGGATCAGAGATGAGCCTGCTCTTTCAGACTGCTCCCCACACTCCTCCTGAGCCAGGACCAGCAGAAGGCGACTTGTGTCAGGACCCTAGTGGCCATATTTAGTGGCACCAGCGTGAAGGGGAAAGTCAGTATTTCCCCAAGGTCTCTGTGCTCAGGAATTCCCCAGAGAGAGACTGACACACACACTCTCTCTCCCTCTCTCCATATATATATATATATAAAGATTTTATTTATTTATTCATGAAAGTAACAGAGGCAGAGGGAGAAGCAGGCTCCTGGGTTGATCTCAGGACCCCAAGATCACGACCTGAGCCACCCAGGTGCCCCTCCCCAGAGCCCATATTAAAAGCAGATTCCTAGGCCCTGGCCCTGGGGATTCAGAAGGCCTAGAGCGGGGCCCTGGAATCTGCCTGTTAACCAGCAGCCTCAGGTAAATCCACTGTAGCTGATTTCAAAGCCAATGATGAATTCTTTGCAGAAGCGATGGGTTCTCTGCCCACGCTCCCAGTTCTCCTGGCCGACTCTGCAGAGGGCCAGCTGGGCATATATCCAGGGGGAGCACTTTCTCCTGGGGAGGGAAAGCCTAGGCCCTGGGTCTGGCCCTGGCATCTTCATCCTTAGCCTGTCCCCTGATGTGGTCAGGAAGGGGGAGTGTGGCATGACGTTGTGTTTGTGGGGTGACTTCTACACGGCGGGGCCATGGCTGTTTCTCGAGGCATCCCCAACCTGATGGGCAAGAATGACAGTTTGTCCCTAGGTGGGGTTTCCAAGGGGGTTTTCCTACCTTCTCACCCCTTGGGGACTCTGAGCCCAGACTTAGCAGCTAGCAACAGCTGGTGACTTTCAGGGTTGTAGGAAAAGCCCCTAAATATTTTGCAACGGCTTTTCACCTCCACCTGCCCTCCCTTGAGTATCCCAGGCAGCTGGGGACTCGCGGGGTAGGGGATGCTTAGGGTCCTCTAGCCACTCAGCGTGACCCTCTCCTGTGCCTGGAGCCAACTTTGGGCTGGAAGACACAACAGGCCTTTCTAGAAACCCGAATTCAGTAATGTAAGTCCTTATGGTTCAGAGGGCGGTGCAGAGGCCCACAGTATCAGCATCACCTGGGAGCTTGTTAGAGAGACGCATTGCAGGCCAGCCCAGAGCTGCTGACCCCTCAGGATGGCATTCTGTCCCCAGGAGAAAGTATCCTCCCCCCACACACCTGCCAGGCCCTTTGTTGGGTCAGGTGAGCGGGGGAGGGAAGCGGTCCTCACCCAGGGATCAGAGCTCAGGCAGCTGTGCTTCCTACTGCTCCCCCTGGGCACACCCCAGGCCACTTGTCCTTTCAGGGGGCCAGCAGTGAAGGGGTTGTGTCAGGAGCTTGTGGACCAGTGGTCCTTTTACAGGTCACCAGGGATGGGGGAAAGGCCCGCATTGCCCGTGTCGGGTGGGCAAAGGCAGGACCAGGGGCCTCAGCATCTAGACTTTCAGCCCTCTGCTCCTGGGGGGCGGGGGGTCAGGACAGGGAGGGCCGTGACCTTGTCGGGGGCCAGGAAAGACTTTCAGGTGGCAAACCTTCTTTCCTGGGAGATACTCAGGGAGCTCTCGCCGTCCAGAACGACTATCAGAACTGCCCATGATATTTATTTTTGTGCTCAGTATGTGTTGGCGCCCGGATGAGGGAAGATCTCGCTGTGGTCAGCGGACTCACCTGTTTGTTTTTTTAATTTAATTTAATTTGTTTTTTTTTCCGACTCACCGGTTAAAAGCAGGTGCCTCAGCCTGCACCCAGGCCTTCCCAATCTCCAGGGCTGGGCCTGGGAATCTGCTTTTAATCAGGGCCCAGAGAGGGGTGATTTCCTCCCACTCAGAGACTTTGGGGAAACACTGGCCTTCTGCAAACCCTAAATGAGGCTGCCCAACACCGACATTCATTCCCTGGTTCGCTCACCCATCCAATTATGGGACATCCAGCTCATTCACGGGCCCACCCCCTCTGTTCCCCCAGGGCCACCGTCCCCATCCCCGAGTGCACCTAATCGTCCCCTCCTGGGCGCGCTCGGTCTTCGCCCCGCATCCCTCCACTCTGGGCATCCGCTGTCTCCCTCCTCCCTCCGGGGGTCCCCAGCGAGCCAAGCCCCGCCCCCGCCCGCCCCAGCCCAGCTCCCCAGCCCGCGACTGCGCTCTGGGCCCCGCGCGCCCCGCCCCCACCCGGGACCTGCTCCGCGGGGCGTCGCCTCGGACCCCGCGCCCCGCACCCTCGGGGGACCGGCCCCTCGGCTGGGGGCTCCAGGTGCGCTCCGGGGAGGATGAAGCAGGTAGGGCCGCGGGGATGCTGGGGGCTGGAGGATGGAGGAGAGGACGGGAGGAGGCTGCGGGGGCGCCCGGGGGGAGGGGAGGGGAAGGGAGGAGGAGGGATGCACGAGCCCCGGCCTGGGCTGGGCCGCACCCCAAATGCGCAGGAGGCCTCGGATTGCAGCCGTGGGGGAGGGGCCCGGCCGGCAGAGCTGGTGGGGGTGGGGATGCGCAGCGCCCGCCACCTGCCTTTGGTGTCCCCCAGGCGCTGGTGGACGATACTGAGGACGTGTCCCTGGACTTTGGCAATGAAGACGAGCTGGCCTTTCGGAAAGCCAAGATCAGGTACGTAGGACCTGGCATGTGGCAAGCATCCTCCAGGGCTGCAAATTCGCTCGCTCACATTCACTCACCCACTCATTCATTCCTTCCCAATGTGTTGAGCGCCTGGTGTGTGCCAGGCGTGGGGCTAGGGACACACCCTGGACAGATCAGACATGGTCCTTGCCCTCCTGGCACCTGCAGTCCAGCCTGCAGGGGACTAACCGTGAGCAGACAAAGATGGTCATGGGATCGTTACAGCGGGAGATGATTTGGGAAGGAAATAAGCGGGTGGTGACAGAAGGTGATGTGAAGGGCCCTGGCCCCGAGTGCAAGCGAGGAGGGCTTCTGGGAGGAGGCTGCATTTGCACTGAGACCTGAATGAGGAGAAGCAGCCAGCCATGGGAGACTCTGGAAGAAGAATGTTCTAAGCAGAAGAATAACAGGTGCAGAGGCCCCAGGGCTGTGTTGGAAGGTCAGAGAAAGGCCCCTGTGTCTGGATGGTAGTGGAGGAAGGGAGAGGGGTTGGCAGGGAGGCTGGGGAGCTGGACAAGAACTTCCATTCTTATTCTAATCCTCGCTTCAGCACCAGACAGATGTAACGTCCTGAGCTAAGTCCCTTGCTACCAGAGACATCCCGCACCCCTGGAGGCAGCAGGACTAGGTGTGAGGAATGACCCACAGACACCAGGGCTGACGACCCGGGCACCTCCATCTAGAAACACCTGCCTTGGGCACCCTTACCATCTCTCCTTCCCGCCCTCAGAGCCAGCAGGGTGGGGGGGCCTCCCCTAAACGCCATTCCTTTCCGATGCTCTGATCCAAATCCAATAAACCCCAGGTTGGAACAGGACTGTAGGAGTGTCCTCGGGCCACTGTAACAAATGACTAGAAACGTGTTGGCCTAGAAACAGCAGATGTGTATCCTCTCGCAGCGTTGTGAGCAAAAGATTCACAGCAGCCGTTGTGTCAGTTTCGAAAAGGAATGACAACGTTATTATTAACGTTAATGACATTAATGACATTATTATTAACGTTAATTAACGTATTGAAACCTAACAGAGCCAGGAGAGGCGGGGAATCCGTGCAGGTAACAGTGGGCGAGACCCGAGACTACGGCGGAGTTACATCAGGTCAGATGTTTACAACCTCGGCCTCACCAGCTGGGAAGCCCCTTGGAGAAGCCGGGCTGGAGGTCTGGGCAGAGCATCCTCCTCTCAGCTGACACTTCAGCTGACCCTCCCCATAAGGGCCGAATTTATAGGGCAAATGATGGGGTCTGAAGTTAGACATTTGTTCTCCTACATGCAGTTTGGAGCGAGCTGCATTTCCATGTTATCAGGCTTTTACATTTTCAAGGAGCCCGGGCTTCGTGTGCCCACCTCCCCTCCCCGATTCCGGATTCCATTGCGGGGGAGTCCAGGAGCAGAAGGGGGTGTGAGACAAGATCGGTAGCCCTTGGCATCCCAAACAACTGGGCTCCCGAGGTCATCCATGCAGCACGAGCCTCACGAACAACATTCCTTAGCCTGCCTGCCTACCCGCAGGTCCCAGCTGTGCAGGGCAAATCACAGAAACACCTGTCTATCCAGAACACACAGTTCTGGAGGCCAGAAGTCCAAAATCAGCCTCCCTGGGCCAAAAAAAGCATCAGCCTGGCCACACCCTGCTGGAGACTCGGGGGGACCATCTGTCCCTTCCAGTGGATGCCGGCTGGGGCCCCTTCCCCATCTTCACGGCCCGCGTTGTGACATCTTACAATCTCTCTGCCCCATCTTCACGCTGCCTTTTCTCTGTCAGGTGTCCCTCTGTCTTCCTCTGCTAGGGGGGCTTGTGAGGGCATTTAGGACCCATCAGGATAATCCTGGAGAATCTTCCTGTCTCAAGATCCTTTACTGAATCACCCGTGCAGAGTCTCTTTTGCCATGTATAGTGACGCTCACAGGTTCCAGGGTTAGGACCTGGATATTTGGGTGGCAGGGTGGGAGGACATTATTCAGCCTGCTGTAATGATCAATGACTGTCATTCTAAGACCATGTAAGAGAACTGGAATCCTGGGGAAACTCTTAGAGAACCCCTGTACTCATTCTATGCCCAGCCCTGGGCTGGGGCTGGGCATACGGGACACACACCGGTCCGTTACGGAGCTGTCCAGCGTAGAGCAAGCATGGTCAGCCTCAACGCTGCCGACATTCTGGGCCGGATGATTCTTTGCCGTGGGGGTTTGTCCTGTGCACTGTAGGATGTTAGCAGTGTTCCTGGCCTCTACCCTGGGTGCCAGTAGCACCTCGCTAATAATGAATCCAGGCACTGCAGGTGACCCCCAGGAGGGGCGGGCAAACTTGCCCCTCGTTGAAAATTGTTGGTATGGCTGTAATGGGTGTAGGCATGCCCATGGCTGTTATGACTCCGTGTTTTAAATGCTGTGATTGGCAAAAGCTTGGGCACTTATCCTGGTTCGGGGAGAAGTGACAGTGGAGACCTGAAGCGTGGGTAGGAGTTAGCCAAGCAAGAAAGACAGGAAGGGTATGACATGCAATGGTTTAGAGGTGAGAGCATGAGTTTAGGTTGTTGAGAGTGGTTCACTGTGGCTCAAGACCAGGGATGCTGGGGAGTGGTCTGAGCAGAGGCTGGGGCCAGACCCTGAAGGGCTCATAAGTGAAGTTGTAGAGCTCCACTGTCCACTAGAACTTTCTGTGAAGATGGGAATGTGCTCTATCTACACCATCCAGTATGGTAATCACTGGCCACATGCGGCTCTTGAGCCATTGATATGTAATGAGTGTGAACTTTGGGCAGAACTTTGGATATTTAATTTAAATTTAAGTAGCCATGTGTGGCTAGCATATTGGATAGTGCAGCTCTAGAGTTTGGTCACCATGGTAGAGCACAGGACAGAGAATGGATGGTACACCCAGATGGAAGCAGGGGGCAGAAGCTGGAAGCATGGACAACGGTGCTGGCAGGGGTGATAGAGGGAAGTGGGGGTGTCCAGAGGCACATAGAGAATAGAATCAGCTGGCCTTGGTGATGGTCGAGATGTGGGGTGGGGACAGGGACAGGGACAAGTCAATGGTGACACCCAGGTTTCTGGCCTAGTGATCCCAGTAAAGGAGCACTTCTGGGGTCACAGATGTTGGGCTCAGGAAGTCCTTATTGGGTTGTGCTGGAATGGCTAAGAGCCAGGTTTGGTAGGCAGCTGAAGACAGAGGCTGGGAGCTCAGGGGATCTTCGGGGCAGCATTCTGAAGCCTGAGAGGCAGCAGCTTCCAGCCCCCCGTGTGCCTCAGAGCCACCAATCCCGGAATCCTCCGATGCACCTTCTGTAGATTTCTGGGCACAGCCCTGTGCCTACTTTACCAGATCCACAAGAGATGGGCCTGGGAGTATGAATTTAAAATAACATCCTGGGATGCCTGGGTGGCTCAGTGGTTGAGCATCTGCCTTCAGCTCAGGGCATGATCCTAGGGTTCCGGGATCGAGTCCCACTCCCACATCGGGCTCCCTGCAGGGAGCCTGCTTCTCCCTCTGCCTGTGTCTCTGTGTCTCTCATGAATAAATAAATAAAATCTTAAAATTTTAAAAAAATAAAATAATATCTTTCCTTGACTCTGATGCTCAAGAATATAGAGATGACTCTAAAATCCTGAGGATAAATGAGCCCCCCAGATAGCAGGGTGGAAAGGGAGTTCTTAATCAGGTCAATGAATGCGCTTCAGGGGAGTCCAGGATCCCCCTAAAAACTATCATCTAAGTCTCACATGCGTGTTGCTTTAGGAAAAGGACTCAGACCTCTATTAGATTGCCAAACGGGTCCATGATCCAAAAAAAGTTAAGAGTCACTAATATAAGGCAAGAATTATTATTTTGAAATTCCTGTTGGAATTTCCTGAAATAGGGGCCTGACTGACTGTGAAGGGCCATCTAACAGGAGTCCAGGATATCGGGGTCATCTCTTCTGTTACCACTTGCTGGTTTTGTGGTTTTAGAAAGGTCACCTTGCCTTGCTGAGCCTCCATTAGCCTGTGTGTAAAATGGGGATAATTGTACCAGCCTGACCTTACTGCATGTTGTTGTTGTTGTTTTAAGATTTTATTTATTTATTCATGAGAAACACAGAGAGCGAGAGGCAGAGACATAGGCAGAGGGAGAAGCAGGCTCTATGCAGGGAACCTGATGTGGGATTCGATCCTGGGACTCCAGGATCACGCCCTGGGCCGAAGGCAGGCGCCAAACCAGTGAGCCCCCCAGGGATCCCCTACCACATGTTTTTTATGAAGTTTGTTCAGCAAATATTTATCCAGCATCTGCTGGGTACCAGGTGCTGGGCCAAGCCCTAGGTTAAAGACCAGAGCTGGTCCTCCCCTTCCTGTCCCCAGTTCTAGGTCAGCAAGGCGCAGTATTGTAGTAGTGGCTCTTAGGGAAGGGCACCTGGCAGGATCAGGGGAGGATGGGACCCTGCAGCACACCTGGGCAGGTGGAGGAGCTGTTAGCTATGCTGTGTGTGTGCACGCGCACGCACGTGTGTTCCCCACTGGCTACCTTTTCCTGTTTCTTTTTTTTTTTTTTCAATTTTATTGTGGGAAAAACCCACAATCTGAAAGTTACCAATATAACCACTCTTAAGTATACAGTTCAGTAGCACTGAGTGCTATTTATGTTGTGATGAAACAGATCTCTAGAACTTTCTCAGTTTGCAAATCTGAAATTCTCGTACCCATTAAACAACTCCCCATTTCCTCCTCCCCAGCCCCTGGCAACCATCGTTCTTTTTGTCCCTATGAATGTGACAACTTTCACATTCACTTACCTCATGTAAGTGGAGTCATATAGATTTGGTGTCTGGCTTATTTCAGTTCCCCTAACGTCCTTTTTAAAGGGTGAGTAGTGGTCCATCGTACGGACGTACCAACTCATCATGTCCTTCTGTTCATCTATCGGTGGACGCTGACTTGCTTCCATGTTTTAGCTCTTGTGAATAGTACCGCAAAGAACACGGATGTGCAGATCTATCTTCAAGACCCTGCTTTCAGTATATACCCAGAAGTGGAATCGCTGGGTCCCATAGTAATTCTAATTTTTTGAGGCATTTTCATGCTATTTTCCATAACCCTTGTACCATTTTACAAGTGATGTGCAGTGCTCTAGTGCCCTGCCAGTGATGTGCAGGGCTCTAATTACTCCACATCCCCACTGGCACTTGTTATTCCCTAGATTTTTCACAGGAGCCATCCTGATGGACGTGAGGCAATATCTCATTGTGGTGGCGATTGACGTTTCCCCACTGATTGTTGGTGGTGAGCATCATCTTGTGTGCTTATTGGCCATTTGTACATCTTTTGAGAAATGTCCATTCAAGTCCTTTGCCCATTTCTAAACCGGGTTACTGGATTTTTTACCATCAAGCTGTAGGACTTCTTTATGTAGTCTGCGTATTAACCCCTTATGAGAAACATAATTTGCAGATAGTCTCTCCTTTTCCATAGGTTGCCTTTCTTTATCAATTGTGTCCTCTGTTGCACAAAAGTGGTTTAGTTTGAAGTAGTTCTACTTGTCTATTTATACTTTACTTATTGTTGCTTTTGGTGCCATATTGCATTGGGCGTGTTTTAAATTGGAAATATAACTTAATATTGTAAACCACCATTTCCAAGAATGCAGCTCAGTGTGGGTTTTAGTATATTAACAGGATTGTGCAACCATGACCACTGTCTAGTTCCAGAAGTTTTCATCACCCCAGATGGAAGCGCTGTGCCTATTCAGCAGTTGTTCTTCCCACATCGCCACCCCGGCCTGCTGGCAACCACCAATCAGTGTCCCTACCAATGTGCCTGTTCTGGAAATTCTATAGAGTTGGAACCATACAGTGTGTGGCCCTTTGGCTTCTCTCACTGAGCATCATGCTTCTAGGTTTGTCCATGTTTTGACATTTCTTCATTCCTTTTTAAGGCTGAATAGTGTTTCATCGTATGGCTAGAGCACATCTAGTTTATCCATTTGTAATTGATGGATATTTGCATTATTTCTACTTGTTGGTTCTTATGAGAAGCGCTGGGCACCTGCATGGTGCAGTGGCTGAGCGTCTGCCTTCGGCCCAGGGCATGATCCCGGGGTCCTGGGATCGAGCCCTGCATCGGGCTCCCTGCAGGGAGCCTGCTTCTCCCTCTGTCTGTGTCTCTGCCTCTCTCTGTGTGTCTCTCATGAATAAATAAATAAAATCTTTAAAAAGAAAAGTGTTAAAAAAAAAAGTGTTGCCATGAACATCCGTGTACAAGTTTTCCTGTGAGCTTGTGTTTCCAGTTCTCTCTGCCATTAACCTAGGAGGGAAGTGGCTGAACCATATAATAAACTCTATGTTTTAGGCATGCTGTGCTGCAGACCAACTTTTAGTGAGTACTCTGGGCTCCCAGGTACCTCACGGAGTAGAAGGAGCTTGGACTCGAGATCAGAGAGACCCAGGTTTGGGTCCTGGTTCTACCATTCTCCAGCCAACTAACTGTGGTTAAGGGTTCAATTTAGCAGACAGCCTCACAAGACACAAAGAGGCTTTTAAAAAAAAGTATTTATTTATTTGAAAGAGAGATAGAGGGAGATAGACAGAGGGAGAGGGAGGGGGAGAAGCGGGCTCCCACTGAGCAGAGAGCCTGTCATGGGGCTCGATCCCAGGACCCTGAGATCATGACCTGAGATGAAGGTAGATGCTTCACTGACGGAGTCGCGCAGGGGCCCCTCACAGGCAGGCTTTCTGACAAAACTACATGGATTCGGGATCCTATGGAAGGAGATGCAGGCCAGTGACACCGCGTCTTTGTCCTGTCGGGAGATCCACAGTTTCTTGTGCCTGCCACCTGCATGGGCCATATTGGGGTGCCGGGTGCATCAGCCAAAGTGCTGTGAGTCATCTAGAAGCTTCGGCTTCCCTTTCTCACCAGCCTTTTCTATGATTCTCTTTTCTATGTTCACTGAGGTCCAGTTCCTCTGCAGCCCAGGGGCAGTTCCATGCTAGGAGCCGGCAGGTGCAACATTGCCCTGGGAGACCCAGATCATTCCCACGCAGGCCTGATGTTAGTCACGTACTCCCAGTGACCTTGAACAGATCAGAGCACCTTCTGGATCTCCTATTGTCTCAGCTGTAACATGGGGATGATGTTGGCTCCCTCATAAGGTTGCATAAAGAGGACTAGATGAGGTGACAAATGTATATAACTGGCTGGGCGGGACCCCTGACACCTTGTGTGGGCTCCATGAACGGTACCTCCTATCTGCCTTCTGGTGACTTCTGTGTCTTGCTACTGTGGGCAGGGCCGGGGTGGAGGCAGGTTCTCAATTGGAACAGGAGGTCACAAGGGAGCTGGAGACTCTCCTCTTGTAAGTTTTGTTTATACTTCCAAGGTACTGTCTTTACAAAATTCATTTAGACCCAAAGGCCATGGGATCCAGTGGCCTCCCACTCAGAGTAGGATGGTTTCCTCCTACCGTGGGCAGAGTTCTTAGATCTGATTTTGGTCTTAATTATCAAGGCTGGTGGGTTGGTGGGTCCGTGTTCCATGGCTGGTCCTCATCCACCCCCTGCAAATCCCTGATGGGCTCATCACGCAGAGTAATGTTCTGTCTCTCAAGAAGTCTCTCTCTTCCCATGCTGGATGCAAAAGCTGTTCCTCAAAAATGAGCCATAGATGAAATCGTTGGCTTGTTTGAGGGGAAGTTATAGTGAATGGAAAGTAGTACGAGCAGTAACAAAGACTTAACCAGCACGTACGTACTTAACCAGCACGTACTGTTTTGAGCGTCAGAGTTAGAATGATGTGTTTAATCTGTGTTGCAAACCTGTGAAGTGGATACTGTGGGTTTTTTTAGTTGTTTGAAGATTCAATAAACTGATAGAGTTGAGTGACTGGCTCAAGGCCACACCACTACGAGGCTGCAGGATGGGGATTTGAACCCTTAGAGTCTGAGTCTTGTGTTACACTCTGCTTAGGAGGCCAGATGCTCACGTAGGGAGGGATGCTCAGAGATGAGCCGTGGGAGCAGCATGTTCAGGGCTTTCATCTTACGCTTACTCTGGGGAATACTTTACATTTTCCCTGTGTCCGTGAGAGTGCAGAATTGTTCCCAATTTTTAGAGTGGCTCTTCTTTTCTTTCATTCTTTTTTTTTTTAAAAAAATATTTTATTTATTCCTGAGAGACACAGAGAGAGAGGCAGAGACAGAGGGAGAAGCAAGCTCCCCTGTGGGGAGCCCAATACGGGACCCAATCTCCAGACCCTGGGATCATGCCCTGAGCCAAAGGCAGACGCTCAACCCCTGAGCCACCAAGGGTCTCTCTTTTCTTTTTTTTAAAAGTAGTCTCCATGCCCAGTGTGGACCCCAACTCAGGGCTTGAACCCACACCCCTGAGAGCAAGAGCTGAGCTAAGATCAAGAGTCGGATGTTTAACCGACTGGGCTACCCAGGCGCCCCTTAGAGCAGATTTTCTTAATTTCGTCACTTATTGATATTTTAGACTGGATAATTCTTCGCTTTGGGGGCTATCCCGTGCATTGTAGGATTTTTGGCAGCATTAGCAATGCATCCCCATCTCGGGGTGATAACCAGAAATGTCTCCGGATGTGGTCAAAAGTCCCGTAGGGGCAGAATCGCTCCTATTGAGAACTTTGATGAGATTATTCTCTCTCTCTCTGGGGTTTGGATTTGGGTTTGGGTAAATTAAATGTGCATTTGAGGGGACCCAGAGCATTCGGGACACCTCTGTGTTTGACACTGTCGCAAGGGAAGCTGGCGAGGTGGGAGGTAAGGAAGGCGCACTTAGCAGGTGACCACAGACAGAGCCTTGGTGGCCACATGCAAGGCAGGTGCAGCTGTGTTGCTACACACGCATGCACGCACCCCATGCTCTAACATTCTGAGGAGAGGAATTTTGGTTTTTCTTTGCTGTATTTCCAGGAAGTCTCAATAAGTGAGACCCCTGTCCCTGGTGTCCCTGGGGAGGTCATGCTGCCCCTCACCCCGCACTCTGAAAGCTGTATTTTAAAAATGTAGAAATAGTAACACATAAGCAGGTCCCACCAAGAGCTGATTGTTTAGTTTTGAGGAAGGTCCATGATTACCAAGGAAAATAACCCGCAGAATCAGGGAACTAGGCGAATTTCAGTTCTCTTTGATTAGGGCACGGAATTACATATTTTGAAATTAACTCCTTACATCTACAGCAGCTTTACTTCCCCTTATTTATATTTCTCGTTAACTTGAAATTGCATAAGCCCTGCCAACGATAAAATCACCGAGAGGAGATTTCTGCTGAAGTGGGACCCACACAGTCAGGGAAGGCATTTGGGGACGTCACTCAGGTTCCCTGATGTTTGATATTGGACGGCAGGCTGACCTCGTGGACCGGGAGTGTCTAATTCACTAACTCATTCATTCAGGGGTTGGCACCATTGACATTTGGGGCCAGACATTCCTTGTGCGGGGGCGGTGCTGTGCACTGTTGGGTCTTGAGCAGCACTCCTGGCCATACCCACTAGATAGTAGCAGTCCCTCAGCTGGGACAACCACAGATGTCTCCAGATATCGCGGCGGGGGGGGGGGGGGGGAGGTGTGTGTGTGGGGGATACAAAATCCCTTCCTCTTTGAGAACCACTGGCTTATTCTTGCATTCATTTCATGTATTCACTAAATCAGGAACTAATTTTAAAAAAAAGGGGATGCCTGGGTTGCTCAGCGCTTGAGTGTCTGCCTTCAGCTCAGGGCGTGATCCTGGGGTCCCAGGATCGAGTCCCACATCAGGCTCTTTGCATGGAGCCTGCTTCTCCCTCTGCCTGTGTCTCTGTCTCTCTCTGTATGTCTCTCAGGAATAAATAAATAAAATCTAATAAAAATTAAAAAAATCAACAAAAATTTTCAAGAACGTTTGTGTGCTGAACACCATTCTGGGGGACACAGAGAAAACCAGCCAGGCCTGGTCCTGAGCCTCACGGAGCTGACATTTTAATTAAGGAGAAGACAGTGACCATCTAAGCAAATATCCATAAACAAAGTAACTTCAGAGAGGGGTAAGCCCTAGGGAGGGGTGTGTGGGCAAATGAGGGGCTCCTTCAGATTAGGGGGGCTCAGAAGTGTCCTCTTGGAAGAGGTACATTTGAACCAAGGGACCCAAATGTGGAGGAGGAGCCAGGCATGGGAAAAGGCACAAGGAGGAGAGCCTTGGCAGGGAAACAGCAAGCGCAGAGGCCCTGGGGCAGGGTGTGTATTTTAGGGCTGGTGGAGCCAGGGTGTAGGTGGAAGATGCCGGTGGACTGGACCAGCTGAACACCAGGGACACGTCAGGGGACTTGGTGCAAAGCTGCAGGCCCAAGACTCCCAGGTCGGAGGGAGATGATTGGGAGCAGTGGGGCCTCGATGCAGGTCTTGGGGTCCTGACTTCATCAGCATCCCCGGGGGAACTCAAGGAAGGGCCAAGACTTGGGGTTCTCGGGCTCCATCCCCGAGGATGCTGACAACATGTTGAGATGGGTGTGAAAGTCTCCAGCAGCGTGACTGCTGTGCCCTGAGCAACGTGGCAGATTTTTCTGGATTGTCCATTTGTGAGTGAAGGAGGAATGCTCGCACTGGTTCGTGTGAGTGTGAGAGTGTGCGTGCGCGCGTGTGATCAGCTTCTTTGGCACGGGGTGGGGGGGTATTGTGTTGGTACAGAGCTTAGCCATAAATTCTGGCGAGTGATGCTCATGACATTTCCTTAGTAAGACCGACGCAATGAACTTGAGCTGGAATTCAAGGAGACAGAGCCCGGGGCAGGCCCTTCTCCAGCCCTGGGAGGAATCCTCACACAGGGGCCCGGCTCTGGGTGTCCCAGGGCTACGTAGTCACTCCTCACTCGTCACAGGAGCAAGGCGCTTTCAGGATGACTCAGACACAGCCACAGGTCAAGGCCGTGGATCCTCACATTTTCCCTGCATTTCACTAGAGATGTCTCTCTCCCCTGGATTTTAAAATACTCTAGAAAAGGAATTACAAAGGGATAGTCAGGGATACAGATTCCGAGCCTCACACTCTCTTAGGCTGGGGAAGTATTTTAAATGAGTTTGAATTTTAATTTTAAAAAATTGGAACAGGTCACATGAGAAACCTGACTTGCTTAGCGTAGGTGAACCAAAGACAAGAGGCAAGTGGGTTGTCTCCCGGGGCTGCAGGGAGGACAGAACGAGGAGAGTGCCTGATGGGGTTTGGGGTTTTACTTTGGAATGATGGGACGGTTTTGGAACAACAGTGTGAATTTCTAAATGCCACTGAAATGTTCACTTTAAAACGGTTAATTTTATGTGATGTGAATTTCACCCCCATACATTGTTGTCGTGGTATTTTTTTTATTTTTAAAATATGTCATTTTTCCGGATGAGCACTGAATGTTATGCTATATGTTGGCAAATTGAACTCCCGATTTTAAAAAAAGACATCATTTTTATTTTTATTTATTTATTTTTAAAGATTTTATTTATTTATTTATTCATGAGAGACAGAGAGAGAGAGAGGGAGAGAGAGAGAGAGAGGCAGAGACACAGGCAGAGAGAGAAGCAGGCTCCCTGTGGGGAGCCCCATGAGGGATTCAATCCCAGGACCCCAGGATCATGACCTGAGCCGAAAGCAGATGCTCAACTGCTGAGCCCCCAAGGTGCCCCTAAAGATGTTATTTTTAAAAGCAGTTTTAGGTTCACAGCAAAACTGAGGAGAAGGTACACAAATGTCCCCACAGCCTTCTGCCCCCACACATGCACGGCCTCCCCCAAATCACCATCCCGCCCCCCCAGATAAAACATTTCCTGCAGTTGACGAACCTGCATCATCACCCAAAGTGCACACTTTACATTAGGGTTTGGTCTCATGTTGCACATTCCCCTTAGCATATCCTACACACTGGCTTCACTGCCCTAAAAATTCCCTGCGCTCTGTTCATCCCTCCCTCCCCCCAACCCCTGGCAGCCACGGATCTTCTTTCCTGTCTTTATAGTTTTGCTTTTTCCAGAGCGTTGGGTAGCTGGAATCATCGTATGCAGCCTTTTGAGACTGGCTTCTTTCACTTAGTAATATGATGCAATGAGATAATTTAAAACAAGTAACTGATTGCTGGCTTTATCGGGAAAGCTGTGAGAGCTGCAGGGTGGGCTGAGTTTGGGATCTGCTCCATCTGGGTGAGCCCGGCCCTCACCCAGCTCTGGTGGACTTACTTCCCTGCCCAGCTCGGCCCTGAGCGCCTGCATTTGCGCGCGCACGCGCACACACACACACACACACACACACACACTCCCTGTTCCCACCCCTTGAGGACAGGGGGGAGTGAACACTGATCCTACAGCAGAATTTCCTCCACTTTCCTGGGGAGTGAGAGCCCTTGAGTTGGAATTCCTCTGTGATCGTGGGGTTTTCTCCCCAAACTTCCTGAGGCCATCAGGGGGTTGAGGGGTCAGGGCTCACGCTGTGTGTGGACATCTGACACCACTTACCCTGAGCACCCCCCCATTCCTGCTCACCCCCCACACCCTCCACTGGCCTTGGTTTACACTGAGCTCTCTGCTGACAAATTTGTCCTTTAGATCTTCAAATAGTTTTAAAAATTCTTTATGTTTTAACGGAGATATAACTCCCATATCACAAATGTCACCCCTTTAAGGTGGTTTTTAGGGATGCCTGGGTGGTTCATTCCAGAACATGTTCTCATCACTGCGAAGAAGCATCCCAGGTGCTCCTCCTCTCAGGCTCCCTGCATGGAGCCTGCTTCTCCCTCTGCCTGTGTCTCTGCCTTTCTCTCTCTGTGTCTCTCATGAATAAATAAATAAAATCTTTTACAAAGTAAATAAGTAAGTTCAGTTTGCCAACATATAACTCCAATGCTCATCCCATTAAGCACCCTCCTCAGTGCCCATCACCCAGTTACCCCAAACCCCCACCCACCTTCCCTTCCACTACCCTTTGTTTCCCAGAGTTAGGAGTCTCTCATGGTTTGTCTTCCTCCCTAATCTTCCCTCCTTTCCCCTATAATCCCTTTCACTATTTCTTATATTCCGTGTATGAGTGAAACCATATGATAATTGTCCTTCTCTGATTGACTTACTTCACTCAGTGTAATACCCTCCAGTGTAATACCCACCAGGTCCATCCATGTTGATGTAAATGGTAGATATTCGTCCTTTCTGGTGGTGGAGTAATGTTCCATCATATATATAGGCCGCATCTCCTCTATCCATCATCTGTCGAAGGACATTGTGGCTCTTTCCACAGTTTGGCTATTGAGGACATTGCTGCTGTGAACATTGGGGTGCAGGTGTCTTGGCATTTCACTGCATCTGTACCTTTGGGGTAAAGTTGTTGACTATTTTGATTATGACTCTGCTTATCCCATTAATGATACTTTTCACACTGAGTTGAAATTGCCCATTTGCTTCTTTGCCTCTCCTGAGACACTGGTGATGTTTGTCGGGGGGAGGGGGAGACTTGGTCCATTTGCTCACTGCACTTCACCCAGATGAGCTTGGTAAATAGTAGGTGCTTAACAAATGTGG
Organism: Canis lupus baileyi; assembly: GCF_048164855.1. Classification (NCBI taxonomy): domain Eukaryota; kingdom Metazoa; phylum Chordata; class Mammalia; order Carnivora; family Canidae; genus Canis; species Canis lupus. The sequence continues at coordinate 45,795,782 of NC_132845.1, read as the reverse complement.
TGGCATTGCTTTCAGCTCTATTTATTTATTAAACTCACTTCTTTTATTTTTAAATATATGTTTTTTAAATTTTAAGTAATTTCTATTATACCCAGTGTGGGGATTGAACCCACAATCTTGAGATCAAGAATCACAAAAGCCACCCACTGAGCCAGCCAGGTGTCCCTCAATGTACTTATTTCTTAAACAATTTTGAAAATCAATGTAAACTATATGTGGGTTGCAAATATAATTCTATGCCCTTGGACAATTTAAACTACCATTTTAATTTTAGCATTAATTGTTTGGGGTACTGAAATGATCTGCAAACAATATCATTCTAATTTTAGTATATGTCCTGCCAAAGTGAACACCGACCTGCAAATAATAAAATCACATGTGCAGCAGTGACAAAGCCTACGGCTTTCAATGCAATGGTTGATGGAATGCCTGAGGAAGAAAATCACAGCAACGAAGTATGTTGTTAGAAAATAATATTTTGAATCAACATCTTTAAAATGACTTAAACCTCTTATTTTGAAATAAATTCAAACTTACCAGAAAGCAGCAAGGATAGTACAAAGGACTTAGCTTTACCTTGGTTCACCAGTTGTTGGCACTTTGCTGTGTGTGTGTGCATAGGTGTGTATGGAGGTGTGAATGCATGCCAACCCGGATTGCCCACTGCATTTAGTTATTCTGGGATATTTCTACCCTTTCTTAATCTTTCATGACATAGGTTGTTTTGAAGAACTAAGGCCAGCTTTTTGGAGAAATGTACCTAAACTTAGGTCTGTCTGATATTATCCATGGTTAAAGCCAAGTGATGATTTTTGGCAGAAATACTGCAGAAAAAAAAAAGTGTTGTCTCATAAAAAGACTTTTTTTTTTCAAGCTCTGTCACTACTAAAGATGGCCTAGAAGTGGCATTTTTTTCTTTGTCCTCCACCACCTCTTAGCTCCACCCCAGGCCCCAGATTTTGGTCTTCGATTCTCTCGCCAAAGAACCCAGGGCTCCTTAGAGAGGAGCCAGTTCCAAATCTGGATGTGGAAATTACTCAGACTGGATCTGGCATAAGCTTTTGTTGCCAGAAAGCACAAATGTGTTTTGAAATGTCACAGGAGTTCTACTACTTCGCTGGGTGGTTCTGGGTCTCATGACGCCGTAGTCAAGTGATCGGCCAGGGCTGAGGTCATCTGAAAGCTCAACTGGGGCAGAAGGAGCCACTCCCAAGATGGTGCCCTCACATGTCTGTTGGTTGGAGGCCCCAGCTCCTTGCCATGTGGGCCTGTCCACAGCACTGCTCCCAGCACGACAGCTGGCTTCCCTCAGGGAGAGCACGAGAGAGCAAGTGACTGAGACGGAAAGCCAAAGTGTCTTATAACCTGGTCTCAACAGTGACGTATGGTCACGTCTAGTCTGTTCTATCAGGCAGGCAGACCAGCCTTGGTTCACTGTGGGAGGTGACTACACAAGTGTGTACACACCAGAAGGTTGGGGTCATTGGGGAGCATCTCAGAGCCTCGCCCAAAGAAGGAACAAATGCATGTGTGTCTACAGAGTGCCCACTGTGCTCCAGGCCCTGCTATGATGTAGATGTGATTATCCCCATTTTGCAGGTGAGGAAACCAGACCAGGAAAGTTAAGTCATTTGTCTAAGGTCACACAGTAAATAGCAGAACTGAAATTCGCAAGGCAGTCATCTGCTTCCCTGACTATTTAAAAAAAAAATTTATCATAGAGAGTTCAAAACATATGCCAAATCGAATAGAATAATGAACTCCGCGTACCCATCACACAGCTTCGGAAATGATCGACTCAGGACCAATCTTTCATTTATACTCTGATCGTTTTGAAGCCAGACCTCACGCCACTTCAAACGTACTCTGTCATATTGAAAAGAACTCAGTTTTATTTTTTTTAGAGAGGAGGAGGGAGAGGGTGAGGTGGGCAGGGGAGAGAGAGAGAATCCCAAGTAGGTTCCATGCCCAGTGCAGAGCCCGACCCAGGACTCAATCTCACAACACTTAGATTGTGACTCGAGCAGAAATCAAGAGTCAGACACTTAACCAACTGAGCGCCCCAGCACCCCCAAGGACTCAGTTTTATTTATTTTTATTTATTTATTCATGAGAGACATAGAGAGAGAGGCAAAGACACAGGTAGAGGGAGAAGGAGGCTCCATGCAGGGAGCCCGATGCGGGACTTGATCCCAGGACTCCGGGATCACGCCCTGGGCCAAAGGCAGGTGCTCAACCGCTGAGCCACCCAGGCGTCCCAAGAACTCAGTTTTAAAACCAACACCTCGATTAGCATCACCTTTAATAGCATCAACTCACTTGAAAATAATGAATAATCCCCCAATACTGTGAAATATCCAGCTGGGGCCTGGAGTTTGATTGTCTCGTAACTTGTATTATTTGTTGGAGCTTGCAGTGCAGTAACGTGCACAGGTTGCGATGGGCTGCTGGATTCCTTAGGTCCTTAACCCATGGGCTCCCCGGCTGCCCCCTGTCTTTTCTTCCCCTTTGCCATCACGCTGACGTTCTGTAGAGCTTCCTGGGATCTGGATTTAAGTCGCGCCCTTCAGTGTTTTCCTTCGGCTGCTCTACTTCTTGCTAATTAGTAGTTGGAGCCGGAGGCTTGATGAGATTCGGGTGTGGCTGTTCGGAGGGCGGGGGCATGCTTCCCCCAGGGGTTCCTCGTGCCTGGTGGTCCTCTGCGGCTCCACCCCTGGGTCCTTTCGGGGTCATGGTCCAGATGCTTTCCAGTCCTGTCATTCGGTCTTCATTGGTGAGCCGAAGTGATCCAGAAACTTCCCCTCATCGGCATGGAGGTCATTGCCCCGTGTACGTTGTAGAGAAAAGGCACGAGGCGCGTCAGACGCGTGCCCTTCACCATGGTGCGTTCTGGTGGGGAGTCTGTCCTCTCGCACCTCGGGGGTGGGCGCCGAGGGCCCCTTGACTCAGGTGACTCGCGGGGGAGGGTGCGTGGTCCTTGGTACTCGGATTGGCCCGCTGTCGCCGCGGGGCGCCCCTGGCAGGCGGCCTCTGAGCCTCCTGACCCGACTCTGGCGGCCTCCGACGGCTTCCCTGCTGCCCGCGGCCTCACCGCGCGTGTTTCTCCACCCGTGCCAGGAATCCGGGTGCGTGTCCTGCCTCAGCCCCCAGGCTCTGTGGCTACGATGTGCGTCAGGTGGGCCCGGACTGCCATCTCTTAGTGGACATATTTTGGGGGCCGGGGTCACTGTCGTCAGCAAGTACGGGTCCCCTTTCCGTTGATCTGTGGCTCCCCGCGGGGCTGAGCTGGGGCTCAGAGCAGCTGCTAGCCCTTAGGGCTTCGTGCAAACCAGGAAGGGGGACCCTTCCTCCCCGGAGAGGGCGCCCAGCTGGAGACGGGAGGGGGGCCTGATTCCAGCTGCCATCCCCTGCGTTGATGCTGCTTTGCTCAGACCCTGGGACGGTTCGCTTCCCTGGGCTTCCACGTCCTCCTTTCACGTCCTCCTCTCTAGCTCCTTCCTACCTGGCTTATTTGGGCTCAGTTGTCCCAAGGTAGGTGTTAGGGGCTGACTTGTCTCCTCTCCAAAACAGGTGGGAGTTCTAGCCCCCCCCAAAGGTGACCTTATCTGGAAGTAGAGTCTCTGTGGACGTAGTTAAAAGGAGCCGGCGGGTGGAGGGGGGCTGCTACTGCAGCGTGGCTGGTGTCCTTGTAAAAGGCCAGCCTTGTGAAGACAGACCCGTGGAGAAGGTTGGGGGCGGAGGTTGGGGTGAGGAGCCACAGGCCGAGGAGGCCTAAGCTGCCATCAGGAGGTCGGGTGGGAGAGAGGCCTGGGGTGGAGGCTCCCCCGCAGCCCTCCAGGAGCCCGCCCTGTGCACACTGTGATTTGGGAGTTCTGGCCTCCAGGCTGCGGGAGAGAAATTTCTGTCTGAAGCCATCCCTGCTTGCGGTGCCGGGGGAAGGAAGGAATACCGGGCGATTGCTTTCCCCTCTTCCTGCGGCCCCAAGGGCAGCGGCATCACCTAGTGCTCAATGAAGTGCAGGCCCCACCCCAGGCCTTCCGAATCCACATCCTGATTTAATGGGAGACCCAGGTGAGATGTCCGTGCAGCAAAGGGGCTTCTGCTGGTGGAAGGAGTGCACCCCAGTACAAGTGCGTGATTTCTGGTCACGCCTGGCACTTCCTGAAGCCCCGCCGCCCACCGGGCCATATCCTGAGCCTCGCAGGTTCTCTGGGATCTTCCCCGCAGCTCGGCGCATGCAGTTGTGCCGCTAGTGGCTCTCACGCTGCACAACTTGAGGGAACATGCCTCATGTGAACTGTGATTGACCGGAAGCCCCTGGCAGCCCTGACTCTGAACTGGGACTCATACAGGTGAAGTCACCTGCTCGAGGTCATACAGGTCTCCAGGGGTGGTGCTGGGGTTTGCACCTGGGCAGCTGACGTGTGCGCGCGCCTGAATTTGTGCCCACTACCCCCTGCTCCCCTGCCCTGCCTTCTTCCTGCAGAACTCTTGAAAGCTGTGCCTCTCATTCCTCCATTTCTTTTCTCTTGTTTTTATTTATTTTTAAAGATTTTATTTACTTATTCATGAGACACACACAGAGAGGCAGAGACACAGGCAGAGGGAGAAGCAGGCTCCCTGCGGGGAGCTCGACCCAGGACTCGATCCCAGGACCCTGGGATCACACCCTGAGCCCAAGGCAGATGCTCAACCACTGGGCCACCCAGGCAGGCATCCCTCTCTTGCTTTTAAATTGCGGTTAAATATACATGATGCGAAAGGGACTATTTTCACCATCTAAAGTAACAATTCAGTGACATGTGTGCAGCCGTTACTATTATCTGGTTCCAGTCCCTTTTGGTCACCCCCAAAAGGAAGCCCATCCCCATTAAACACAACCCCCCTGTGCCCCCAGCCCCAGGCAGCCTCTCAGGCGCTCACCATCCCCCTAGACTGGCCTGTTTCTAGATGTTTCCTATGAGCCGGATCCTACAGTACGTGACCTGGCTGCTTTTGCTCACGATCATATTTTCCAGACTCCTTCATGTTATAGCATTGGCCAGTACGGCTTCATTCCCTTTTTTAACTTTTGCCACATTTTTTTATTGTGGTGAAATAGGCCTAATCTAAAATTTACCATTTTCACCATTAAAAAAAAAAAGACTATTTAACAGAGAGAACACACAAGCAGGAGGGAGAGGCAGACGGAGGGAGAGGCAGGCTGCCTGCTGGGCAGGGAGCCCTACATGGGGCTCGATCCCAGAACCCTGAGATCATGATCTGAGCCAAAGGCAGGTGCTTAACGGACTGAGCCACCCAGGCACCCCCGTCTTCATCATTTTCTCGTGTACTGTGGAGCAGTGGTAAATAGGCTCCCACTGCTATGCCACCATCACCACCATCTGTCTCCAGAACGTTCCTACCAGCCCACACCAAGGCCCCGGGCCGTCCTACCCACCTGCCCGCTCCATGGCCTCTTCTCAGCACAGTCCTACACTACCTGTGCTTCTGTGACTAAGCCTCATGTTTTCCAGGTCTGTCCTCATGGGCGCGTGCGTCCCTGCCTCATTCTTGTCTACAGCAGGGTAACGTCCCACTGTGTGGACAGGTCGGTCACACTTTGTTCATCTGGTAAGGGACACGGGTTTCCACCTTTTGAGGATGGTGAGCTCACTTCCCTTTAGTGCTCTTACGAACATGCGTGTGCCAAGTTTTTGTTCGAAGACAGGTTTTTCAGCTCCTTGGCTTCTAGGTGTTTTGAAAACTCTGGGCCATGTTGAGGTGCCCCCCCCCCCAGGAGAAGAGGGGAGGATCCCCCACAGCAGGGCCCAGCCTAGGCTGAGCAGCCCCCCGTCCCTGCTGACTCAGCCCTGGGGGGTTCACTTGGATTTGCCACTAAGCCTGTCCAGCCTCTAAAGTTGGGATGTCTCTTTAAGAAGAAATAAAGAACAGAAACAAGAGTTAAAACCCTGGTGACCAGAGGGAAGTCTGGTTTTTTAGTTGTTGTTTTATTTTATTTTATTTTATTTTTTTGGTTTTTGGGTTGTTTTGTTTTGCTTCCACACGCAGACCTCTATCATGCTGCCCTTTGAATGGAAGCAATGAGGACACAGACATCCCAGGTGTCTACAAACCTGCCTGTCCTGGGCTGAGATCCTAGGAGTGGAGGGGGATGTGCTGTCATTTGAAGCAAGAGGCCAGAGTCTGAAGGACAGGGGTGCTAACACTGCCTCTGGGGCGTTCTAGAAGAGAAAAACCAGGTTCCGCCCAGATGCTTACCCCCTGCCCTGCAGCTCGCCAGGCCCACGGGCTTCAGCAGGCCATATCGGGGTCTCTGCTCTCCGAGGTGTGGGTCCCTCCAGCCTCCCTCTGCTTTGTTCCTCAAGCTGAGTTTCCCTTGCAGATGGGATGGAGGAGGGCCCCTCACTTGTGAGTCCCCCCGCGGTCTTATTAAAACTCAGATTTGGGCTTAGGAAGTCTGGGGGCGGGGGGAATCCCCTGATCCTGCATTTCTAACAAGGTCCCGGTAGGCAAGGGGAGAGGCTGAGGGAGGGGCAGGTGGTGCCTTAGCTGTCTCCCCCAGCGCATGGGGGTCCCCTTCCTCCCGCATCTTCCTGGCGGCCACCGCCGTGAGCGGAAGAGCCACCTGACTCTAAGTGGGCGTTGGGCTGAAGAAATAAATAGCAGCACCCTGTTCGTTTTTAACAGTGGGGGAAAACCTCTGACACGGGATGTCCAAAAAGAGCACCACTGGCCAAGGCTCCCCGCCCCCCCCCCCCCCCCCGCCCGTCACTTCTCTCAAAAATCGTGACAATGAATGAGAGACAATAAGTGGAGTGAGCAGCCACAGCCACCCAAGGTCCCCTCTGGCCTGGTGGCCTAGGTATTTCCTCTCCGGGAACCTCAGGCACCTAGGGTTGATGTTGTCCTCCCACTTCACAGATGAGTACACCAAGGCCCTGGATGGTAGTACGTTGCCCCGGGCCGTGTACCTGCAAGGGCAAGGATGGTGTGCGAATGCGTGGCTGGCTCTGGCTCTCACGGCCCGCTCTGTCCAGGTGGGGACCCGGTGCGCATCTATGTTCCAAGTAGGGGTGGCCTCTCCCCGTCTCCCCACTATGGTTTTTTTTGTTTTTGTTTTTGTTTTGTTTTTTTGCAGAACTGGTAAGTCCAGAAGGAAGGACCTGCTTTCTGAAATTTTCCTCATGCATCCAACTGTGATGGCCAATTACTCAATTGGGGATTTTTAGGTCTGGATTTTTTATGTTGACCACAGAGAGCCCCCAGAATATCAGCCCATGCATGGGCTTGGTTTATTCTGAAAGATGTCTTGCCTCAATGCAAAGTGGAGGCTCCCTCTGATTTCTTTATTTTTCTACTTTTTAAATTCAGATTGACTTCAAAGTATGGGGAACAGTGAGCCTCCGTCAGGATCAGCACGTGGCTGACTTCCTCTTCTCCCCCATCCATTCTGGGGGCCTCGGCTTGTTGGGAAGCAGATCCTAGGCATCATCTCAGATGCTTGGGGTTTTTTTGTTTTAAGTGGCAAAAGCAAGCCAAGGAGGAAAGGTTAAGTCTTTCCTCAACCTTTGTCCTGGTGAAAAGCAGAGAGCTTTCCAGAGTGTCTGGAGAGTGAGTGAGTGAGTTTGTTTATTTATTTATTTATTTATTTATTATTTAATTTTTTTTTTGAGAGTGAGTTTTTTAAAGAAAGAGAGCTTAAAATAGGTTGTTTGCTGAGGAATTAAAGCCAGAGACAGTCTTTAAAAACCAGAGCACGGGTTTTCAAAGTAATTTAAACAGTGCAATGAAGGACAACGCTTTAGGATGCTGTTTGATCCTTGCTGACTTTAGGATTACACCCGCCTTTCCTCTCGGGTCAGACTTGCTTTAGTAGTTTATGGGGGGGGAAAGTTTATGTGAAAGAAGATATGTGTGCCTATGGGACACCTTTCTTTCCCTGATTTTACCCTATTTACTGTTTAGACACACCCCCACCCACTGCCTGTGTCCATTTTTTAGAGTACTTTTAGGTTTACAGGAAAACAGCGAAAAGTACAGATTTCCCATAAGTCCCCCCACCCCAAACTTCCTCCTACTAACATCTTGCATTAGTGTCTTATATTTATTACAAATGCTGAGCCAACGCAGCATTGTTACCTAAAGCCATTTATGTAAAGTTTTATCCCTGTGCATTGCCTGGGCTTTGACACATGTAATGACAACGACCCACCATTATTGTGTCATATAGAGTAGTTTCACTGCCATGAAAGTCCCCTCTGCTTTGCTTATTCATCCCTTCCCTCCCCTACTGACCTTTGGCAGCCTTTTATTTTTATTTTTTATTTATTTATTTTTTACTGTGTGCATAGTATTTCTAGTATTTTCCAGAATATCCTACTGTTGGAGTCCTATAGTATGCAGCCATCCCAGACTGGCTTCTTTCATTGTGTAATACACATTTAAGGTTCCTCATCTTTTCACGGCTTGACGCTCAACTGCTGAGCCATCCAGGCGTCCCGAGAGCTCACTTCCCTTTAGTGCTCGGTAATATGCCACTTTGTGGGATGCACCACAGTTTATCCATTCACCTGGTAAGGACATCCTGGATTGCTCCCAGTTTGGGGCAATGATGCATAACACTGCTGCGAATATCTGTGTCCTGTTGCAGGCGTGGACCCAAGTTTTCAACCCCTTTGGGTGAATTCTGAGTGGTGTGATTGCTGGACGGGATCACATTTAGAACTTTTGGGGTGATTTGCAAAGATTTCTCTTTGGGTAGTGGTTTCGATCAAAACTTTTAAAGGTGTGATGTACATAAAGTGCACTGATCTGAATAGATGGTTTGGACTTTTGTTATGTGTATATGCATGAGATCAAGATATAGGAATGTGGGGGATACCTGGGTGGCTCAGCAGTTGGGCATCCGCCTTTGGCCCAGGTTGTGATCCTGGGCTCCTGGGATCGAGTCCCACGATGGGCTCCCTGCATGGAGCCTGTTTCTCCCTCTGCCTGCGTCTCAGCCTCTGTGTATCACTCATGAATAAATAAATAAATCTTAAAAAAAGATATGGGAGTGTGTCCAGCAGCCCTGTTTCTGTACCTTCCCAGGCACTGTCCCCTCAGCCGTCCCCATAGATAAACTACTCTGATTTCTAGTACAATCCATTGGTCCTGCCAGTCAGCCAGCTTCCACCCTGCAGCTTTTGAAAGCAGACTTTTTTTGGGGGTGGGGAGGGGCCATTAGTAGTAATTTGCTTTATTTGGGTTTGTTTTGAACAGCACCTAATTTCATCATTGTTCAGGATAGCTCTGGAGCAGAGAGCTTGGCATACTTTCTGGGTAAATATTTCCGACTGCCAGCGAGTGAATGAATAAGCATGGCTGCGTTCCAATAAAACTTTACTTACAGAAACAGGAAGTGGGCCAGATTTGGCTCTTGGGCCAGAGTTTACGAATCCAGTGTAGAGCAGGGCTTTCCTTGTAAAATTTGGGTCTGGGCCGCGCTTTCCTCCAAGAGGGAAGATCTCAGTTGTGGGTCCCAGATCCATGAAAATGGATTTGAACTGAAACAGAAACCCAGCCAGACTCTCCCCACCCCCCCTTTTTAAAAAAGATTTTATTTATTTATTCACGAGAGACACAGAGAGAGGCAGAGACACAGGCAGAGGGAGAAGCAGGCTCCTTGCAGGGATCCCAATGTGGGATTCGATCCCGGGATCTCAGGATCACGCCCTGAGCCAAAGGCAGATGCTCAACCACTGAGCCATCCAGGTACCCACAGATTTTCCCCACCTTCACTACCCTTGCATTAATCTCATTTTCTGTTCCCCTGTCTGTCCTCCCCTCCTCCTGTCAGCCTCCAGGCTCCTACCTGGCCTGCAGAGGGTGAGGGCTTTGCTATCAAGTGGGAAGCACTGCCTGTTAAAGTGAAGAAACGAAGAAGGTTCTTCGGTGATGTGGAGGGAAGGGGGGGATGTGGAGCGGTCAGGAGATGTGGGGGATCCCTGCAGAGGTGAAGGTCTGCCCCTGGCTGGTGAGAGAGAAAGTTGTGGTCAGGTGGGGAATTTCACAGCGGAGCTCCTTGGAGGTGGGTCAGTTTCGAGTGGCTGAGGTAAGCTTGTCACAGTCCCTGAGCACGATCTGGGTTTCAGGCACTTTTTATGTGCCACCTTCACTTGATCTTTTAATAGCGATGAAGTGGCCACTGTTCCACTGTTGGCATGCCCGTTTTACAGGAGTGGAGACTGAGGTGTCCAGTGGGTGTGTGGCACTGGTCTGAGGTTGGAGCTAGGATTTGAATGCTGGCAGCCTGGTACCTCTGTACTGGTTGCCTCTCGATGGGCCACCAGGTGGGTGCCTGGGAGGGTGGGGTTGCAAGCCAGTGGCATTGGGAGGTGGAGATGACTATTCGTGTGCTCTGTGCCCATGGAGGTAGCAGAGAAAACCCTGGGAGACCCAGCAGGGAAGGGTGGACAGATGTTAAGCCATGACCTTTGCAACTCTCAAAACCAGGAAACTGGTCTGAGACCATGTAGGCGTTGGCGGCAGACACAGGCTGGGCCAACCGCGGAGGGGGACCGAAGGGAGGGCTTGGAGAGTGGCCCAGAGGACAGCCTGCATCAAATGAAAGGAAAGCAGTATTTGAGAGCAAAGTCAGCATCATTTTCTACTCTGGGCTTTGTCGGAGTGAGGACAGTAGCCATGGTGTTAGTACTTTCCATTACACATTAAGGACATCATTTAAGAACCCAACCAAGAACCTTCCAACAATGGGAATTTTTCTGCATTTCAAGAAACCACAGCCGAAAGTGGGTGGGCAGGGGATTTATTCATATGCATTAACTTCCAGGTTTTACCCTGGATCATGGGCCACGTGGGTCTTTTACATCTTTTAAGTCTATACTGTCCTACAATATACTGTTTGGCAATATAGACCTGATTACAAGGCTTAACACGGTAAATATTTGCTGAGAATCTTAAATGCCAGGTGCTATTGAGGACATAAAATAATCTCGGACATGGCTTCTGACCTCAAAAAGTTTTCAGTTACTGCACGGGGGACTCTCTTATCTTCAGGGCAAAGAGGCAAGATTGTATTAAGACATTTAGTTAAAAGATCCTCAGGAAGATTTAAGGGTTAAAGGGTATGAGAGAAGGGGCACCTGGGTGGCTTCAGTCGGTTGAACATCCAACTCTTGGTTTCAGCTCAGGTCTTGATCTCCAAGTTGTGGGATCAAGTGCCAAGTTGGGCTCCGTGCTCAATGTGGAGTCTGCTTGAGATTCTCTCCCCCTCTGACCCTCCTCCCCACTGCATGTTCTCTTTCTCAAAAAAAAAAAAAAAAAAGGCAATAAAATGTAATAACAGACAAACAAATACGAGAGACACCCAAGGTTCTAATCTTTGGGAACATTCCAGATGTGGAGGCTGTGTGGGATCACGTCTGATTCTTCAGGGCCGGGTACATGTCCCAGGCTGGCTTGCACCCAGGCCGCCAGGAGAGGCCAGCATCTGGAAGGCACAAAGGGGAAGCCTTGAGGTGGACAGCTAGGGTTTGGGCACTGCTCCTTCCTTTGGAACACCAGGAGTAAAATGCAGAAGTCACTATAAATCCTGCTTCTGAGGAAGTTCATGTTCCCTTGAGAGTCAGAAACTGCACAATTCCATATGAGCCCCCGTTTGCTTACTTGGCATGGTCCTTCCTTGCGAGAACAAGCAGGTGCCTCCCTGATGCAACTCCGGCTCTGCTGGCTCTCTCTCTGACCACCCAGGTGGAGGCTCGTGGGCCAGCGTAAGACCCAGCCTGCTGTATTTCAACATTCTTAGCCGCCATCATTTAAAAACATTTTCCTGTCGCAATTCTCAATTTCTGGCTCCTTGTGAAACTAAAGGATCTGCCAGTACTGGGTGAGGAGGCCCTTCTGCCCCTTGCTCCCTAGCACCAGGTGGGGCTTTCACTGCCTCTCACCACCTGGCTTGCACTGTTGCCTTCTCGAGCTTTGTTTCTACCTGTGCTCCACCGAGGTGGATTCCAAAGGCGGGGGGGGGGGGGGGGCAGACACAATGCCATGTCTTTGGCCTGGTCCGTGTCACCCACCATCCCCTGCCTGACCCCTGTGGGCATTTGTTCTCTCTGCACTGGATATGGGTGGGTGGTCTTCGTTCTTGAGCTAACTTTGAGTCTTTGGTCTTTCTAGACTTTTTTCCTTTAAAGCAATTGGTGTGGGGTGAGTCAGGATTTCCCTCTATCCAGAACACGTGTTCCTTGGTGACAGGAGACGGCACCCCGTGGGCTGCATGTGAACTGCTCAGTAACTGGTGGAACAGCCCAACCTTTACCTTTAGGGAACTGGTTGGTCCTTATCACTACCAGGTGGGAAGGAGGTGACCACTGTCCTGTTTCACTTCAAAGGTGGCTGTGTTTCGAAGAGGACAAATGATATTTGGAATCAAATTGGGGGAAAGTACTGGATTCTTCGAGAGGGGAAAGGTTCTAGTATAATAATGAGTGGCTCAAAACTTGTGATTTGCTGACGTCCTCAGGGCTGCAGCCTGACTTTGGCTTGACAAGCACTGGGGAAAACGTGACAAGTCAGAACCCACCCAGTGAGTTCGGGGATTGCCCTCTTGGCCTTTGCAGTGAGGGGGCTTCTGGGTTCTTTCCTAGGCACCCACTGGCCACCTTTTTCCATCTGTTTTTCCGAGTGAGTGCCATTGTCACGTATGTGTGCTGTGACTGGTTCAGCAGAAGCTTTGTGGGCTGCTTTGTCACCGTGCTCCTCCTCCTGTCCTTTGACTTCTGGTCTGTGAAGGTAAGGCCCCCCTGGCTCGTGACGCCATCGCTCCTGAAACACGAGGGCCATAGTTCAATGTCACTGACGTTACCAATGAATGTGGCTGGTTTGGGCCAAGAGGTGCTTTCGCTTAAACAGCAGATACATACTTAAGAGTATGAAAAAATACATTGTTTCAGAGTTGAAAAAAATGTCCAGTTCTCAACTGCCACTGTCACCAATATGTATCTCAAGAGGGTGGCAACTCCGTAGGCTTTGCATTTTTTTGTAAAACGTGTTGCAGGGCGGGGAAATCACTTGTTAAGGTAAGCTTGGTTAAAAATTAGAAGCCTCCAGCTGGCTTTGAGAACCCACCACATCTCAGACCCCTCTGCTCCCACTCCCACTCCCCGGGCAAGTTCAACACCAACTGGAGACTTTTACTTTGTTCATCAGTGAAAAGACAATGACTCTTTTCCTATGGCATGCTTAGAGTCCTTCTGTCCGTTTCCCCCAGAACGTAACGGGAAGACTCATGGTGGGCCTTCGTTGGTGGAACCAGATCGATGAAGATGGGAAAAGCCACTGGATTTTTGAAGCCAGAAAGGTATTGTCCATTAGGAGTTGAACCAAGGCAAAGGCTGTGGGAAGTCTGCACAGGTCCCTTGTGGGCTTTGTGCAGATCGGGTTCCCAGGCAGGGCTGAAGCTACCGCTGCAGGCACGCCGCTGCCACCAGCGTGTGGCGGAAGTTCATGGACGAGAAGCCAAGAGGACCGCAAGTGACTTTGCAACCATTTTCACTCATTCTGAAAATGCAGTCTTCCTCCCAAACAGGCCTCTCCGAATCACATTGCCGCCACAGAGGCTGAAGCACGTATCTTCTGGCTCGGCCTCATCATCTGCCCGCTTATTTGGATCGTGTTCCTCTTCAGCACCTTATTCTCCCTGAAGCTCAAGTGGCTGGTAAGGTGACACTCTGACTTGGACAGTGCTTTGCCATGTGCACAGACCAGGATTGCAGAAGTGGGTTTTATTAGCTGTTGATTTGCGACAGCTTTGCTGAGCTTTCACAGACCCTACAATCCACCCATTCAGCGCATGCAACGCAACAGGTTTCTAGTATATTCACAAGTGTGTGCGGTCAGCACCACAGCCCATCCTAGGATATTATTGGCACTCCCAAAAGAAGCCCTGTACCCTCCTTCCAGCCATTTCCACCTCCCCTGTGCCCCTCTTCCTCCATGCCTGGCACTCATCTTCCTGTCTCAACACTTACCTATTCCCAACATTTTCTGTAACTGGAGTTATATAACACGTTTGTACCCTTCTTCCACTTAACGTAGTCTATCTAAGGGTCATCTGTGTTCTAGCATTTATCAAGACTTCTTTCCTTTTTGTGGCTGCATAATATTCCATTGTAGGGCCATGCTGCATTTTTTTCTGTTCATCCACTGACAGACATTTGGTTGAACCTTTCAGACTCCTGTGAATAATGCTGAGAGAAGTTGTAAGCAAAACCATGTGATATCCTACTTTAGAACTCTTCCTAAAAGCAAGCCTCAGAGTTCTTAAGTTTTTATAGGCTTTTTTTTTTTTTTTTTTTTAGCACGCTCCACAGCCAGCATGGATCCCAATGCTGAGATCGTGAACTAAGCTGAGACCAAGAGTCTGACGCTCAACCGCCAGCCACCCCTATTTTAATTATTCTATTTCATTGCTGTGATCTGGCTCCTTCTGTGAGAAAACATCCAGATCAAAAGTGGGGGGCACTCTGGCGTTTGGCTGTTGGCCCAGCCATGCATCAGCTCTGAGACTTTTGTTTCTGTGGGTTTCAGTTTCTTCCCTATAAAATGGGATGATAATGGCACTGTCTTTTGTTGTTGCTAGATAAGGTGTCCATGATTTGTGAGTTCTCAAAAAACGTCTGGTTGTTACTAGGTACAGACCAGAGCCACTTCTGTGGTTCGAGAGGAACATTCCCATACATGCTCTTACAAGAACTACTTTTGCTTTGTGAGCAGGCCCTTGTGATAGCTGGGATTTCTCTCCAAGCCGCTAACCTGTATGGTTATATCCTCTGTAAGATGGGAGGTGAGAGTGACCTCAGCAAAGTCACAGCCAGTTTTCTGTCCCAGACGGTATTCCAGACGGTGAGTTCCTGAAGTCTTACTCCTGGACCCCTGCACTCGATGTTTGAAGCACAGGTGGCCTAGTGGCAAATGCAGTTTTAACCGTTTTCGTGTCAAGTCGGCTGCCACAGTGTTCTGTGTATGTGTGTGTGTGCATGCACACGCATGTGCCCATGGAGGCGGGGCATAAAATTTATACAACATAAAACTTACCACTTTAAACATACAGATCAGTGGTGGTAAGTATATTCGCACTGTCATGCAGCCATCACCACCATCCATCTCCAGAACTTTCTCATCTCCCCAAACTGAGGTTCTGTCCCCATGACACAGTAAGTCCCAGCCTCCCCTCCCACCATCTATTTGGCTCTCTGAACCTGACTCCTTTGGGAACTTCACGGAAGTCAAATCCTGCAGTACTGGTCCTTTTGTGACTGCCACTATTAGCTTTAAGTGATTTTAAAACTACAGGATTAAGTACCACACACACACAATTTTAACCTAGCATATATTTCTAGAAGCATAAGAACTTTTAAATTTGACCAGCTCCTCTTAAAATGGTTTGACCCATCTTAAAATTTGAACAGTGCTGCTTTCTGCCAAGACCTTGATTGAGCAATGAGCCCTGCAGGTTTTTGGTTATGTTGTGGGTTTGCTCTGGCTCTTGAATCAGCAGAATCAGGCCCCTCATGTGTGGGGACAAAGCCACAGTGGACTTATCTTCTTGCAGGCTGGCCCGGGTGACTTCCAGAAGCCTGGCCTGGAGGGGCTGGAGATTCACAAGCATTAGGTAAGAGGTGAGATCGAGGTGGGAGCCAGCCAGGGTAGGGGGTCATCCCAGGGCTCCATGGCCCCCTCCCTTGGCTCACGTGGAAGGGGTGCAAACTCCACCCTGTGTGCAGGCACGAGGGACGGGGCAGGAATGGGGGGAGAGAACAACGGGATTTGCCCAACTCTCCACAGCTGCCCAGAGGGAGCTGGAACTTGGGAATCACCTCTTCCCTCATTGGTGCCAGTTCCTGCACATCTCCCGGCAATGAGGAGAATTCTAGAATTTACTTCACTTTTACGTAATTAAAAAAAAAAAAATACCCCATAAATGGTCTTGGAGGACACTGGAAATTACTGGACATTGCACATATATTACTGCACGGGGCACAGACCCCCGTTCTGTTTACATGGGTGATTTATGGGCTTTTTGGGACTATTTTCACTTTTCCTCTCAATCTGAAGCAATGGCGTTTGGACTGTTATTTAAAACCATGACTGGATTTTGCAATGAAGCCACACATCCATCCCTCTGGTTCTTTTTTAGGCTTCTCTTCTGAGCCTGCAGTGGCTGAAGCAAGAGGTTCTGTTCTTAAATAAGCTTTAGCAGAGAAGAATTCCCTGACCAATAAGCCGTTGGTTTCCTGCCGGAAGTAGGCCTCAGGGGAGAGGCCCGAGACGTTTTTATTCTTGCCTTTATGTATGCTGACAGTGTATGAACACGACAATTAAAGCGTCTCTGAAAAAGTGACTTCACGCCCTACCAGCGTCTGGTCCCTTTCTGCCCGTGTCCCCAGGCTGCTTGGGCCGGGCTGCGGGGTCGGCTCGTGTCCTGAACACTCTCATGTTTCAGGAACTGATGAGGTGCCCTTCTTCTGGCAGATGGCGACCACAGAACTCCTGGATTCCTGGAACATGAGACAACAGAGAAGCGGTGATGCGGTGCCCCTCTCTCAGGCAGCCCTGCCTGTGCTGGTGAGGGCTGAAGCCCTGCATGGCTGAATTCCCAAAACAGTCCTGTTTCTGCCAATGCTGACTCCTCAAAAGTGCTTGTCCACGGTCCTAAGTGTGTGGCTGGAGATCTTACATGGGCCCATTCCACAGATCAAGAGCCTGGGAATGCCATTCCCCGCCCTGGATGCCCTTCTCCTAGGTAAAAGGAATGCGTGACAGCTTTAATGACTGCCCCTGCCCAAGCTGCCTTAACGTCCAGGCCTCCACTGGCCACTCACCAGCACACTCAGGCTGCACATGTGCTTTCTCCTCTCAAAAGCTTTCTCATGGACACCTGGCTTCCTAGGCTGAGGGGTCATCCCAGCCCTCACGAGCCCTACTGTCCCCACTCAAGGCTGAGTGGCAGTGACCCTAATAACCCATAAATGGCTCTAAATGGGATGTTCACACCCAGCAGAGCACAGGAGTCAGGCACACACGTACTTTGAATGATACTTCTGTAGGCTAAAGTGGCTGGGGAATCCGGAGCGTCAATCAGAAAAGACTGTCCTTTATCGCAACTCTTACCTTGAAGAGAAATGAAAAGAAAAAAATCCATGAAGAAAACCGTGGCAAGGTGAACTGGAGGCCCTCTCGGGCCTGTGATGTTAAGACCCTGAGCCCACCTCACTTGCAGTGGAGAGTATAGCTGAGGAAACACACGAGATGAATGCGAGCATAAGTACACATGTGGAACGTGTGTATTTACACTCCTCGGGGCTGCCCAGGCAGGTCCTCCTTGCCCCTCTTCCACTGCTCTGCCCACCCCCAAACCTGGGCAGACCCTGTGCGCCTGCTCGGCACAACTGCAGAAGCAAGTCAGTGGCGCTGCTCCCCCACCTCAGCTGGGCCCTGCAAGGCCAGCTGCCCCAGGAGCCAGGGAAACTGAGGGAGGAAAGGAGTCAGGAGGAGGAGCTGGCAGAGCTGGAGTCCAGATGAACCCGAGCCACCCTGGGAATGTGCTGGACCAGGTCCGGAAGTCCTAGGTCCCAGAAGAGTCACATACTAGCCACTGGGTACAATTTTCACAGTGTTCAAGTCTTCCCTGCCCCGGGGGACCCTCCCCCTCCCCGTTTTAATAAAACTTCCATCCCTCTCACCGTGCTCCGTGACCAGGCATTACTGTCCAAAGAGCTGGTTTCTGCAGTTTTCTGGGTCTCCTCTCCTGTCATCTTTGCCACTCCCTGGGCAGGGGGCACGGTTACCACCCCCTCTTACAGATGAGGCCATCAGGGCTTGGAGCCTCCAGCTAGCGGTGGAAGAGCCGGGCTCTGAGGCTGGACATCGACCCCAGAGCCTCAGCCGGGTGGGTCCACAGGCTTGGCACAGTGCCAGAGATATGGCACCTCCTTCTGCCAGGGATCCCAGCACAGGCTGAAATGTGTGCCCTCACGCCGTCCTATTCCCAGGGATCTGCCTTTGCTCTCGCTGGACAAAAATAACTCTGGGGGGGAAGGAGGTGGCCTGTCACAGTGACCTCACAGTTTTGTCCTGCTTTCCAGTACAGGACAGCGCCAACCACCCTTCTCTGCTGCCCACGGGCCTTGTGCTTTCAGCTAGAAGGGAGGCTAGGGCCATGTAACTTGTCACACAGGCCCACTCCCCAGAAGGCCCTTCATCCTCTGAGCTTGGGACTGAGTAGCAGCTGCCCTCAGGGCATCTGCTGTGCTACTGGCTCCTGGCAAGTAATCAGAACTTCACTGCTTTGTGAAAAGTGGCCCTAAAAAGAAAAGCTCGGCAGAAGCTGGAGCCAGGCAGGAGGGCAGATGCCTCCCTTCCCCTCGCCTTCTCGGGGGTTGGGTCCTGCATTGGGGTCTGAGGCTCTCCCAGCCTCAGCAGGCTGCCTGCCCGTTCTCTGCCAGGCATCCCCCTAATCTCCTGCCCACCACTCCTTTCCTCGGGGCCCACACTCAGGTGGTGGCAGATGCTGGGGCTGACAGCAGTGAGTGAGCCAGGACGGGCAATGACCCGCCTCAAGTCACTCATACTCATCCCTACATCCCACCTGCCTCGAGGGGCCTCTGAGCAGGAGACACTCTTAGACCTGGAGGGTTAAGGTGGGGAAACTTGGCACCACGTCTGGTCAGTGCAAACAGATTCATCTTCCTGGGTGTTTGCATACTCGCTAAAGCAGCAGCTGGAGTTTTCCATGTTTCATGGGGGAAAACACAGAGCAAAGTGGTGTTTCAGGGCCGGAGAATACGCGAGGAAGGTTCTCCGGATATGCACTTAGGTGCCAGGCTTCTCAGAGCAGCCATCAGTCCCCGAGCAGCCCCTCAAGGCTGCGCCCTCCCACCCCACTCTTGGCTCCTCCACTCTGTACACCCCCAGCAATCTCGCCTGAATAGGCACGTCCCACAATGTCCCTGAGCCTGCTGACCAACCGAAGGCTCCTCTAGACCCAACATGCGAGGGAACCTGCTCTCCTCAACAACACTGCCCCCCCACCAACGGTCACAGCTTCTGAGGGCTGTCCCCATCTTCTAGAGCGGGCAGACATCTGCCACCTTTCTCCCCAAGCATCAAATCGTGTCCCCTTCCCACTGCTGTGTGTCTCATCTCCAGGTCTGGGCAAGCCCTAATCTCCTCCCCACACTCCCCTACAGGGACGCCTGAAGGCCTCCCTCTCAGTCTCAGGTTCTCATTTCCTCACCCTGAAGGCCCAGCTCTCGGGCCTGGCTGCAGAGCCGTCCACATCTGGGTTCCAGCCTGCCTTCCCGCCTTCTCCCCGGGCTTCCTTTGGCCCAGGCCCCTCTGCTGACGCAACCGCCCTACCACTTCCTCAGGTCACAGGCTCAGCTAACTTAAGCAAGTTTGACTCTACCTCAGGGAAACAAACATTTGGAGGCAAGTATAATTTGAAGAATGTGAGTGGCCCTCCCGATCATGGTGCTCAGCAAGCTAACACTCTAGAGTGAGTGCAGGATGGGGATGGGGTCCACCACCCCACCCACTCCGTCAGTCTTGCTGCTGCTCATGGAAGGGACCCAGAGGACTCTGGGATGAAAAGGGTGAAACATTTTTCATGCACGGGGCCCCTGTAGGCAGGCCAACGCCCTCATCTAATGCCGAGAGACGGGGCCGTCCACGCTGTGCTGGACCTCCCAGGAGGCAGGCCGGTCTTCGTAAGGGGTTTTCAAGGCTAATTCTGATTCATGCCTTTCACCTCAGAACCTAATTCCTGTCTGAGACAGGACCCCAGCACACACCCATGGCATTTCCCTGTCCTGTCCTCTCTACTTGGTGGATTCCTTTTCTGGGGCCTCCCAGCACCTCCCTGACCAGTCCTCACCCCACCCTCCACGCCTCACCCAACCACACCCTTCATATGCAGTCTGCTCACTCCCACAGTGACATGCCTGTGTCCCTAGACCGGAGCTGAGCTCCTGAGGGTGGGCTCTGCGTCTGCTGCCCCACTGCCCAGTCATGCCTGTGTGGAGTGAGCAGGGTGTAAAGGCCCCATCTGGCAATGGAGGGTCAGGATGGCATTTAGACTCACCCACCTATGTGTGGATCCAGAGGCACTTTTCCAAGGAGCGGGATCTTCAGATTCTGGCACATGACTTCTGCACCCCCTGTCGTTGGTGGGAATATCTGAGATTCCTTCTGTGAGGTAAGTTAAAAAGGGAAGAATTAGGATTTTGTTTCAGAATCACTAGAAATGGACACTTTAAAACAACTTAAAAAAAAATGGCTGTCTGAAAGTGAAACATTAACCACTAGAAGAATTCTCATTAAATCAGCAATAGAGATTGTGACTCTACTTTCCAAAGTGACAAGGAAAAGCATAAACCATGTCAGAGACCCCTCCCCAGGCTTTCCTCCTCCTCAGAAGGGACTGCTTAGCCAAGCCATGGGCCGATGCGCCCCCACCTTGCACTTGGGGCAGATGAAGCCACTCATGTTCTCCACCACTCCGATGATGGGCAGCTTCACCTTGTGGCAGAAGTTGATTTCTTTCCGGACATCTTGGAGGGACACCTCCTATCAAGGTTCAAAACACCATTTCAAAGTCAAAGCATAAGAAAAAAGTTGGCGTGCTTGCAGGGACGGTTGGTGCAATGTAGTGGGTTGACCACCATGAAACCTTACAGAGTATTCAGTAAGTATCTCGTTAGTGTCAACCATGCACTAAGCCCTATGCTAGCTGCTATTTCCCGCCAAACCTCAAAAGGATAAATGTGAACAGCCAAATATCAACAGAAAACAAATGCACAAAAAGGACCTTTTATGATATCCTCATGTTCTATTTTTCTCATTGATATACTACACCAAGCCAAACTGCACTATTTTCTAGGTTAGGGGAACAGCAAAGTGTGGCCTGTGAGCCAGTCTCAATGTCTGGCTTTTTTTTTTTTTTTTTAAGATTTATTCAAGAGAGAAAAAGGGTGTGGGATGGGGGGGAGGGAAAGAATCTCAAGCAGACTCTACACCCAGCATGGAAATGGACGTGGGGCTTGATCTCACCACCTGAACCAAAACCTAGAGTTGGACACTTAACTGAGCCGCTCAGGCACCCCTGTTTTTCTAAATAAACTGGACACAGCCACATATGTTCCTCTACATATTATCACTGGCTGCTTTCATCCTACAATGGTACAAATGAGTGGCTGTGACAGGCCATGTGGTCCACAAATATTTACTATCCAGCCCTTTATAGAAAAAGTTTGCTAACCTCTGATCTAGATTATGAGCACAAACAACTTTACAGACAAGAAGAAAATGAGGAATAGTCTAGTTAGATCAAATTCACTTCTGAACTCTAAAAGCTTCTTTTACAGTGATACATAGAGTGTGACATCCAGGCTTGGCACCCTCTCTATGCCCCCCAGGTCACGGTTATCACGGACACATTATTCCTCGCTTGCTGTTGTCAAGTGTGGCCGCACTCTACCCTCTGTGGCTCTAACGCTTCTGAGTTCCCAAAGGTTCAAGGCTTTGAGATACCTATTTCTCCCCAGGCACACATTTGGTTCTTCATCCCTATGAGATTGAGGTACAGACAAAAAGGCATTTAGCTAGAAAGAAAACCAGTATAAACTGGTATTAGTCTCCGTGCTCCTTGCACCACTGTGGTTCTCTCCTTGGTGGCCCTGCTTTGTCAAAAAGGACCCCCAAAAGAGTCACCTGCTTGTGCAAGTGGCTGTGAAAGGCTCTGAGAAGGTGGGTGACCCTCGTGTTAAGTCACACTCTCCATAAACGTTCCACACAAAGGGTGGAACGTCCTCCCATGGCTTCCTGGAGAAGGGCCAGCATCTGCTCCATCTGTTTCCCTCTTCTTGAGCCCAAGGGGGGCACCACACCCTTTTTTCACAGTAAATGTGGCTTTGGACAGGCCATCTTGAGAAATGGTTTTATGTTCAAAGCAAAACTGGGCAGAAAGAGTTCCCATATGTCCCTTGCCCCTACACCCATAAAACGTCCCCACTATCAACATCACACAGCACAGTGCTCTATTCCAAAAAGATTTTTCCTTTTGGGTAACTCGTCTGGGACTCACCCTTGACAGTTCTGCTGGTCTAGAGTGGGGCCCAAACACTGTAAAAATTCAAAAGCATTATCAAAGACAAATCCATCTGCCACTCCCTGGGCCAGGTGTTCCCTACCTCTGGCCCTACCACTTATGCGGCATCCTGCTCTTCCACGTGCCTCCAAGACACCCTCCACGGGGCACCAGACATCTCACACACGCATCCCGTCCTACCACTCCCCGACCCAGGCATCTTCACATGGCCCGTGGGGCCTGTCACACTGCTGTTGGAGCACTGCATGTGTGCAGTGTCCGGTACCCACATTCCTCAGTGAATCATATAGGCCATGAGGGAGGACAGGCCTATTTCCTCCCTGATGCCTGGCACAGAGCCACAGATAGGTGCTGCTCTGTGAAGGTTTGGTGAAGCATGAGGAGATACTGATTCACAGACTGAGGCCTCCTTTGGTGTGCTTCCTTAGGATTGGAGAAGAGGATCACGACAAAAGGTACAGCTGAGCAGAATAATCTGCTGGTTTCTTGGCAACAATAATAAAGCACATCGCAGACCAGACTGCGTCTATTCACTGCTGGATTCACTCAGGATGACACTACCGTGCACTCTCAGTTTGGGTTCAGTATGGCCTCTATGGGCCTGGAACAAGAGCTGGGCGTTGCTAAAGCAGCAGCAAGGACCACAGCAGCTTATCTAGAATACACCCAGGGTGGCTCTACAGAAAACCAGGCGGTCTTGGGAGTTGGTGGGAAAGGTGCACAGAAGCAGCACTGCGGGTTATGAGGACTGAAGCATGAGCACAGCAGAGGGGACAGGACCACGAGGGACAAGCCGAACTGAATGGCACCAGTGGTCTTGCCGGCTGAGTGAAGGAAATGTGAAGGGCAATTCTGAGCCACTACTGCTTTGATCTGTGCACATACATAACCGTGGAATGCCTACTTGTTAACAGCAAATACCTAAGATAAAACTTCTAACAAAGTTTTTGTAGATCCACCCTGAGGGCTGTTGGAGCATGTGTTCTGGGGAGCTACTTCCAGAAAAGGGTCTCAAAGCCATATGAGAAAGAAGCTCCCAACACAGCAGAGTTCAAAGCCAGCTCTACTGGGGCACTCACTCACCTGGGGAGTGGTGATGATCACCGCCCCATCGATGTGTGTCGACGACAGGTACTGGACAGCCGAGAGATGTTCATCCGACGTGCCAGGAGGAGTGTCCACGATGAGGTAGTCAACCTCTCCCCAGTCCACGTCACGAAGGAACTGCTTGATCATGCCTAAGGAGAGAGAGGGCGAGCCAGTGATGCCTTTTCTCTCTTTTCTGTACTTACAACTCTACAGAGGCACTTTATGATCTTCACGTACACTTGACCTGTCTGGTTGTCATGACTGGGGTGCGGGGAACTACTGGCATCCAGTGGGTAGAAGCCCGGGGTGCTCTAACCTTCTGCAAGTGTAGAGCACAGCCCACCCCTCCCCTAACAAAGAATTATCTGGCCCCAAATGGCAACACTGCAAAGACTGAGAAGCCCTGCCTTACAAATGACACTTCTGCATTGTTATTTTAAGCTCTGGGCCCAATCAACCTGCTAGGATTTCACCTCACTCACATCTTGGACCTAAATAAGCTACTATAAAACTAGAGTAAAAACAATTCCAATGTCACATAGGCTTTAAAGACAGAGAAACTCATAGTAGACATTATAAATTATAAAACAAAAACAGGTATCTCTACTAGCTCTCTTCAACAAGCAAAGACAGAGGCAACCGGATGCTTAACCATGATCCTCTGCAAAGCCCAGCAGAGGACTGCTGCCATGCTGATGGGACAGGCTGCAAAGGAAACCTGAAGTAGTTCTGCTCTTGGAAGATCATGCTCACGGAGAGAAAGCAGGGTGGCAAACCATTTTTCTTTGGTCCCCTCCAGATAACGGCATCATCAGGACTGCTGAGCAAGAAACCAACCGACATCACCCCCAGATTGTCTTCCACGAACTGGAGAGGATGAAGCAAAGAACACTTAAAACCACAGCACAGGTCACTTCCTTGTCGTTTATCAGAGCTGAAGGCATTTTGAGAACAAAATGATCATGTGATCTTGGGTCTATTCATTCTTTGAATTCACAAATCATTTTGGGAGAGGAAGGGTTATCATACAGGGGGACCTGAACGAGGCCCCCTGGGGCCGTGTGCTAGAGTGCAGAAACCACAGCAGAAGTATGTCCTTAGCTACCCTCGCCTGGGCTGGCAAACCACAGCCTCCAGGGCCAAATCTGGCCCACCTTCTGGCATTGTCCATCAAGTTTTCTTGGAATACATGGTCATTCGCTTGCACATTATGACCCTCATGCTACAATGCTGGACAGTGTATGGCCCACAGACTGAAAATATGTACTGTCTGACCCTTTACAGACACAGTGTGCCAATCCCTGACATTACCTGTGCTCCCTATGTCTACAAGGGCATGCTGATTGTTACTTTTTAACTGATAGACAGCTGGGTTGAGGAAAGTGCTGCCCGCCCAAACCATAGCCGTTCTGAAACCAGGACCCGGAATACACTACCCGGCAAATAAGACAAAGGTGTAAAAACTCACCACTGGAGACCAGCCCGAGCCGCTCTGGTGAACCTGCATGAACATAAACATCGACGTTCACCGATAAGAAATTCTGCACTCTGGGCATACTACAGTTCGTTGTCTTTAAAGCTCCCACTCAATTCTCATTAGAGTGAGCAGCTGGGGGAGAGGCAGCGGGTAACAGAACCCCCCCCCCACACACACACAAACACACACGTTGGAATGTTCTGAAACTCTGCTTAGAGATCTAGTCAGGAGGTAAACTTGGCTGAATTCAAACATAATTTGGGGTCTAAGGTGTTTTACAAATAGGACAAGAACCAGTTGGGGGTGGCTGGGGCAACGCAGGTGGTTGTGGTGTGGGCAAGGCTGCCTCTGCCAAATCTAGGAGTGAGGGTGTTTGCTTCAGTGAGATGGGCAGCCCAGGACCTGCCCCGCCTGTGGCCTGAGCGTCAGTGCCTCAGTGCTGGTCTGCTGCACCCCTGGGAGGAGGGGGCCAACAGGAAGGGTGGGGCCACTTCAAGATTCACACTCTCCTTCAGTAGGTATTCTTTAACAGCCGGCGTTCAACTCCGCACCGCCTCTTCATCGTGAAACTAGAACTGACTCAACTTCCAACTACACATGAGTCTCAGCAGTTGGGCTTTAGGGCAACCTAGGAGCCAAGACAGAAGGCCCATTTTCTTGAAGAAGTCTTACCTCTCTAACAGCTCTAGGGAGAGCTAATTCACATACCACACCAGTCTCCTGCTCAAAGTGTACAATTCAGTGGCTTTCAGAATATTCCCAGAGCTGGGCACCAGTCAGTTATTTTTATCACTCCGAGACGATACCCTACACCCTGTGACGGTCACATCCAATCCTTCGCCCCCACGTGCATGCCACCTCAATCCTAGGCGACCCCCATCTCCTCTCTGCCTCCGCAGATGTGCCTGTTCTGGACACTTCACAGAAATGCAACCCTGTAATACATTATCTTGGGTGACTGGCTTTAAGGTCTTTTTAAATTTTTGTGTCCTTTTTAAATTTCAGTACAGTTAACGTGCAACATTGTTATCAGTTTTGGGGGGTACCATATAATGATTCAACAATTCCATACATTGAGTCCCTGCTCATCACCCAAGCAATCATTCTCTGCACCTAGTTCACCCAGGTCTTAATTTTAAAAAAAAGGGCAACTGGGTGGCTCAGTTAAGTGTCTGCCTTAGGCGCAGGTCATAATCCTGGGGTCCTAAGCCCTATGTTGGTCTCTCTGCTCAGCGAGGAGCCTGCTTCTCCCTCTCTTTCCTGTTCGTGCTCTATCTCTGGCCCTCTCTAATATTTTAAAAATAAAAATAAAAAATAAAAACAACTATCACTCTTCATTCCTATTTAAAACTCATTCTCCATGGTGACAGGCTTAAAAGAGGAATAAACGAAATGACCCGCAGTGTAGAAGAAAATAGTGGGACTTGTTTTATCTCACCATTCAACACCATAGTGAAAATATCAGTGTTTATCAAACACTCATGTACCGGTACAGTCAGTGCTAGATGTATATAACTCATAAATAAACAAACACACAGCCATACTGTGGGTGAGTACTACAAAGTGTTACTGATGGGCACGTGGGCACAGACGTTGGATAGTGCAGCTCTGCCTCCACCCTGGATGGAATCACCCCTTTCCAGCACCCTCGGCAGCCTAGCCCAAGCCCTGAGCAGAGTCCACAGGCCTGGCCTGTGTGCCTCAGGCCACTGTCCAGCTACCCTCCCCTTGTCCCTCTGCCACCGGTCATCCTGCTGCAGACACTCATGCCTCAGGACTCCTGCATTTGCTCCCTTGGCCCATAAGGCTCTTTGCTAGCTTTCCATAGAGGGGTGCCCTTGACCACACCCTTGCTCACCCCATCCCCTTACCCAGCTTTCATTTTCTATCAGCTGCCCCTTCCCATCAGGGCTGGGGGCTTTATTTGTCTTGCTCACCACTGTATCCTAGCACCCAACCGTCACATAAAGAATGAACCCATCCGACATCCTGAAACATCCAAGCACTCCCCTACCCCCCGCCCAGCCCCATTTCAGTGCACTGCCTTTAAGAGGGACCCTTTCTGGGACTGCTCCCTACAACCCAGAGGGAGTGACCAGTACCTGCATGGACTGCGGTGGTGCCACGGCCTGTCCCCCACCCCACATCACTCTCCCACCTCATAGTCTCAGTTCCCCAGGGGTGACAACAAGGGCAAAAACATTCCCTTGTTTCCAGGGTACAGAACCAAGCACAGACTGGTCTGGCTTTCCCAGCAGTGTGAAGTCTCTGTGTCCTACTTCTGCATTTCGCTTGCTGTTTCCCTTCCCCTCTAAGAAGGCACTGAAACAAATGCTTCTCAAGTGGTGTGGGTGAACTTTATATATGGTTCCAAACCCCAAAGCTCACAGTTGTTGTTGAGGCCGGCAGGCTAGGAACACCGAGCTGCTCTTAGCATGGCCGCCTAAAAACACATGGCTCTGCTGACCCCTTGGTTTGGGATTAGCAGTTCGGTGCTCTGGTTTGCTGTGAGGATACTTTCCTGAGGTTCGTACTATAGTTATTACCTGTTCTCCTTCCAAGCCCATTATCTTGGGAATCGATGGCCCACATATATCAATGTCCAGAAGAGCAACCTGGGAAACGAGACCAAAGCAGTGATGCAACAGAATATACCATGTTCCAGATGTGCACAACTGGGAGGGGGAGAGGGTTTGAGTTTGAAAGGAGGATGGGGAAATGGAAAGGAATCTCGGGGGAGTTCCAACTTTCATCTTCCAGGCCACAGACACACAGTCTAGAACTCGTAGAGAGAGCTTGGCAAAGCACGTCCACACATCACTGACTTCCACACCCATCCCCCAAGTCTGGCGCCTAACTCCAGGGTGATCTTCTGGGCCCAGTGTCAGGCCCAAGCACCATACACTCAGCATTTACCATGTGCCTAAGGAGTGAGTATCATTATCCCTGCTTTACAGAAGAGGACATGGAGGTCCGGAGAGGCCCAGTGACTTGCTC
The DNA here is from genome assembly GCF_048164855.1 of Canis lupus baileyi. Lineage (NCBI taxonomy): Eukaryota > Metazoa > Chordata > Mammalia > Carnivora > Canidae > Canis > Canis lupus. The sequence goes on along the minus strand of NC_132845.1, from coordinate 45,768,048 downwards.
AGTAAAAGCAAGCAGCAGAGCTACGACTAACCTGAGGTCTGGTGATTCCCAACACCGGGGCTCTTTCTGCTACCCCAGGGGGCCTGGAGAGGAGGGCCAGAGTAGAGCCTCATGCTGAGCTCTCACCGAGCCCCACTGTCTTGTGATCCTGAAGGTGAAGGATGGCTTAACCTCAACTTCTAAAATAAAACTGAAAATAAGAAGGAAGTCTAGAAAAGCTCTTTGCTAGTGAATATGCAACCTCGGAAGACTTTCACCCCAGACACGCTGTTTTCTGGGTGTGAGAAACGAGAAGATCTGAGACAGTCTGAACAGCAGAGTTAATATTCATCTTGAAAGCTCAAATATCAAGCATCTAAAGTACAACACCACTGGGTAACTTTTTAACTTGCCCTAAATTAGTTTCTTTGCTCCCAGCAAAGCCCCACCTCCGCTTTTTCACTCTGTAATCAGAAAGACTCTTCATTCTCCTATCAGCCGCTTGCCTCCCCTGCCCTCTGCTGGACCAACTGAAGAAGCAACAGAGCGATGCTTGGGCTGACGACCTGCCTGCCTTCACCTACAGACAAAGGACCGAGTGCATAAATGACTGCAGACATTCTACCTCAGAGCCTCCAGACTTAGGAAACCACAGCCTCACCGCGACCCTAACAGACGAACGGGACTCCCAGTTTCTAGCCACTCAGTCTCTGCCCTTGCTTTCAGGAACAATTTAACATTTCAAGGAACTATGCTCCCCACAACCAAGTAGGTGAATATGGAGTGGAAGGATGTGAGGATGCGGAAACAAATCACGGGCATTCACTCCTGGGGTGGTACTCAAAGAAGTTGTGACATGTCCCCGCTATGCAGACCTCCGAGGGGCCCCGTGTCCTGTCTTTTGCAGACTTCCTGCTGAACCTGTCACTACCCTAAATCTATCCAACGGATTCCCTTTCTGCTCAGGCCAGAGAACCTGAGCAGAGAGCAAAGTGCCTGGGTAAATCTTAACCAGGGCCTCTGTGGAAGGTGCTAGAAACCTGATGAGACAAATAGGTTTTGCCACAGCTCTCTTCCAGCCACAGACTGGTGGAGCAGAGTGCTGTCGGGATCCAGACCTTTCCCATACTCAGCACCCCCAAACATCCCCTTAAGAGGTCATGGAAGGTGGGCTCTAGTCCTGATTCTTGGCACTAAAATGGCTGTGTCACCTCTTACAAAATGTTTTTGTTGGAGCTTCTGATCTGTGAAACAAGTGTGCAAATCATCAGGCCCCTTCCAGCTCCAAAGTCTACAAGCCACAGGAGCCTCAAACACTCCAGCCCGGAAGCCCCAAGGTGGACCTGTTAATGCTATAGTCTTTGGTGTCCCTCAGCTCAGGTACAACCACCAAGGCTCCTCCTGCTCCCTTCACCACAACTCACACATCCCTGGCTGGCCTGTGATTAGTCGGGGGGGGGGGGGGGGGGGGAAGGTTCCCAATTCTGCTCCCTCTTGGCTCATGGGCCTTTGCTATAAGCTACCGGACGCCTGTCTGCCTTGAACACTAACATAGAACAGTCCTGCTGAGAGGGATGAGCTTCCACCAGACAGAAAAGGGATTGGGTGTTTCCCCTCTGAATTTAGGGAAGGGAGGAATGTGCGCTGAGATTAATCAACCAGGCAGATGGAGTCTACGATCTGTCAACATCCAGCACCCTCTGGATACAGCGGCAGTCTCAGTCATGAGTAGGACTTGTGGGGAAATACACTTTCCTAAGTACAGATTTTTTTTTTTTGTAAGCTAAGCTATTGTTGCATAAAGAAAACCAGCTTACTTTGCCATATTTTCACACTGGATGGAGCATTTTCCGTCAGTTGCAAAGTCCGGGCAAACTACTTCAGAGCAGAATTATACAGAAGCACCATAATATGCAAACAATTCTCTATTTCCAAGTACGTACTTGTATCTGGCCTGGTTAAAGCCCATCTTCAGAGAGTTAAGATACAAAATAGATGAACATGGGAGAAAGGAGGGAAAAATAAGATGAAATCAGAGATGGAGACAAACCACAAGAGACTCGTAACTCTAAGAAAGAAACTGAGGGCTGCTGGAGGGGAAGCAGGTGCGGGGGATGGACTAAGTGGGTGATGGGCATGTAAGGCACTTCATGTAATGAGCACTATTAACAATGAATCAGGGGATCCCTGGGTGGCGCAGCGGTTTAGCGCCTGCCTTTGGCCCAGGGCAAGATCCTGGAGACCCGGGATCAAATCCCACGTCGGGCTCCCGGTACATGGAGCCTGCTTCTCCCTCTGCCTGTGTCTCTGCCTCTCTCTCTCTCTCTCTCTCTCTCTCTGTGTGTGACTATATAAAAAAAAAAAAAAAAAAAAAAAAATTGAATCACTACATTCTACCCTGAAACTAATACTACACCATGTTAATCATCTGATTTTAAATAAAAAAAATTATTGTGCGCGTACGTACACACACATGCCTGATAGCTTCTAAAAGCAAAGAGCATTCTTTTTTTTAAATTTTTTTATTTTATTTATTTATTTTTTTATTTTATTTATGATAGGCACACAGTGAGAGAGAGAGAGAGAGAGGCAGAGACACAGGCAGAGGGAGAAGCAGGCTCCATGCACCGGGAGCCAGACGTGGGATTCGATCCCGGGTCTCCAGGATCGCGCCCTGGGCCAAAGGCAGGCGCTAAACCGCTGCGCCACCCAGGGATCCCAGCAAAGAGCATTCTGGATGATACGGATACTCTCTTAGAAATAATCAGTTTTTGGCCAACCAATTGGCCAATACAAATTTGACCCTCAGATGGCAGGAGATTGTTGATTAACAGAAGAATAAATCAACAAATGGATTCTGAACCTACTCAGCACTGTATTTGGTGGGGGTAGGCTACAAACTTGGTGCCAAAGCAGAAATCATCAGTGCCTTTCCCCCACATTCCAGGCAGTGGATAAAGTAATACTGATTGCCGTCATGGACATTTACTGTGCGTTATCTCATTCGCTCCGAACTCTCATTTTACAAGGAAAACCGAGGCAGAGAGCCTGGTAACCTGCCCAAGGTCAGAGAGGTGGCGTGGGCAAAGCGGGATGTGAACCTGGGCAGACTGCAGAGCCTGTACTCCTGGCCACCATGCCCCAAATGCTCAGAATTCTGACTTGCCCCTCTGCTCCAAAGTGCTGAGGCCCTGCTTCTTCTACCTCCCTGACTCTGCCCTCATTTGTTCCCTGATCTGGATGCTCGTGGCTGCTCACGGAGAGGAGAATACCAATTCCCATCCGGCTTCCTGTACCCTCCGATGATACCCAAATCACACACTCGGCTGACTATCCTTGCAATGCTCCTAAAGCAACACTCAAACCCTGCCTCTTTGCTTGCCAAATGTCCTAGCAGGTCATTCAAAGCCTTCCCCGGTCTGGCTCAGCCTCATCCTCAGCCCTCTTCACTGGAGGAGCCACATACACATACCCTATCGGTCCCCCTCACAGTCCAGGCACCTCCTTTCCAAGCCCAGTCATCTCTCCCTGGTCCCACATCCCTAGAGCACATCTTGGGATGGTGGAGGCCAGATTCCAGAGAAGCCCACCTCAGCGACTGGCAGGCCAGCACAAACAGCTCCACCATTAGAAAATGATCAGAACTGGGCAGCCTGGGTGGCTCAGCATTTTAGCACCGCCTTCAGCCCAGGGCCTGATCCTGGAGACCCGGGATCGAGTCCCACGTCGGGCTCCCTGCATGGGGCCTGCTTCTTCCTCTGCCTGTGTCTTTGCCTCTGCCCGCCCCCCCCCCGCCCCCCATCTCTCTCTCTCTCTCTCTCTCTCTCTCTCTGTTCTCTCTCATGAATAAATAAAATCTTAAAAAAAAAAAAAAGAAAGAAAAGAAAATGATCGGAACAGAAAGGAGGAATAAGGCAGAATGGAGAGCCTGGGTAAGTGCGAGGAGCACTGAGTTCACCAAGTCCACCCTCCTCACTCCCGAGAAGGCCAGGCTGGCCCAGACTTTCAATCTTCCTCCAAAGACGCACTCTCCCAGCAAGCACCAGTGCTCCTGGAGCCAATCGCAGCCTGCTACCTGTTTTTGTACAGCCCACAAGGTAAGAACAGTTATTACACTTTTAGAAGGCTGGGGATGGGGGTGGAATTAAAAAAACTCTATTTCATGACATAAACATTATATGAAATCCAAGTATCAGTGACAATAAAATTGTGTTAAAACACAGCCAAGTTTGTTTACAGATAGTCTATGGCTGCTTTTGTGTGTCAGGGCAGGACTGGACAGGTGCTATAGGAACCATATGGCCCACAAAATCTAAAATACTCACCATCTGACTCTTTACACAACAAGTTTGCCCACCCCTGAAGCAAACTCTAATTTCTTAATCCAGTGATTTGAAAACTGTATTCCTGGAGTCCTTGGGGACTGGGTGGTGTCTCAGCGCCTGTGTGTGTACTGTGCACATGTCAGAATGGTGGGCCCACTGTAGCTGACTTTTTTTGCAGAGAAAATAAAGTCTTATGTTAAGGTCTTACAGTACGATTTCATGCTTACATAGGATGGCTTATCTACTATGAGCACACAACACTGAAATTTAACCAGCTTTTAGAGTTTTAAAATAGAAAGGACAATGTGTGGCAGTTTTGAAATTTCAACATTAGATTAAATGTACCTCTAAACCCCTACTGGTTTTTTTTTTTTTTTTTTTAAGTCAAAGGGGAAAAGCTATTTATCTGCTAGAAGAGAAATCTGAACTGAAAGTCAGCCCTCATATATAAAATTCATTCATTCAAAATGCATGAAGAGAAAACAAATACTGAGAAATAAGTCAATGTATGAAGAAGGCATGAAGACCATGGGAAGAATTGAAATGGGGAGACACAGCTTTCAATATGAACAAAACAACTGCTTTCCTGGAAAGGAAACATGAACAGTGTCCTGAGAAGGGAGAGGGCAGTTAACTGGCAATTCCCATCCTGAGAACAGTAGGCTCTCTAACCCAGGGCACCCACAAAGCCAGCACACAAGTCCTTAGCGAGGTCTCTTGCTTCAGGGCTCACCTTGACAGAGAGCTGGGTTCTTTATTTTTTAAAGATTTTATTTATTCATGTGAGACAGAGAGAGAGGCGAGAGGCAGAGACACAGGCAAAGGGAGAAGCAGGCTCCATGCGGAAGCCTGATGTGGGACTCGATCCGGGGTCTCCAGGATCACACCCTGGGCCAAAGGCAGATGCTCAACCGCTGAGCCACCCAGGCGTCCCCGAGAGCTGGGTTCTAAGAGACATCCGTGGTGCTCTAGCAGTTCTGATGTGTAAGCATTTTTTCCACTGGAATTTTGAATAAAATTTCATTTTACAAGAACACAAAGATGGAATGTGTTCCGTGTTTAAAAAAATTTAGAAAACACAGTATTCATGGTTTTATTAGGTATCAAGTGTAAAGTAAGTGATAGGATCACTTTTCTAAGGTCAATGCAAAATTATCATGAGTCCCATGAATGATCCAATGTATTTTTAAAATCGCAGGTACTGTAAATTTCCATTCCAACTTTGTAGTGAAAATTATTTTTTTCTTCTTCTCCATACCGCATCTTTCATTAAAGCTGAAATCCAGAGAGCAGCTGGATTTTTACTGAGCAATTTGGTGATTGCATGCTCATATGTATACTTGGGTACTAGGTGAGAGGCCCAGTTCAAGGCTTGGTAAATGTTTCCTTCCTCAAGAGCTAAAGAGAAAATACACTTGACTTTTGAACAAGGTGGGAATTAGGGGCCTTATACATGAAAATTCATGTGTAACTTCTGACTCCACCAAAATTTAACTACTGATAGCCTGTTGCCGACCAGAAGCTTATAGGTAACAACTGATGAACACCTATTTGTATATTATACATTGCACTACTACAGTAAGCTAAAGAAAAAATGTTACGAAAAACATGAAGAGAAAATACATTATAGTACCACTAAAAAAATCCACATGTAAGTGGAACCATGCAGTTCAAACCCTTGTTGTTCAAGGGTCAACAGTATTTTAGGTTTTGTAGACAAAAATCAAGGATACTATAAAACAATTTAAAAGCAACGGTTTATAGGGATGCCTGGGTGGCTCATTGGTTGGGCATCTGCCTTTGGCTCAGGGCGTGATCCCCAGGTTTGGGGATTGAGTCCCACATCACGCTCCCTGCAAGAAGCCTGCTTCTCCCTCTGCCTGTGTCTCTGCCTCTGTCTCTCATGAATAAATAAATAAAATCTTTTATTAAAAGTAATTTAAAAAGCATCCATTTATAGACGTAAAAACCATTCTTAGCTCACAGCCATAGAAAGGCAAGAGAGGGGCTGAATAAGCCCATAGGTTATAGTTTGCACACCCCTGGCCCAGACACAAGTAGAAAGTGGCTAAGAAAAAGAAGTCTGAACTTAACAAAATAATCAGCATGCCAAGAGACATTACACCTGCTATCCATTTTCACAGGTAGAGAATCTGATGCATTTCCCCATGCATTTCCCTCCTTCTCTCTGCAAGGATCTAGATTCCCGAGACCAATCCAACTTGGTCTAAGGGATCAGTTCTCTAGGAAGCATCACAAACTCTCATACAGGAGCCTCTTCCAGTTTTTCCCAAGGTCTCACCTGCGTGTTTTCATCCTCTGCTAGGCCGTGGGCAAGGTGAGCACTGAATGTGCTTTTTCCAACACCACCTTTCCCAGATAACACCAAGATCTTGTGTTTCACGGTCTTCATTTTTTCTTTGATTTCTTCTATGGCTACAAAGAAAGCAAATCAGGTGATGAAGTCTCTGACTAAATTTCAAACGTCACTCTTCCAATGGACTAGAAGGAGCTAAATCCCTGGGACTATTTCACAGGACTGTGTGTGAAATACCACCTAATCAGTGACAGTAGTAAGTACTACAAAGGCTATTGACATCATTGACATTTTCTTGTTTATTAGTTCACTTCTCTGTCTCCTCTTGTTAGGATACAAGTTCCATGAGAATAGAAATTACCTGAACTGTTCATTGCTACACTCCCAGCTCCAGGAGAGCTCCACACGTAGTAATGGTTCCCAACCTAGGGGCAAAATCTGCCTTGGGGACATTTCTGGTTGTCACCAGGAAGGGGTACTACTGGCATTCAGTGGGTAGAGCCACAGACGCTGCTAACTGGCTAAAAACACGGGGTGCCTGGATGGCACAGTTGTTTAAGCATCTGACTCTTGGTTTCAGCTCTGATCTCAGGGCCATGAGATCGAGCCCTGTCTCAGGCTCTGTGCTCAGAGTGGAGTCTGCTGGAGAGTCTCTCCCCCTGCTTGCATTCTGTCTCTAAATCTTTAAAAAAAAGGTCTAACAATGCTCAGGACAGCCTCCTACCCCAAATAATTATCCAGATCCAAATGTCAGTAGTGCCAAGGTTGAGAGTCCCTGACAAAGAGCAAACGTTTATGAGGACCAGTCACAGGTAACTATCACAGATCATACATTTTCTGTGCATTCAACGTTTCACTTCAATTCCTTAAAATAACACCATGAGGTAATTATACTAGCTTCTTCTTATTTAAAAAGCAGGTTCTCAGGGGATGCCCAGGTGGCTCAGTCAGTTAAATGCCTGACTCTTGGTTTCTGCTCAGGTCATGATTTCAGGGTCCTGGGATCCAGTCCCAGGTCCAGCTCCACGCTCAGTGGTGAGTCTGCTTGGGATTCTTTGCCTCTCCTCCTCCTCTTCACCTGCTCATGCGTGTGCATGTGCGCTCTCTCTCTCTTTCAAATGAGTAAGTCTTTTTTCTTTTTTAAGTTGGTTCCAAGCCCTACGTGGGGCTTGAACTCATGACCCTGACATCAAGAGTTGCATGCTGGGGAGCCCTGGGATGGAATCCGACGTCGAGCTCCCTGCATGGGGCCTGCTTCTCCCTCTGCCTGTGTCTCTGCCTGCCCCCCATCATCAATAAATAAATAAAATCTTAAAAAAAAAAAAAAAAAGAGTTGCATGCTCTGTGGACTGACCCAGCCAGGTGCCCCTCCTCCACTTTAGATAAGGAAACGGAGGCTCAGAGACCTGAGGACTCTCACTCAAGGTCACCCCGTTTGCAGGACCCAGGAATCCAGCCTCAGTCTCCCGCTCAACTCCTTCAGCATCCTCCCAGCCTCCTTTTTTTTTTTTTTAATTTTTATTTATTTATGATAGTCACACACACACACACAGAGAGAGGCAGAGACACAGGCAGAGGGAGAAGCAGGCTCCATGCACCGGGAGCCCGACGGGGGACTCGATCCCGGGTCTCCAGGATGGCGCCCTGGGCCAAAGGCAGGCGCTAAACCCCTGCGCCACCCAGGGATCCCGCCTCCTGCTTTTTAAGATCCTTTAGGCGAGTTCCCAGAGCCTTCCCCATCCTGCGACTTGTCCTTCACCGAACTTATCATGCGATGATTTCCTCGCTCGCTCAGTTATTTACGGAGGGTCTCCCCTATTAGCTTAATATCGTTAGGGCAGTAACCCTGTCTCACTCACAGCTGTAACCCCAGCGCAGAGCACTATGCTCAGGAGAAATCAATACGTATTTATGCTAAATGAGTGAGAAAATCGCTCCTATTCCCAAAGGAAGACAATTTTGTCTAAATAATAAGCCCGAGCAAACCCCTAGTTCAAGGTCTATAAACCCTATTCTCCAGCCGCGGGGCCCCTGTCACTCAAACCCCTAGCCCCGCCCCTCCTGAGATCCCATTGGACTCCACGCCTGTCACTGATCCTTCAGGCTCCGCCCCACCCCGCTACTTCCTTCTGTGCTTTCCCACTGCCGGTCTCCTCCCGGTCCCGCCTCTTCCTGGCTGGCGCCCTTCACTTCCGGTTCAGGCCTTGCCCCTTCCTCACCTGGGTCGGGAGCCGCGCCGGCTCCGGAAGCGCAGAGCCGCTGGTTGGGGCAGCCCTGACATGAGGCCCCTCGGCCCGCCTGGGCGCTGCCGGTCCCGGGACAGCCTGCGCGGTGACAAGGTCACAGTTAGAGTGGCTCCTGTCCCTTCAGCCCCACCACCCACGCCCCCCTCCGTGCGCTCACCCTGAGGCACCTCCTCCATTCGGCCGCCTTCGACGTCTGCGCGGTCACCGGAACCCGCCCTTACGTATTTCCGCCTCCTGGCGCCCAATCTGACTCTCCAGGCGCGCCAAGTAAGTCTCGAAATGGGGGCTGTGCGCACGCGCGGACTTCATCAGGTGCTTGCAGGGGGGAGGGGGACTGGTCTTTAATTTCTGTCGCCGTTTAAACTGGGCAGCGGAGAGCATTCATCAATTATTCAGCACGGAGCTCCCGGGCACGGGCGTTATCCTACGCGACACGTCCATGCCCTTTCATACCCAAGAAATTTGATACCGATGCAAAGTTATTAGCGAAAATAAACTTTATATTCAAGTTTACTCCGCTGTCCCAAATAAGGTCTGCTCCCCCCACCCCACCCCCATCCTGGAGCCAATCAAAAGTCGCACCTTCCTTTGTTCTCAGTGCCTTTTAATTCAGAACAGTCCTCTTCTCACCACCCCTTACCCTTTTTTGGGGAGTGGGGTGGGGGGTCATCTTTTAGGACATGGATACATTTGGATATGGTGTAGGCCAATTGCCTTAAAGAAAACCCGCCCCAGTATCTTAATTTGTCTGATTCCCTGCCTCATGATTAGATTCAGGTTAAGACATTCTGGCAGAAGGTACTTGACCGATGTGTACAACTGTTGTGCCACGGCCAGAGGCACAGGACACCAGTGGGTCCCATCCTCGACCACTTGGTGAAGGTGGCATCCGTCCCACCTCTGCATCGGATGGTCCGCTTTTCCGTTTGTGACGAAGAAAGAATCTGAAGCGATTCGTTGAGATCATGGGAGTATCCTGTTCGTCAGCCTTGCACTCAGCCTCATTCCGGCCTGAATCCGTTCTAGCAGTGTTTCCAGAATTGTGCCTTCGGATGAGAACACAATGTTTGAACTTCCTTCCTCAGGTCACACAGCTCCTAGCGAGGGAGCCAGAGTGATGAACCCGGGCTGTCATCCGGGATACGCGGTGCCAAGTGGCCGTGTGCGAGGTGCTGGCGCCACCAAACCGCCCCGAGTCCTGTCGTCCTGGCACCTAGCCTGGTTGGGGCAGCGGATGACGAAGCAGGTAACTACAGCTTTACAAAGGCTACGACACGAGACAACCAGGGCGATTCCTTAAAGCCGAGGGAGGGACGGGGTGGCGGTGGGGAGGACATATGGTATTTCAGACAGAATGAACCAGCATGAACAAGCCCAGGGGTCAGAGCGGTCAGAGAGGAATTCACCCGCAGGGACTTTTGTGACCTCCAGTTTGCAGGTAGGAAGACAGGGTCACCAAGAATGACTTGCCCAAGGTCTCAGAGCTGGTAAGCAGCACAGCTGGGGTGCCAGGAAACTCTGATGTAGGGCCTGGGCTCTTGACCACTATGCTGTACACTGGGAGCAGGATGCACATTATCCTCCTTTCACTGAAGAAAGTGAGGCTCAGAGAGGTTAAGCAGCTTGCTCAGGGTCTCACAGCCAGAAGGCTCCACCCAACTCTCCTGACCATAGGCTCTTTCCTCCCCACCCTCCCAGCCACACAGTAGAGACCTGAGGCCTGCCCGCTTCATGTCCTTCTGAGGTCCCCGCAGACATTTCCGGCATGTTCCCGCCAGCTGTCTTCAGCAGCAGTGCCACATTAGAGCCCCGCAGTCTCTGATTACCCAGGCGACCCTCCCACTCAGCGAGTCTGTCTCCTCAGTAGCAGGGAAGAAAGATCTTCCATTCTTCAGTCTCTCCCTCACTACGCACTCCTCCCCACAAGGCTGTAAACGATCACATTCTACACTAAGAAATAAAATCGAATAAGCCTCCCCTCAGCTTTGCTCCCATCTCTCTCCCACCGTCCCCGGCCAAACTCCTGTCTCACCTGGGATAGAATTTTCCACCTGTGGTCGTGCGAGCAGTAGGGCAGGCACGAGGCTGCAGAGCAGATTCCCAGGCCCATCCTGACCTCCTGAGTCAGAAACTCAAGGGCTGGGCCAGGGAATGCGCATCTTTACACTCTCACCAGATAGCAGTTCTGTTCACTAAAGTTTGAGAACCACTTCTGAAGAGGGGTGCGCCTCGAGACTCTGTCCATGGCCCACTCGTAGGCACACTTTCCACATCCTTCTGGGGTGAGCAGCTTTAGGTCCATGGCGTCATCCACTATCCATCATGAAGTTCCAGCCCCGCTCTTCCTAGTTCAGCCGCCACCTGGTGGATTTTACCACGTGGGTGCCTCTCCGGCCTAACACTCCTCTAGCCACAACTCCTTCCTCAAACCCTATTCCTCCTTCTGGAATTCTTATCTTAGAGAATGCTACTGCTCTACGAACTCGAGTCCAGAGTCTAAGCATCAGCCTTGCTTCCTTCTCACCATCTCCCCTGTAGCAAGTTAGCAACTCCCCGTAACAAGTCACCCCCATGTATATATATGTTCATAGTGGTTAAAACAACAGTGGTTTGTTATTTCTCAGGAGTCCTCTGGTTTTATCTGGGCTCACTCACGTGGCACCGTCCACGGGGGAATTGAGTAGGAGATTCTCATTTTCACGTGTGCCTTAGTTTCCCTCCATGTGGCCACTGTCTCTCCACGTGGTCTCCAATCATTCAGTGGTCTAGCCTGAGCACCTTTATGTGGCAGCTGGACAAGGTCACTTTCTCACATTGTACTGGTCAAAACAAGTCACGGGGCAGCCAGAGGCCACATGTAGATGGATGAAGTGGCAGGCATGTGTAGCAGTGGCGGTAAAGGCTGGTGGCCGTGGCTGTAAACAGTCACGATAACCCCCCCCCCCCCCCAACCAACCATGTCCAATCAGGCATCAAGTCCTGTGGCTTCACCTCTGTGATGTGATGCTGTAGTTGCCCAAGTGGCCCCAACTCCTCACCCCTCTCTGTATGTGTGTCCTCTCACTGCGGGCAGAGCCTCTGTTCTACCCCAGACGCAAGGCTCAGGCATGTGACATACTTTGCTAAGGAGACGTTAGCCAGTGTGACCTAACAAAAAACAAGTACTTGCCTGTTTTTGCTTTCTTTGCTTTCCTCTCTGCCATCACGAGGGGAACATCTCTAGGCTAGCCCGCAGAAGGGAAGACATATGGGGTAGAGCCGGGCCACCTGGTGGTCCCAGACAAGCCCATTCCAAACCAGTGACCCTGAGACAACAGGGAGACTCCAGCCAAGCGGTGCAGAGCCACCTCTCCAGACCCACAGGCAACCACCAGGTGTGTGAGTGAGTCTAGAAGAACCATCCAGCCAACCCACAGACACATGAGCTAAATAAACACTTATTATCTTAAGTTCCCAAGTCTGGGGTGGCAACAGACAGCTGACACTGCATGACACCATCACCCTGCTGCCTTCCTCTGGACCCTCATTCCCCTGGGCCTGCAGTACTTTCCTAGCAGCCCCGCTAGGCTCTGCTGCCAGGACAAACATCCCGCAGACTGCAGAGGCTCAAGGCAGCAGAGATCATTTTTGGCTCCGGCTACTTGGACAGCTTCGTTGGCAGAGACTTGCTCGCCGTTCCTCGGGGATCCAGGAGACGATGGCCCTGCCATCTCCTGTTGCCACTGAATGCAGGCTTCAAGGGAGAGCGTGTGATTTGTACAATGCTGCTTAAATGCTTCCAGCCAGGATCGACCCCTCATCACATACCTTCCATCAGGAGAATCGGCCACACGGTCACACCCAAAAAAGGTTCCCCAGGGGGTTTGTCTGCCACATGTCTTAGGGTCCTTTCCCCTCACAGTTCAGCCTGGGTCACTCTGCTACCTGCGCACCTTCAACAGCTCCCTATGGCCAGGTTCACAACAATCTGGACATGGTTTTCGGTGCCCGCCCCCGGCCCATTTGACCCCTCCGGCCCCATAGCTCACTGTGTGCCACTGTGCGTGCCAGGCTCTAAAACTGAACAGCGGACATTTCCCTGGCACGCCAGCCATTATCCTGGCTCACACGGGTCCTTTGTCACGACTGTCCTCCCTGCCGACCCTCCTCTGACAGGTCACCTCTCTGCATCATCCCATGGAAGCAGGTGCTAATGGCCTGTGGAATCCGCGGCCTTCTTTCCTGAACACGGCGGCGTGTTCCAGAAGTCGGAGCCCAGTTTGCTGTATTTAGCAGCGTCGAAAAGTGTGAACGCCGCAAACTGAACCAGACCCAGCATTTGAAGAAGTCTGTTTACCTCTCCTTTACATTTATTTAGTTTGGGGAGTTTGATAGGTTTTAAATTTAAAATTGTTATTTCTGTCCCCCCGATTAAAGGTGGCAGCGACTAAAAGCTACAAAGCGAGAGCTGGAAATGTTGTCGTTGCAAATGTGGAAACCTTACTAAGTGCCAAAAGATTTAATTAGCTACATTTTTAAGTGCTTTTAAAAATAAGTTTGTGAAAGTAGAGACACAGCAGAAAGATCAGTGGTTGCCAGGGCCTGGGGGAGGCAGAGGCGGAGGGATGACTGGACAAAGCGCAGGGGATTTTCAGGGCAGGGAAACTATCCTGATGCCGTGGTGCTGAAGACTTGACGTTATGCGTGCGTCAAGGCTCACAGAGCCTACACCACCAAGAGTGAACTCTGACTTGCGCCAGGGATTTTAGTTACTGAAAACGAATCGCTATCATGGTTCATCCACTGTAACAGATGACCACACCAACGCCAGAGGTTAATAATGGGGGTAATTGGGGTAGGGGAGGTAAAGAGGGAATATTCGGGAACTCTCTGAACTTCCTGATACATTTTTCCGTATGGCTAAAACGGCTTTAAAAAGTAGTTTTTCTTTTATTTTTATTTTTATTTATTTATTTTTTTTAAAGAATTTATTTATTCACAGAGACCCAGAGAGAGAGAGACAGAGAGAGAGGCAGAGACACAGGCAGAGGGAGAAGCAGGCTCCATGCAGGGAGCCCGTCGTGGGACTCGATCCGGGGTCTCCAGGATCACGCCCTGGGCCGCAGGCGGCGCTAAACTGCTGCACCACCGGGGCTGCCCTTTTTTGTTTGTTTTTAAAGTTTGTTTATGCTTCTCAAGTTATTAGACCTTAAATGTGGAGTTAGGGTGCTAGGTCACCTGTAGCTTGCACTTCTCGAGGCAGCTGCATGTTATGATCCCCTAGAGGACCTTATGCTAGGGACCTAGTCCCCCACAATTAGTTAAGTTAGACCCTTGGGCATGGGGCTTTGGCACGTAAAGAAGCTCTCAACCCAGTTTCCAATGTGAGGGGTGTGGTTTCTCTGAACAGACAATGCTGAGGATGCCAGCCAAGTGCCCTACAATTCAGCTGGGTCCCTTGATTCTGACGCTATTTTGCCTAGAGATAGTGATCAATTCTACAGGTTACAGGCTCAATTTTACAGGGCTGCCCCACCCCCGACATTATATGTCATTTGCAAATCCAGGTTGTCACCGGTGTTTTTGTCTGCCCAGCTGTAGGTTGGGGGTTCGGTGACCCCCTCCTTGGACTGCAGATGCCTGTCAAAAGTCCAGATTGTTCTCTCTGACCGAGTGGCTACAAAATCAGTTTTCCATGATCTCCCCACCCCCTTTGGATTCGGTTAACTTGCTAGAGTGACCCACAGAACTCAGAAAAACTTTCCACTTACCAGATTACCGTTTTTGCTATAAAAGGATATAATTCAGGACCAGGCAGGTGGAAGAGATGCATAAGGCAATGTTACAGGGAGAGGGTACAGGGCTCCCATGCCCTCACTAGGCACGACACTCTCCCTAAACTCCCATAGGTTCACCACACTGGAAGCTCTTCAAACGCTGTCCTTATGGGTTTTATGGAGGTTTCGTTACACAGGCACACTTGATTAAATCATTGGCCACTTGGTGATTGGCTCAACCTCCAGGCCCTGGGAGGTCAGGGGGGGGTGGGGGGGTTGGGGGTGCGGAGGGACTGAATATTCCATCCCTCCAATCAGGAGGTTGATTCCCTGGCAACCAGCCCCTGTCCATGCAGTCGCCTTATTAACATAACAAGATACACCTTACTCACTCTGAAATTGCCAGAGTTTTAGCTTTGTGTCAATGATGGGGAGCAAGACCAAATAGATACTTATTATAAATTAGAGCATCACAGCATATTTTAAAAACCCTTCAGTGACATTTAAAATTACTTTGTATGTCAAACGTGAGACTTATTTTTTAAGCAATAAAATTGTCAAAATTTTAAAAAATGAGAAATAACCCTTCGGGGTCAGTAGCCATGGCACTACAGACTCCTGTGGTGGGGATATGTGAGATGGGTGAAGGCAGATGACACCGGGCTTTACAGCTCCTGCTCTGAAGTCAGAGGACATGTTCAAATCCTGACTCCAGTTCTTTTGAGCTGAACAACATTGGGCAAATGCCTTCCCATCAGCCTCGGTTTGCTCACCTGTAAAATGGGGGTGATAAAGGCATTTTATTTTCCCCCATGAGGTTGCCGTAGGGATAAAACACTGTGATTCATGTAAAGCACCAAACACAGAACATCCAGAGAGCAAGGATCCAATACAGGTTGTGTTTAAGTAGACTCAGGGTTGCAGGTGAGAGCTGCAGGGGTGAGATCCTGCACCTTATTTACAAATGTGGGCAACAGGGGCCCAGATGGGGAAAGTTGCCCAAAATCACACAGCAGGTTAGTGAATGAACTAAGACTAGCACCTGGATCAACCTGGTTAAACATTTCGGTACTGATTCAGCAGGATGGGAGCATTTTAAACACATGCAGGTGGAGAAAACACGCTTTCGAGGTGCCTGCAGTTTCACTTTGTGCCAGTAGGTGGCATTCTCACCCCACCTATGATCAAAGTAGTCCGAAAATTTAAGTTATAGGTGTAGAGAATTTTCTCTCTCTTCCCATGGATCCGGCAAAAATATCTAACAAAGAGCTGTCTATATATACTGCAGGCACTTAACATAAAATCGAGTCAAAAAATAAGAGATTTATTACATATAGGGAACCCCACTCATGTTGGTTAAGAACATGCATTCTTCAATGCCAGCTGTCTGCACCCAAATCCCAGCTCCCCAGTTGCCAGCTTTTGAGTCTTTTCTCCGTGCTTCAGCTTCTTCCTCCATAAAACAGCAATAATAATATTAACTGCCTCAAAAGGTTAGTTGTTGGGAAGATTAAACACGTTGACGTTCCTGTAGGTGCCCAGCCATATCTTACCGGGGCTTTAATTTGCATTCCCCTAGCGTGTAATTATGTTGAACATCTTTTCATGTGCTCATTTGCCATTAGCATATCTTCCTCACCGAAATGTCTGCTCAGATCCTAAGCCCACTTAAAAACATTTTTGGTTGTTTCATATTGCGTTTCAAGAATATTACATATTCTGGGGGATCCCTGGGTGGCTCAGCGGTTTAGCGCCTGCCTTTGGCCCAGGGCGCCATCCTGGAGTCCCGGGATCGAGTCCCACGTCGGGCTCCCGGCATGGAGCCCGCTTCTTTCTCCTCCTGTGTCTCTGCCTCTCTCTCTCTCTATGTCTATCATAAATAAATAAATAAATAAATCTTTAAAAAATATATTACATATTCTGGATATGAGCCTTTCATCGATTATACGTTTGGTGAGTATTTTCTCCTAGTCTATGTCTTGTCTTTTCATTCTCTTAATGCCTTTTGAGGAGCCATTCTTAATTCTGATGAGGCCCAGTTTGCGAGTTTTCTCTTTTATGGATTGCGTTTTTAGTATCACGTCTGAGAAATCGCTGCCTAACATGAGGTCACAAAGATTTTCCATTTCTTTCAAGAATCTTTATAGTTTCAGACTTTATACTTCTGTCTGTGACCCATTTGGAGTTCATTTTTATATGTAATTTTGGTATACAGTGCAAGGTGTGGGCTGAAATTCATTTTTAAAAATATATATATGGATACCCAATAGTTCCAGTACCATTTGTTGAGAAGACTATCCTTTCTCCACAGAATTAACTTTGTGCCTTTGTTGAAAATCAGTTGACTGTGAATATGTGGATATATTTCTGGATACTTTATTCTGCATTGATCTCTTAGAACTCTGTGCTATTCCATTGATCTTTGTCTATCTTTATGCCGATACCATACTGTAGCTTTACAATAAATCCTGAATTCAGAAAGTCTATATCCTCCTCCTTTTTGCTTTTCAACATTGTTTTTGGCTATTTTAGGTCCTTTGAATTTGCATTTAAATTTTAGAACCGGTTTATGAGTTTCTACCCAGAAAAAAAAAAAGAAAAAAACCTGCTGGGATTTTCATTGGAGTTTGCTTTGACTTTGACCTTCAACTGGGGTAGAAGTAACATCTTAACACTTATGGAGGGTTCCTGTCCACACACATAATATAGCGCTCTATTTAGGTTCTTCTAAAGTTCTCTCAGCAACATTTTATAGTTTTTTTTTTTCAGTCTTCTATTTCTTTTTGGAGACTTTCTATTGCTTTGTCTTCAACTTCACCGATTTTTTCTTCTGCATTATCCCAATCTGCCGAGTTATGGACTGAATGTTGGTCTCCCCCCACCCCACGCCAATTCCTATATAGAAGCCCTGATTCCCCATGTGGTGGTGTTAGGAGCTGGGCCTTGGGGAGGTGATTAGGGTGGCTGTGAGTCTTGGGTCTTGTGATGTGATTAGTGCCCTTATAAGAAGAGACATCAGGGAGCTCACTTTGTCTACATGAGGAAAGGCCATATTGGGACACAGAGAGAAGGTGAAGGTGGCCATCTATCTGCCAGCGAGAGAGCCTTGCCAGAACCGACTGGGCTGGCACCCTAATCTTGGACTTAAAGGCTCCAGAACTGGGAGAAATACATTTCTGGGGGCACCTGGGTGGCTTATTCAGTTAAGCACCTGACTTCAGCTCTTGGGGTCCTGGGCTCCCTGTTCAGTGGGGAGCCTGCTTTTCCCTCTCCCTCTTACCCCCCCATCCCCGCACCATGCTTTCTCTCTCCAATAAATAAATGAAATTTAAAAAAAATCTGTTTTTGCTGTTTCTAATCCCCCCAATCTGTGATTCTTTACAGCAGCCCTATAATCCCGTCTTGTGTATTTTTCATCACAGACATTGTAGTTCTATCTCTCAATGTTCAATTCAGGTATGTGTACGTATTTGTGTGTATATATCTGCCATGCCTCCACTCAACGTATCCTATCTGTTGTCTAGCTTCCTGAACACATGTAATGGAGTTATAATGTTTAAAGTGTCCTTCTCAGGGGACCTGGGTGGCTCAGTCGGTTGAGAATCTGCCTTCAGCTCAGGTCATGATCCCAGGGTCCTGGGTTTCAGCCCCACATCGGGCTCCCTGCTGAGCAGGGATCCTGCTTCTCCCTCTGCCTCTGCCCCTCCCTCCTGCTCATGTTCTCTCTCTCTTTCAAATGGATAAATTTTTAAAAAATCTTTAACATGTTCTTGCCTACCCATTCTATTATCTGTGTGATTCCTGGTTTGGTTTCAATTGGTTGATTTCCCCCCACACCGATTATCAATCATATTTTCCTGCTTCCTTGCCTGCCTGGTAATTTTTTATTAAATGCCAGACATTGTGAATTTTACCTTGTTGAGTGCTGAAAATTTTACTCCTTTTACAAGTATTCTTGATCTTTTTTTCTGGGGCATGGTTAATTGACTGGAAAGATTTTTATCTTTTGAGATCTTGCTTTTAAGCTTCCTTAGAAGTCCTGGGCTAATTTTGTCCTAACATGAAGGCAAAATCCTCCTGAGTATTTGACTTGATGCTGCCCAAGTTATGAAATTTTCTACTGTGGTTGGTGGGATAGGGAGCTATTCCGCACCCCATGGGAGCTCAGGGGATGGTTCCCTCTAATCCTTCAGGATGATTCCCCAAGAGGGCCATTCTGCATATGTCCAGAGCTCGCTGTGGGTAGCTCCCTCCACTTTAAAGCTCTGTCCTTTGGACTCTGGCGACACTGGTGCCCTGCCTTCCCAGCTCTGTCTCCTCAACTCAAGGAATTGTGCCACAGTCTGGAAGCTTTGTCCAGGCAGTGAGCCTGGCCTAATTGTACAACTGGCTTCATTTGTTTCTCATCCCTCAGGGGTGACTGTCCTTCATGGTCTGATGTCCAGTGACTTAAAAATCATATATTCTGAGTGTTTTTGAATTGTTTCAGTTGGGAGAGTACAGCCAATCTCTATTATCCAATCTTGGCCAGAAGTGGAAGTCCTATTAAGTTATAAGTATGGAAGATATATAAGATATACACCAGACTCTATATACATTAGCATACATGAAATATATACATGTATACGCTAAAATAAAATCTTGTGAACGTGTGTGTATATATATTGGTATGGAAGGCTTAACCAAAAAGTAAAAGTCTCCCACTGTGCCCCTCACCCCTCAATTCCAGTCCTGTCCCCCGCCAAGAGTAATCACCCTGATACTGGTTCCTATGTATCCTTCCAGGAGTGTTTCCATGTATACAACTACACATATATTTGCACAAGTGGCATTGTAGCATGTAAACTGTCCTGTATCTTGCTTTTCTTTACTTATATCTTAGAAATCCATTCTTATCAGCAACTACAAGTCCATCTTCTTTTTATGCTACAGCATAAAAAGATGGCTTTTATTTAGCCATCCCCTACCGGGGGACCTCAGTTAATTCTGCCTTTTTTCGCTGCTACAATCAACACAGCTGTGAATAATACATGGATATATGAACATGCATTTAACACTCACAAAGGCATGTATCGGTAGGGAAATTTCCAGAAAGATTGCTGGATTATTAGACACCAGCCAAGGGTATCCCAAAAGATACCCTCTTAAATTCAAAGGGGAGTGGGGAACACTTTATGGTAAAATGCAGGTTTTGTTCTTGAATGATGCAATCTGACAGAGATGCTGAATTGAAAGCAGCTTCTTTCTGGATTTTCTGTTTCCTCCACGTGTGTCCCTATTTTGTCATTTTTCTAAGCACTGCTTGGAACCACCTCCAGTCCCCAATTTTGGCTGCCAAGCAGGTGCAGGTCAAGATCCCTGCCTACCCACAGGGGGCACCCAAGGAATGCTTGATTTGATTTGATCGCAGCAGAAAGTTCCATGGGACAGCGCTGCTCCAGCCATCACCTAGATTCTTTTCTTCCCCAGACTATTGGGTTTCCCATTAAATTCACAGACATGAAGCTGTCCCCTTCACAGCCCGTGGAAGTCAGCAGTGATCTCATAACAGCGGGATCCAGGCAGAGATTGTGGTAGTCAGTGCTGGGTGTGGGTGTCTGCCTTTTGGGAGGCAGAGCTGGCTGACGATGGGGAGCCCCACTGAGGGAGGGGGGTCACTCAAATGTCCATGTTCCCAGCTCCCCAGCCTCTCCCCATCCACCTCCTACAGAGATTCCAGAAAGAGAATGCGTTTTCCATCCACATGTCTTAAAAGAGACTGAGGGAGGAATCCCTGGGTGGCTCAGCAGTTGAGCATCTGCCTTCAGCCCAGGGCATGATCCTGGAGTCCGGGGATCAAGTCTCACATCGGGTTCCCTGCATGGAGCCTGCTTCTCCCTCTGCCTTTGTCTCTGTCTCTGTGTGTGTGTGTGTCTCTCATGAATAAATAAATAAAATCTTTTAAAAAAATGGGAGACTGAAAAATAAATAAATAAAACATGGTGGATGAGAGGTCTCTAATCAGTGACTACCTACCGTATTTAACAGCCCAAGTAGATAATTGTATTAACACCCCTGCCCTGTATACAACAGTATTTTGGGAAATAGTTTTGTTCCTGGTTGGTTTTGATATAGCTGACAAATACAGAGATAGCATTTCAGTTTTAAAGCACTGCATTCAGAAAAGATTTCATGTACGAACTAAAAATGTCCACTTTCCAAATAAAAATATTATACCTTGAAGGTCACTCTCTGCTTCACTGTTGTACATTCTGGGCATGAGTGGTCACACAGAATGACAGATGGAAGTAACCAAGTTCTGGTTTCTTTCCATCTTGGTTCCCCTTGTGTGTATCAAGCCTACTGTCTGCACAAGGGGTTGGAGATGAAAATTGTATCCAGAGAGAGCGCCACCGATTCCCAGCCATTAGGAACTGACTCTCAAATCAGAGTGTCGGGAGCCTGCATGTGTCGGGGCTGACTGCATAGCTAGGGGTTCTTTGTTTTGGTTGTTTTTAAGATTTTATTTATTTATTCATGAGAGACACAGAGAGAGGCAGAGACACAGGCAGAGGAAGAAGCAGGTTCCCAGCGGGAAGCCTGATTCGGGACTCGATCCCGGGACCCTGGGATCGCGACCTGAGCTGAAGGCAGACGCTCAGCCTCTGAGCCACCCAGGTGCCCTCTAGGGGTTCCCTGATTTAACTTCTACGTATACTGTTTAATAGAGAATAAGCAAGAAAAACATGCTAATTTGAAACTTTATTAGAACTCAACAATATCTTAAACAGAATTATCACAGGACCCAGCAGTTCCCTCTCCTTGATACTCCTTGATATATATTCAAGAGGATTGAAAACTTGTATAGGAATATTCATAGCAGCATTTTTCATAATGTCCAAAGGTCCATCTACGGCTGAATGGATAAACATGAGCGATCCATCATATTATTCAGCTACAAAAAGAAATAAAGTCCTGAGATCTGCTACAACATGGCTGAAACTTGGAAATGCCACTGCCCCACTGCGGCGAGGTAAAAAGTAAAAAGTAAAAGTAAGGCCTCTACTCCAAAGGCCTTACTTTCAGTATTTTCATTGCTAAATGTTTAGAACTTGATTCCTTGAGCCTCTTGAACTGTGCTGTCAGGCTTACCATTCCTTTTTCATTTGAGCTATAGCCTACTCTTCTTTCTACTCTCATTTAACGGCTTCTGAAGTTCTGTTGCTTCATCCATCCACCCATCCACTCATCCATCCATTTTTTTTTTCATTCATTCCACAAACCCAAATTGGGCACTGACTATGTTCCAGGTGTTCTACTGAGTGCCGTGGATGCGATGACAAGGACAATCCCAAACAAGGTCCTTTCCCTCGTAGAACTGATTTCAGAGTCTCACTATTATTCCAAGTGTGGTCCCTGGACCAGCCTCAGCTGGGGACTTGAAAGAAGACAGCATCTCAAGCCCTGTCCCAGCCCAACTCAGCCAGATTCTGCTTGCATGTGCTTGTATATGCATGGGTGATCTCTGGAAAAATATACAAATTCTGATTAATAGTAGTTATATCTAGGAAGACTGAAAATAACTAGAGGTAGTGGGAGGGAGAAACCCAAATTTTACTTTATACCCTTAAGTATTAGTCACATTGTTATTTTTAGACATGAACCTTTAGTGCTTAAAACATACGCCGAGTCTTTTTGGTCCCTTTCTTGACAGCTCTGGATGTGCAAGCACTTCCTGTGTGTGGTGTCTCATCTTAAAGGATCTTACAAAGTAAAGTGTTGTGGGTGTGGAGGGGGTGCAGAGCCCACCCTGCAAGATGAGTGCAGAGCCCACCCTTTTGTTCTAGGTTCACTGTGGAAATTCAATGAGTATATGTAAAGCATCAGATATGCAGAAGGGGCTTGGTCATCTCTCTCTGCCTTGGTCCTCTGTAACCCCTGGTTTCAATTGTAATTAGGGCGAAAGTTCCCCTTGACCATCACACCTCCCTAACAAGGACCACTTATTTGCAGGTTAGGTTCTGCTTTTTCCCATATCAGAAGGGGGGAAGGCCCCACCGGTCAAGCACCCCTCTGGTTCTCTGCCTTGGGATCTCGTTGCCACTCCCACCAGCCCAAGAAGGGAGTAAGTTTCTTGATGGATAAAAACATTGGTATAGAGTAGAGGATTGAATATGCTTTCTGGCACAATAAAACTCTTGATTCTAGATGCCCATTCATTGATTCATTCATTTATTCATCGGCGTGCTGGGTGCTGGGGCTTGGTGGGTGAGCTATGAGGTCTCTGCCTCACAATCTCTCCCCTTGCTGCCCTTCTTGAGTTAAAGTTATTGAAGTATGACTTATGTACAGTAAAATTCACCCTTTTCAGTGAATAGCTCTGTGGGTTTTGACAAACACAAACAGCTGTGTAACTCCCAACACAGACAAGACATGGGATAGTACTGTCATTGCCCCCACGTTTTCCCATGCTTCTTTGCTCCCTTGTGGTCAGTCTTCCTGCCCCACTACCCCCAGCCCCCAGTTGCCCCTGATCTGTCCTCTGTCCATATGAATCCACGTCTCCAGAATGCCGTCTATTAGATGGAGCCATACAGGTTGTGTGGCCTTTTGAGTCTAGCCGCTTCCACTTGGCTTAATACATTTGTGATTCCTTTTTTACTGCTGAGTAGTGCTCCACACTACAGATGCTCCACTCTGCTGCCATCTTGAGGACAAAGGGGGAAGGAAGACAACTAACCACCAGATGGCCTCTGAGCTGACATTCTATTTTCTCCCATAGGCAGCGTTAGGTGTGAAAGGTGTGAAAGGCAGATTTGATTATTACCGCAGAATAGATAAATGCCATTTCTTGCACCTCCAATTCCGTGGCTTGAGAAGCCCCTATTCACTTTGTTTCTTGCATGTGTTTTGACTGGGACAATATGGCCTAGTGGGCCTGAAATGAGCAAAAGCCCCATGAGAGCCCCGCTCCCCTGGGGCTTTATGACAACAGTGCTGAGTCATAGAGGTCCTGCCCATCTCTAAGAGAAGATCCTTCCCCTTCCTCGGTGCCTTGTCCCCTCAGAGTTTTGCCCTAGTGTGGCTGATGGGGCAGGATGGAGTTTCTTGGAACCACTCAAACCGCCAATTACTGTGGCCCCAAGAAAGGCTGTGGCTTCAGTACGCTGCCCCCGGCTGTGCCAGCCCCAGAGATCCAGGAATGTTACCAGCCCTATTACCTGCCTGGGTACCGCTGCCTCAACTCCTGGAGACCCAGCCTCCTCTACAAGATCTCCAATGCCCAGACCTGCGTGGATGAGGGAGCCACGTGCCGCAGCACCCTGCGGCCACCCACCATCCTGCCCGCGCTGCGCTCTGCGCTCTTCTGCCGCTACAACCCCCACGACTGGGACCAGTCCAATGAGCTGCAGATGCGCGGGGCCGAGGCCTCTCGGCTATGGGCCAGCCGGCTGACGGGCGACTCCATGCGGCTCATGCAGGACAAGGACCAGCTGACGCGCCAGATGCAGGAGGGCACCAGCCGGAACCTGGGCCAGAGGCTGTCGGACATTGGCTTCTGGAAGTCTGAGCTGTGCTACGAGCTGGAGAGGCTTCTGAACGAGAGCTACAGCTTGGAGACAGTCAAGAGGCGGCTGGAGTGTGCGGCCGAGGAGCTCAACTGTCCACTGCAGGTGAGTGCGGGGGTGGGGGGCGGGGGGGGGGGCAAGGCAGCCTCTGGGATGCAGCCCTGTGCGATCAGCTCCTCTTGGGTGAAGGCCACAGGCACTTTGCAGGTCAGTTTGAGCTGCATTATCTTCTGCGATCCCTTTCTACAGTCCAGGATCATCCCAGTCAAATCAGGGTTCCTCAGGCTGAATCGGATTTCCTTTTCCCCTTGGGATTACATCGGAACTGCAGAGGTTTTATCCAGTCATCCCGTGTGTGTGCGCACGCGTACGTGTGTGTGCGTGCACTCATGCGCACAGGGTGGTCTTTAAAGGATATACTTAAAATAATTGCTGTATTTTGCCCCATACCTGTGAACACCTTCTAACATACTCTATCACTTGCGCCATATATTTATTTATTTTTTGCTCCCCGAGCTAGAATCTAAGTGCCACGAGGGCAGGGATTCTTGTCTGCCCTGTCACCGGCGTGTTCCAGACGGATCCTCAGCTGTGCTGGGCAGCACGTCTGTGCTGGTCCTCCGTGAGCAGTGTCTATGCGGACGGCAGTCATCTGGGCCAGTGTTCTGAATATCTTCCCAGCCTAGCACAGTGCGTGGCACATAGTAGGCACTCTGTGTGTGTTGAGTAAATGAATAAATACCTGGATGGGAGTGTTCCCGACACTTCTGATCTCCAATCACATCCCGGATCAGTTAGGCTTCTTTTGGCGGCATGTAACGGGTACCTGATGGCCGCTCAGCCAAGGCTCAGCCAAGTAGGAACTGATTTTTCTGTCCTAATGAGAATTCCAGGAGGAAACAGAGCAGCCTGTTGCCGCCTCCACTTGATGCCGGAGGCGACCCAGGTGCCCGTCTTTCTGCTCTGCCATCGTCAGCATGTGGCTTTTGTCCTATTGCTTGCGAAGAGATTTTGTATCTCATGTTGCAGGCTCCTGCTTGCAAGGAGCATTTTGATGTTCTCATTTGAGGCAGGAAGATAGGGCTAGGGCAAAGGGCACCTGTGCCAGCTGTGGCAGGGAATGTCAGTTTTCTGGAAGGAAACATCCTGTGTTTCCATTCCTAGCCCATCTGCCGGAAGTCTCCTGGGCTCTGTGGCTGCAGAGGAGTCTGGGTGGGTGAGTGGTCTTCACTGGGTCCTGGAGTGGACATTGGGTAAGGAACTGGCATTACCTTCCTCTCATGCTCTGGGAGCCAACCTTGGTCACACAGGATGATGTTCTGCTGCTCCCCAGAGCAGGCAGGGACTCAGAACCTCCTGCCTGGAAGCCCCCTGCTGCCATTTCTGCTCCGTGTCAGGTGTGAGGACATCTGCAGGAAAGGTCCTGGCTCCGCCTGTCCGGAAAACCTGGCTCCACTTGGTCGCAGGCAGCTCCCCGACAGCCGCAGGGTGACTTGGGGATGAGAGATTTTTCAGCTCCATTTCTCCCCATCTCCAGCACTACTGCCCTCCCCTTGGACAACGATGACTACCTCCTTCCTCTCCTCCCCACTCCTGCCCTCCTCCCACCCATCTTCCAGCCAGAGGGGTGATTTTATATATTAAATTGGATCTCCACACGCCCTCACTAAAACCCCCTTGATTCACCCTGGTTAACATCTAAATTCCTTGTCACCAGCCCTAGCCTCTGCACGGCCCAGGCTCTACTCACTGCTCCAGCCTCACCTCCTCCAGTTCCAGGGCCTTCCTGTCTGCTCCCCTTCCTACCTCAGGACCTTTGCACCTGCTGTTCCCTCTTCCTGGCACATCATTCCCATTCACCTCTGCTGCTTCTGATAATTCAGGTCTTGGTCTGTCATCTCCCTAGCAAAGTCCTTCCTGGCCAACCCCACATCGCCCTGACTATTCTCATCCAAGTCCTCCTTACTGAAATGATTGCACCTCTTTCTGTGTTTACTTGTGTGTGTTCTCTCCTGTCTCTTAGAGCTCCATTAGTGCAGGGACCCTCTGATCAGTTGGTTGTGGTATCCCTAGCACCTTGATCGGGTGTGGTCGGAAAAGGGGCTCAGTAAATTCTTGTGATGTGAACCCCTCTCCCCTCCTGAGTTCCCAGATGCATTTGCATTCCAGCACCAAGATGGGCTGTTCCCTCCCTTCCTTCTTGCTTCTGCTAGTCTTTGTGACGTCACGGGCTCGTGGCCCAATCACCAGCCTTTCTCAGCCTCTCATTCTGGGAGCTCCCCTGAGCAGCCACTTTTCCCATTTTCTGTTCCATTCTGCCCATGTCCCCATGACAGCTTCAAGGTGCATGACTGT
This sequence comes from Canis lupus baileyi, assembly GCF_048164855.1. Taxonomy (NCBI): domain Eukaryota; kingdom Metazoa; phylum Chordata; class Mammalia; order Carnivora; family Canidae; genus Canis; species Canis lupus. Next base: position 45,741,522 of record NC_132845.1, on the reverse strand, counting down.
GTCACAGGGTTGCCTGGGTCTCACATGGCCTTGGTCACTTTGCAAAGCTTTCCCCTCCTCCCCATTTACAGATCTTCAAAAAGGGGCTTTCACACATGTTCATAGGTAATAATTATTGACCATATTCTGAGTGCTTTACATTTGTCGAGCCAACTTAATCCACACAGCAAACCTGAGAGATAGGCACCAGCATGCTACCCATTGGCAGTCCTGGCACCCCGTCGTCCCCACGGAGGGAGAAGGGGAGGTGGAAGCCCGCTCATGTGCACAGCGATGAGGCTACATGAAGCATCCAGGTTTCCTGAGGATAAAACAGATTGTAGCAAAGGTGGATGTGAGTCACCTCTGGTCAGCATCTCCATATGGGTGCAGGGAAAACATGTCACTCCTGCTGCTCCCTACAGGTGGCTCTGGAGTGCCTGTACCATAGAGAGAAAAGGATTGGGATTGATTTGGTCCATGACGATGTGGAGAAGAATCTTATCCGGGTAAGATGCCCCCCGCCCCCCCGCCCCAAGGGAGGAGGCTTGTCTAGTCACAGAGGTTTCTGAGCTGCCCATCAGGAGCAGAAGCCACGTGTCACCACATGAAAAGTCAGGGATCAGAAAGCATCATTGAAGGCCTACATTCCATAGAGAACAGGGAAGTGAGGTCATGGGACCCTCAGTTTTGATCTCCAAAATGAACAACTTAACAATAATACCAATAAGTAACAATAACAAAAGCTAGTGTTTATAGAGCACCTACTGGATGTCATACACTGTACCATTTCATATGCATTATTTAATATAATGATGAAACAATCTACAATTGAGCACTTGGCACATAGTAGGTGCTAAATTTTCTTTTAATCAGAAAGTGTATAAAAAAGGAAGTAAGACGAGGAATGCAGGGGATCCCTGGGTGGCTCAGCAGTTTAGTGCTTGCCTTTGGCTGAGGGGGTGATCCTGGTCCCAGGATCGAGTCCCACATTGGGCTCCCTGCATGCAGCCTGCTTCTCCCTCTGCCCGTGTCACTGCCTCTCTCTGTCTCTCATGAATAAATAAATAAAATCTTAAAAAAAAAAAAAAGACGAGGAATGTAGAGCCTCCACAGCTGACCCTTACCTATCTGGCCCGGGGATCAGGTGGGATGAGGCAGGAAATGGACCCTGCCCTGACATTTCACCTTGGGGGGGACGGTCAAGGTGGGCGACGAGAGGCAGGGGTAGAGTCACTAGCCTGGGAAGTGAGGTGCCATGACTTCCTAAGTGACGCTGTTTTTTTTTTTGTTTTTTTGTTTTTTTGATATTTTTCATTGCAGGAAGTAGATTTGCTAAAATGTTGCCAAGAACAGATGAGAAAACTAGCTCAAAGAATTGATATCCAGATGCGGTAAGAACTGCTTTCTCTCCCCCTTCTGGCATCTGTTTTGGGTCTCCTTGGTTTCTGAGGGCAAGCAGATGGCTGTCCGTCTCTAGGTGGTTCTTTCGGTCAGTGGTGTGTTGGCAAGTGTTTAACAACCAGCTCTCCAGGGAAGAAAATAAAATCCTGATTTGTAGCATCTGCAAGGCCAGCGGGGTCGGTGCTGCCACCACCGTTGCTGATTGTTCTTATTTGCACGCAGGGCCTTGGCAAAAGAAATGGGCCTCACTGAGGCCTCTCTTAGCCTGGGGCTTCCCCGTGTTTGTTCTGAACTTGGGGAGATGGCTGAGAGCGGGTGGCATCAGGCATCAAGGTGAGGGGCCAGGGCATCTCCAGAGGGGAGCTGGCAGGCGCCTTGAGCCGGGAGTCTTCAAAAGCAATCATCTTTTTGTTCTTGGAAGATTACATAACCAGTATCATGACAAGCCAGGAGGCTCCCCCTCATAATTAAAGGGAGACCTGAGTTTTACAGGGCTTGGGGCCTATAGCGAAGCCCTTGGCGCTTGGCTCCCCTGGAGGTAGCCTTCCCTCTTGATGCTGGAGCTGGGCACTGCCTTCAACTCTTATGGGGTGCACTACTCTGCTGGTTTCTCCTCTTCATATACTCAGACACAGAGGACAAGAGCAGGGCTGGTCACCTAGCCACAGCTGCCCCTTCCAGCTGCGTGGGGCATGTGGGTAACCTGGATGAGATGCTCAGGGGTCAGGCGGCTTGCAGCTAGGCTCTGGGGGCTTGCTGTGCCCCAGAAGGAGCAGTCACCTGCCCTCCCAACACATATAGAGCAGCCCCCCGCCTCCATTGAGGAGTAGGTGGAAGGGACAGGATCACCCAGGATAGAACAGCATCCAGGGCAGTGCTGAAAATCTCCCTGCAGATCTAAGGGTGTGGTCAGGGCAGATCTTAGAGGCAGAGGTGTCTGAAATCAGGTGCACACACAGCAGTGATGCAGGGACCTGTAAATGGATGAAAGCAGGGTCATTTGCGCGCCTCTGACCTGATTTCTGATACTTTCACCTCCCACCTGGACTACTGTTTGCCTCGTGTTTGTCTATACATCAATTTGCTTTAAAAAAAAACCCTTACATATTTATATTTAAAAAGGAATCTTTTTAACAAAGAGAGCGCTTTGGGTAAGGAAATGTCTTCACTGGGTTTTTTCTTGCCCTTATTTTTATGATCACTTTGGGCAAGAAAGAGGTTCCCTATTTGTGCTTGAGGTTCCCTATTTAAGGCTATGGCAGGAACTCGGCGTATGGGGGTGACAGAGGGCTGGAGTTTGGGACGGGATAGTTTGAGCCCACAGAGTGAACAGAATCCCAGACTTGACATTGGGGAGCTGGACTCAAGGAGGGGAAATCCCAAGATGGGACGGTGAGGGGGGTACTGCTTGTGCAATCTCAGCAAGGAAGCAAGATGTGGGAGTGTACCAACAGCTAGAGAGGAGGAGAGGGGTGGACACAGAGACAGAGGAAAAGTTGGGGGGATTGAGGACAGACACTGAGAGGTGCAGGCAGCTGGGGCAGGGAGGGTGGGGGTAGAGAACGTGAGCAGGTGGAGAGGCATCCCTCCCCTTTGCCAGAACAGAGGCCGAGCCACCTTCGAGAGAGGCTCTTTGACCTTGGGCAGTGGCTCTCTCGCAGAGGAGGCCTGTCTTCTGGCAGGAAGCAGCTCATGTTGCCAGGGCTCCCTGATTAACCTGGCACTGGCCGGAGCCTCAGTGGCTGGGTAGAACTCAGTGTAGCCTTGCCCCCGTGGGGAGGCTCCACTGCTGACCGGCTCAGGTGGCCTCCCTGGTGCTGGCCTGTGGCCTCATGGTTTTCTGGGGGAGGCCTCAGGCCTGCATCCAGGCGGAGCTGTGTCCCTACGTCACCAGAAGCCTTGGCAAGGCAGAAAAGGCTGAGCAGAAGCCCTATCAGGGCTTTTCCTTGCAGGCCGACAGCAGGGTGAGCCTTGGCTCTGGCTGGGCTCTACGTCACTGGCTGAGGTGGGGAGACAGGGGCTGTCCCCTCTTTCTCTAGGCTCATTAGCTGGACCAGTAGGCCAGGGATTCTGAGGCCCTGGGTCCCCTCTAAGGCTCTGGCATGTTTCTTTTCTACATTCTGGTCTTCACGTTCCAGTTCATTAGGCAGGACAGGGCCCCATTCCTCCATGGCTCTGCCAATTCAGAAGGCCTCAGGGGACTCAGGATGGTTTCTTCTGTCCCAACATGACTCTCTGAGCATTCTGATAAGTGGGAACCCACCAACACGATTTACTTTCTTTGCTTCCAGCCTGTTTGAAAGCTGTCACCAGCATCCGGTGTCCACAGCAGAAAGAGAAAGTGGCAAAAAAGATTAACAGAGACAGGGGGAGAGGGACAGAGAATGAGACACAAAATCCCCAAGACAGAGAGAAGCCAAGAAAGATGAGGAAGAAAGAGAGAAGGATCATGCACATGCACACAGACGCACAGACACACAGACACCCCAGTATGAAATGTGCACCACTCACTTTAGTTGGTGTCTGGACATTAGCTGGCTCAGTGAAGGTTACTCCTCGTCATTTCCAAGCACTTCAAGGGCAGAGTCCCAGTTGATGCTCGTGTGTCTTAACACTGACTAGTCTTGTTTCTATTAAGAGAGAGACAGAAGGGTTCAGGCTTAGAACCTTCTGGAGACAACAGATTCTAGCTAGGATTCTGTTAGTGTTTTCTTAGTATTTATGTTTGAGGTGACCCAATAATGGACGGTGCTACTGATGTTCCTTTAAAGACAGCGATGCAGATTTTTCCCTTTAAAATACACTTATTTACCCCACCAAACTGTAGTCTCCAATATATCATTCCTCAGAATTACTCTGCTGCTTGTTTAGTGTCTGGCATAAAATATATAATAAATAAATGAAGACTGAAAAAAAAAAAATACACTTATTTATATTTTAGAAGTGATTTATGAAAAGTGGCAGGTAAATAATAGCACAGGTACTTTGAGAACATGACAAGAACCACAAAAGTGGTTCTCCAGGGTCTGGAGTTTGGCACACGGTGGCCTGTAAGTCTAAGGTTCCCAGGCAAGATACCAGCCCTGAAGGCACCAAGTACTGGCCCTACCGCGGTCCTCGGCTCACCTCTACTGTGTCCCTGACTCCGCCCAGTCTCTGATTCCCCCATCCCTGACCGTCCAATGTTTGGCTCCGCCCAGTCACTGACTCCGCCCACCCCGACTCCGCCCACTCCCTAACTCCGCCCACTCCTTGATGCTGTCCGGCCCCTGACTCCGCCCACTCCCTGACTCCACCCAATCCTTGATCCCACCCATCTCTGTCTAGGTCCTGGCTCCGCCCAATCAAGACCCTGCCCAGTCCCTGACTCCGCCCACTCTCTGACTCCGCCCACTCTCTGACTCTGCCCAGTCCCTGACTCCGCCCACTCTCTGATTCTGTCCAGGCCCTGACTCCGCCCACTCCCTGATTCTGTCAGCCCTGACTCCGCCCACCCCGACCCCGCCCACTGCCTGATTCAGTCCAGTCTCTGGCTCCGCCCACTCTGACTCCACCCACTCCCTGACTCCGCCCACTCATTGATCCCACCCATCTCTGACCAGGTCCTGGCTCCGCCCAATCAAGACCCTGGACTCTGTCCAGTCCCTGACTCCGCCCACCCTGACTCCGCCCCCTCCCTGACTCCACCCATCCCTGACTGTCCAATTCCTGACTGTCCCATGCTTCGCCCCACCAGTCACTAGCTCTGCAGGCTCCCTGACTCGGCCCAGTCTCTGATCCTACCCATCTGACTGTCCAGGTCCTGGCTCCCCCTAGCTCCTGACTCTGCCAGCCCCTTATTCTGTCAGCCTTAATGAGCTGCTAAGAGGTCCCTAAACACCTGGGTGTCTCGTTTCTTTGCTTTTGCACATGTGAAGTCCTCAGCTTGGACTCCTCATTCCCCCGCCCACCTATCTACTGTTTTATGGAACCTACCACAGAAACGTTCTTGACCCACCTGTCTACTGTTTTATGGAACCTACCTCAGAAACGTTCTCACCTGGAGTTAATGGCTTCCTCCTCTGCATTACTTAGTATCCTTTTCAAACCCTACCATTCTTTATTTATCTTTGCTCTATCTATACAAATCTGTAAGCAACTGGAAGGTAGTGACTGGGTCTGGTAGTAGTGACTGGGTCACTGGTAGTGAATGAGTTCATGTCTTTTCCCTCTGTGCCCAGCATAGGGTCAAACACAATGATCTGTGAAGTGATCTAAATCAATACTGGGCTCTGTCCGCAGTGAGAATTCATATCTTCTCAATCGGGTCAGCAAAGTACAGCTGGGGGCCCAAGTCTGGCCCACCACCTGCTTCTGTAAAGTTTTATTGGGACATAGTCATGCCCGTTCATGTACTGTTTTCCTGCATAGCTGAGTAGTTGCAGCAGAGACCCTATGACTTACAAAGCCCAAAATATTTAGTATTTGACCCTTTACAGTAAATGTCCACCCCTGTTCTAGATGACAACAGATCCTAGTGTATTAAGGGGATGGGAGTAGTGTGATGAGGGCATCAAAGTGGGAAGAGGCCGAGAAGCCACTGGGGATAGACAGAGCACCCTTCTGGGAGTCCAGAGGCTTGGCTTTCAGCAATGGCTCTGCACCACGCTCCTGGGTAACGTCATGTGAGGGACTCTGGGTAAGTACATAACCTAGGGACAAATCCTTGCCCCACACAGGGATAACCGAGATGCTCAGCATGCTCTGGAGAGGGACCTGGAGGACAAAACCTCAGCCCAGTTTATTGATGAGAAGTGCTTTAACCTGAGGAACACGTCAGACTGCATCAGCTTTTTCCATGGCATGGAGAAAGTCGATGGCACGTAAGTAGTGGGCTCTTGGTACCTATCTCTGGCCGAGCTTGATGGATGTGAGGGCTTCCAGGTCTGCTTCTGCCAAGGAACCATAAGGGGTTATCATGCATCAGTCAAGTAAGAGGCAAAGTGGGTGATTGAGAATTCTCTGTTGCAAGCCACGGAATCCAATGCTGGCTAACATAAGACAAGATGGAATTTACTGGAAGGCTGCTGGGGGAGCCACAGACTTCAGGAGAAGGCTGGATGGACGGGAAGGTTCTAGCAGCTTGAATGAGCCAGGCAGTGGGAGCTAATCAGCTGTATTGTCAGAGCCCTCCTCTCTTCATTCTTGCCCCACTTTGCCCAAGATTCAAATTCCAGCAAGGGGGTGTAGGTGTAAGAGATTGGCTTAGGGAGGGTCACACAGCCACTGCCATGAGCCAGGGCATGCCAGGCACCCCGAGTGGCAATTCCACTAAACAAATCCAAAATAGAATGGCTGTAACCAGGCGGAGGAGGAATCCAAGCTCTGCTGCAAGAGCCAACGAATGCCCGTCAGCGCTGGTGGCGGCTTAAGAGTGGATTCTGGAGCCAGGCTGCCTGGCTTCAGATTCAGCCTCTGCACTCATGCTTGGGACAAAGTACTTAATCTCTCTGGGCCCCATCTGTACTGCAGTAAAAATAGTGCCCACCTCCCAGAGCTGCTCTGAGTATAAAAAGGTGGGTGTGTGGAGCGCTGAGCACAGAGTCCAGTGTGGGGGAAAGACAGCAGCGAACATGTATTGAGTGTTTGCGGTGTGACCTCATTTTCTTGTCACAGCAGCTCCGAGGTAGGTGCCTTCTGTGTGCCTGGCTATGTCATAGGCATGTCCCTGTTGATGGAATTTCACGCAGAACTTAGGCCTGCTCTCCCAATCGGCAGTCTAAGGTCTGGGATGATGAGGGCTGGACAGAGCAGTGCTCTGGGTACAAGTAGAGATGGTGGTATCTCTCTTGGTCTCTTAAAAAAAGAGAGAGGGAGGGCATCCCGGGTGGCTCGGCAGTTTAGTGTCACCTTCGGCCCAGGGTGTGATCCTGGAGACCCGGGATCGAGTCCCACGTTGGGCTCCCTGCATGGAGCCTGCTTCTCCCTCTGCCTGTGTCTCTGCCTCTCTCTCTCTCTCTTTCTCTCTCTCATCTCTGTGTGTCTCTCATGAGTAAATAAGTAAAATCTTTTTTTAAAAAAGAGAGAGAAAGAAGACTTCTAGTACACATATTTGTGCCTGTCACACAGTAAACGCTTGTTGAGTGAGCAAATGAGTGAAAAGAGGAAGGGAGCGGGGGAAGAAAGAGAGAAGAGAGGAAAGGAATTTCTTGGCAGTCTCCTTGGTCTGAACCTGGGGCCACCAGCTGGACCTCAGTAAATATCAAAGTATTGCAATGACCCTTTGGGGTTTCCGGTAGTGGCAACTCATGGGGACCCTCCTCCTCCTCCTGTTCCCAACAAGGGGACTCCCCCCCCCCTCCACTCCCCATGGCACTGGCCATGTGAGCAGGACTTCAGGCACCTCGTCCCCTCAGCGGCAGCTGGCCATCCGGAGTGGGAGTCTGGAGGATCCCCTTCCCAGACAGATGCTTCCCTGAGAGCTCAAAACCAGGGGCTGGCAGAGACTCGGGGCCTGCTGTTTAAAGTCCCCGTCCAGCGACTCCAGCTGGAGGGCAAGTGCCGTGGCTGTGACTGATTGCTCACCAGATATGCTAGCCCAGGCTCTGTATTGGAGGTTTTCTTGAGACAGGGCCATGGCAGGGCAGGCGGAAGGACGTTGGGAGACCACATTGCAAGGATCTCTGCTCACCCAAGTTCTCCTTGCCGCAGTTTAACCGATGATGATGATGATGGTGATGGTGCTGGTAGTAGGTGCCCTTTGCTGGATGTTTGCTAAGTGCTAGACACGACACTTTGCAAACAGCGTCTTGTGACTCTAAAACACTTATCAAGCGCTTCCTGTTGCCAGGTGCCAAATAGGGGTTTCACGTTTAGTTGCTCAACAACTGCAGGGTAGATACCATTATTCTCCCCATTTTACTATGAGGAGAATAAGGCTCAGAGAGTTGAAGCAACTGGACCAACCTCACACAGCGAGTGGCAGAGCCACAGTGTGAGCCCACGTTGGACACAGAGCCTGTTTTACCTCGGCACCTTCCGGCCTCCTGGCAAAGCTTGCCACCTCCTCCATCCTTAGAGGACACAAGCTCCAGAAAGGTCGTCCCCCTTACTAAAGCACACCACCTTCCGCAGACAAGCTGCCTCTGGCACATGCCCCCCAGGGAGAGTGTGATGGAGCGGGTTGTTTTCTCTGGGGAGCACAGCTGTCTGCTCCAGGGGAGGGCGAGGGCTTAGAGGTTGCTGCTCCTGACCTTGACAGTGCTCCGTTCAGCAGCAGGAGGCACGCTCCCGAGTCAGTCCGCAGTCTCTATCTGCTATCCCAGGTGCCTCTCCCTTCGTGGATCAATGACGAGTAGCTGTGTGACCTTGGAAAAGACACTTCACCTCTCTGAGCCTCAAGTGTTTGTTGGCTGAAAGGTCTGGATCAGACACCGTGCCCTCTCCCGCCTCCAGAAGGCTGAGAGACCCCCGTTACTGCTTGATTTTTTAAAATTCCTGCAAAAGACAGACAAGGCGACCACATATGATATATGGTTTTTAAAAATTTCTATTCACCATGCAATCTAAGTGTGCTTTAAAATGTTGAAAGGAGACTTCTATTTCAGAAAGTTGAGTCTCTTTTTTCTACTGCCTGAGAAGAGAGATGTTTTATTTAAGAACTGGAGACTTCCCAGCTAGGAGAGATCTTAAAAATTCACCCAGTCTGGTTTGCCCCCGAAATGAAGCCGGCTCCCGAGAAATACATGCCCCTCCTTCTAAGAGGCTTCCCAGAGGAGAAGACCCCCATGCAGTACATCAGCTGTGTGTTGCAGGGATTTGCAGACTCTGCCAGGAAGTACTTTCTGTTGTCTATACTGAATACCTTATGCTGCACCACCTCTGAGAAGCTTTCCCTGCCTGCCTTTTCTGATAATAGTCTGTGTCTCCGTTCATCCCCCCGCCCCCCAGATCCACTCTCCGGCTGCTGTCCTATAGTGGGGGCTGCCCACTGCAGCAGACCGCCTTCCCATCTGGTTCCCACTTGGGTTCAGCCTGGAGGAGAGGCACCAGCGGGAGGCGGAGGGCAGGAGGAGCAGGAGGTTGGGGGTGGATTGCTCCCACTCTCTCCCCAACCAGGGCTTCCCTTCTCCTTCCCCTCCCTCTGCTCTGGCCCTCAGTGGTGACAGCCTTGTGCCTCGGCTCACCCAGGAGCCCCGCGACGCCTTCCGATCCTTTTTCTTCCCATTTATGACCCTGACAGATGCATGATGGCTGCACTCCATCAGCCTGTCTTTCCCCGGCTAAAGTTCTTCACAGTACATACACCATGCGTAAATATCTTCTTTATTTGATGTCTATCTTCCCCTCCTGGAAGCTTAGCACCGTGAGGACAGGGACGTTGATGCTCTTGTTTCTGGCTCTATCCTGGGTGCCTGGAACAGTGCTTGGCACGTGGTAGTCGCTCAGACAATGTTCGTTGAATCGTTGAATGAGTGAGGTGGGGCAGGTAGCATGGGCACGCTCTCGTCACTGAATTGAAAGGGCCTGCAGCCAGCACCGTGCCCCAGTGTCTGCTTCGTGGCCTGGCTCGTGATTTTGGTGGTGAGAAGGGAGAGCTCAGAAAAAGAGCTTTTTGAAGGAATCTCTTTTCCCTACAATTCACCAGGTGCTCTTTGGAAGATGAGCTCTGGCTAGGCTCCAGTTACCTGCCCTGCAAAATGGGGAACGAGGGGGATGGATTAGTCCAGTGGTTCTCAACGGGGGGCAGTGGTTCCCCCTCTCCCAAGGGACGTTTGGCAATGTCTAGAGACATTTTTGGTTGTCATGACTGGAGGGGCAGTACTATTGGCATCTGGCAGGCAGAGGGGTGCTGCTAATCATCCGACAGTGCCCAGGGTGACCCCCCAACAGAGATGGTCCCACTCGAGATGGCAAGAGTGCCCAGCATGAGACTTGGGATTGGGGGTTCTCCAAGCCCTGCCTTCCACCCCCATCCCAATTTCTGTCTTGAGTTCAGTTCATCCCTAGTTCATCCCTGTACCTCCTGCAGGATCTCTGTGCCTGAGACCTGGGCCAAGTTCAGCAATGACAACATCAGGCACTCGCAGAACATGCGGGCCAACTCCATCCGGCTGCGCGAGGAGGCTGAGAACCTCTTCCAGACCTTGTCAGATCAGCTCTGGAAGCAGTTTACCCACACCAACCTGGCCTTCAGCGCCCGAATCTCCGAGGTGACAGACGTGAAGAATAAGCTGCAGATACAGCTGGCTAAGGTAAGTGAGACTCACGCATGTGCACGTAAGGACCACTGTCCACTCAGCTGAGTCCTCACCTGCCTCCTAAGGGCCTCAGCGGCATCTGGCCAAGCTGCCCACCCACCCCTGGTGCTGAACCGGCCTACTGGTCCGGATCTGGAGGGTGTCCCCCGGAAAGGGGAGGGGCCATGAGCGTCCCACAGGGATTCCAGCATCTGGGGTAGATCCTTCCCTGCTCCCCCCGATGATGGAGCTTGGAGCTTGGCCTGCCCATCAGCACATCACCCAAGAGGATGCTGGCGGCCCCCAGGGTCCTTCGCTCCATCTGAAGGCCCTGCAGCAGAACATAGTCAGTGAACATGGGCGCAGTTATCAGAGCCCCAGGAAATGGGCCGAGTAGCTCTTGGCCCACATCAGCATCTTTGGAAATGTAACCTTTTGACCTTCGAAGGCTTCCACAGCATCAGGGGTGAAGGATTGCCTAGTTTTGTCACTATCTCCTGCCACTGCCATACTGCCTGCCCTTTCTACTGCTCCTGTGGGAATGCAGTGTGCTGTCTCACATTTCTGGGGGTCCTCCCTGCATGGAATTTATCCTCCCTGCTCCACCTACACTCAGTGAACATACTGGGTGCCACATGTTTGCTGGCCACAGGGAATGAAAGCAGGGGCTGTGCAAATAACCCCTTGCTTCCTATCCTCAGGGGATTTGCATTCTGGTGTAGAGCAGTGGTGGCTATAAAATCTACACATTTGAAGGACACAGGTACGACAGTCTGATTGGGGGAGGTGGTGACAAAGGACTAGCCTTGAACCTGCATTCACAAAATAGAATTGTAGATTCAAGGATATGTTGTATGTACATATATAAAGGATTATATATATATATATATATATATATATATATATATATATGTGTGTGTGTGTGTGTGTGTGTGTGTGTGGCATGCAAGGTTCAATGGAAATTAGACAGGGTCAGTGTAAGCCCCCACAAACGCCACCCTAGAGCCTCAGGTATGGAGGGAGCAGAGAAAATGGAAGTTTCTAGTATGAGGGAAGAGCAAAGAGAAGCATCAGGGCTTCACATAGGGACCTTACACTGGGTGGCATCAAGAGCAGGTCACTAAGGAGTTGGGCAGGCAAGAGATGGTGGGAAGAGTATCCTAAGAGTGGCCAGTGAGTACAAAGGACATGTGTGGTATGAGGTTGAAGCCCTGGGCAGGCTGAGGTCCTACAGGTCCTGGTAGGTCATGGTGAGGGGTCTGGACTTTACTCTGAGAACAGAAGAGAGGCTTAGAAGGTCTTTAAACGGAAGGGATTGGGATCTAATCTCATCCTTGGTAGATCTCTTTCCAGAGAAAGAGGGGAAATGGTTGCAGAGGTGGGGCGTGGACACAGCATGGTTAAGAGGCTCTTGAGGGCATCCAGTGAGGGGGGATGGCCACCTGTGCATCAGATGGGAGGGGGAGGGAGAGATGTGAACTATCTTGAGAAGACAGAGTTGGCAGATGTGCCTTCCCTCCCTCCTTTCCTGAACACTTTTCTATTAATCTTCCCAAAGCAGGGTTGAGACACTTTCTGTAAAGGGCCAGATCCTCTTTTTGGCTCTGTGGGCCGTACGGTTTCTGTCGCAACTACTCAGTCCTGCTCATCTGGACGGCTGTAGACAATATGGACACAAATGAGCACGGCTGTATTACTTTTTTTTTTTAAGATTTTATTTATTTATTCATGACAGACACAGAGAGAGAGGCAGAGACACAGGCAGAGGGAGAAGCAGGCTCCCTGCGGGGAGCCCGATGCGTGACTCAATCCCAGGAGCCACCCAGGCATCCCACAGCTGTGTTCCAATAAAACTTTATTTACCAAAGTCGGCGGTGGGCCGGATGTGGCCTACAGGTTGCAGCTTGCTGACTGCACATGCAGTTTTACGTAGATTATCACTGTCCTCTCCACCCCATGGCATGTGGTTAGAAGTATGGACAGAGCGTGGCTGCCCGGGTGTGAGTCCTGGCTCCCCATCTCTGCAATCCTGGACAGTTTCCTTAACCTCTCTGTGCCTCAGTCTCCTTATCCGTAGGATGGGGATAATATTGGTTCTGACTTCAGGGCTGCCAGAAGGATTATCTGAGTTAACGTAGTAGGTAAACCAGCCGAACTAGTGCCTGGTCCAGAGTAAACACTGTGTCGGTGGCTATGATTTTACTGTATTAGTTGGTTGACTTGTCTGCATCTCCCCAGAACATGACTCCCAACCCCGCTATGTAGCCCCCCTGCTTCGTGTATCACCTGGCACACCGTAGACACCCCTTAGATCTTTGTTCGATGAAGGAGAGGAATCTACAATGTTGAGTTTCCTGTTGATGTTTTTCAAAGAATGATCCATGAATCCAGTAAAAATTAATACTTTTAATTTCAAGCCTATTCTTTCTTTCTCTTCATTCCTACTTTCCTTCCTTCCTTCCTTCTGGGAAAAGTTGTCCTATTATTGTGGTACAAAAAGAGTACCATTTTCTTGGTCTGTTCAGGTTGCTGTAACAAAAATGCCGCAGGCTGGGAGGCTTATAAACAATAGACATTTATCTTACATGATTGTAAGCCTCAGGAACCAAAGCTTGGGCAGATTCGGTGTCTGCTTCTTGATCCACAGACATCGTCTTCTCGCTGTGTCCTCCCATGGCAATGGCACAGATGGGAGGAGCTCTCCAAGGTCTCTCATATCAGGGCACTAAAATCCCATTCATGAGCCTACTAGGGACCTCACTGTCTCTCTGAAACCCCGCCTCCTCTTACTGTCACAATGGGGATGAGGTTTCAACATGAATTTTGGAAGACACACACTCAGTCCGTAGCAACCACTATTAAGTGTATAGTTCACTGGTGTAAAGTAACTTCAGGCTGTTGTGCAAGCATCACCACCATCTGTCTCCAGAACGTTTTCCCATCTTCCCAAACTGAAAAGAACTCCCAGGTTTAAGGAACTCCATGTACATTAAACCACTCACCCACTCACCAGTCCCCTGTCCCCCTGGCAGCCACCACCCTCCTTTCTGTCTCTTACAAATTGACCACTCCAGGTCACACTTCCACACGAGTGGAATCATACACTATTTGTCCTTTTGCGACGGGCTAATTTCACTGAGCATGGTGTCTCCGAGGTTCCTCCATGTAGCAGATGGACCCTGAGATCATGTCCTGGGCTACAGTCAGATGCTTACCCGACCGAGCCACCCAGATGCCCCAAAGGCAGATCAAGCATTTTCTTTTGAGGAGACATTTCATATTGTGGGTCAAATACAGCACCTTGTCATGTTTCATGGCACAAGGTCTGAGGCCTGGAGGTGACTTGAGAAGCTCCTTTGGTGGGTCTCAGCGACTGGTTTCTCCTCGGTGAAACAGGGAACAGTAGAGTTAGTTGATCAAGGCATACATTTCTGTGGTGTCCTTAGCACAGTGCTTGGCTCATGATAAACATTCAATAAAAGGTAACTAAGTATTCATACTATTATTAATGGGGAGAAAAAGGATCTCTTGGGTGATGGTGGGGAGCAAAGCCTTTTCCCTAAATTTCTCCAGGGAAGTTTGGAATTGTTACCAACAGTCTCCTCCTCCCTGATGAGAGAGTTTTTGTAACTATGAGGATTTTTATTAATATTTATAATTTAATCACCACCTGCTTTGTAAATAAGCCAGCACCCATTTGAAACACACCACACCCCAGCCCAGCACCTGTGACAACACTCCCTGAGCGAGGACTTGCCTCCTGGTTGGTGACGATCCTATATCATGTTTTTCTAAGATAATAAAAGAAGGAGTTGATGGAATGAAGGTAAATATATAGCAATCGTCACTTTTTAAAAAAAAATTCATAAGAGACACACAAAGAGAGGCAGAGACATAGGCAGGGGGAGAAGTAGGCTCCTCACAGGAAGCCTGATGCGGGACTTGATCCCTGGACCCTGGGATCATGGCCTGAGCCAAAGGCAGATGCTCAACTGCTGAGCCACCTGGGCATCCTAACCATTTCATCTTTCAGTGGTGGGTTCAGATGGAGGATTTGAAATTTTCCTTTAAAATTTTACCTGTTAATTGTTGAGCTAAACCTGATTCCCTTGGCAAGGAGCATTTCTGGAAGCCCCCATCCTCACCCATGCTACAAAGTAAGTATTGTCCAGGTAGTCATAGGAATCCACTTTGAAAGGCCAGGTCTACACAGTTCCCATGCAGACTTTGAATCCAGCAGGGGTATGGAGGTGTATAGACAGCCTTAGCTGTTCACCATGATCCTAGGGTTCCCATCCCTAAGGCCACACCCTAAACTTTGTAATATGTCCTGGATCTCGTCCATGCACTTTATCCTCGCACTCTGGGGCCCAGGGTGTGTCCCAGTCATGTTGACCTCTGCTAGAAGAGAGGCTGGTGACTTCTCTGGGCTGGAGCAGTTGCTGACCTGAGAGCAGGCTGCTGCCTTTGAGAATCGATGCCTCCTGAGAGTTGGGACCCCCCTAGGGGTCCTGGAGTGCCCGGGACTCCAGATCGGCATAAGTCCCCACCTGTATCCAACGACCCAGTTGAATATGCTTTGTTAAGGGGGTGGACTCTTAATGTGGGAGAAAGGTGACCCGGGGGAGGGATGAGGTCACCGCTCTAGAGCAGTGCTTATCCTGAAGTATGGAAGCCAGGCCCTGGCAGGGCAAGTGACAGTGAGTGTATCGCAAGCAAGAACGTGATTCTTCCTTCTGTCCTGTTTCAGTCCCTGAAATGATCACATGCTAGACGACCTTCTCCACCTCTTCTAAACAGCGAGTGCTGGCCTTGGAGGAATTTGAGAAGTTTTGACCAATATATGTTATGAGGCCACCACCTTAAATAGCATGGTTTTACTTGCCTCTTGTTTCATGCACTTTTATGGTTATTTGCACTTACGAAAATGATGCCGACTTTCCAGATGATAGGGATACAAAGTTTTATTTTCGAATAGAGGCATTTGAGGTGTTTTTGTTTTGTTTTGTTTTGTTTTGTTTTTTGTTTTTTAACAACTGAATGGATTTGCAGCTAAGATTGTTCATTGAGCGAGGAACGGTGTGAAGGGGTTATGGTGGACATGGTAAGGGTGGTCGGTGGAGGCCTGACTCTTGGGAAACAGCCGCGTAGACCCATGTGTCAGATAGTACCAGTACCCGGATATTGCAATGAAATGCAGATGCTGGCAGAACAATCTGCTGGGCCTGAGGGTCTGTGTTTTGAACCAACTGGGGCTGAGGGGGCAGTGAGGGTGGCGGTGCCGCCAGGAGGAAGTAGCCGGAGTGTGGGTTGTCCAGCAAAGTCAGCTTTGACAGACATCTGGGTGAGCAGCTGTCTCCCTCCGTCTCTCTTTCCTCCCCTCTTCCAGACTCAGAGTATTGGGGGAACCAAATCCTTCCGAAGGCAAACCTTGGGCAGCCAGTCTAATCTGATTTTCCCTAAGTGCAATTTGTTTCCAAGCTTCCAAGCCGAGCCCAGTCGTCCCTCCCGCATGGATCCGGCCAGCTTACCCTGTCACCAGGGTCAGCCCCATTAGTGCAGAGGCAAACGCCCCTCTGGGGTTTCTGCACCTCTTGGTCATGCGAGCCCTTGAGTCAAAGTCATATTTTCCCGTCTTGGATGTGAATGTGTCTGGAGCAAATGAGAACGCCAGGAGCTGGGGGTCAGGCTGTCAAAGAGATAAGTGGGATTTCTCAACTTCCTCTCAGCAGCTTTGTCCTTGCACGTGCTGTGGGCTTTCTGGTAGCAAACGGGAGCCAGCTTTCCCATGAGGACATCTACCCTGCTGCCTGCTGCCTCATTTTTTTCTCTGCGGCTCAGGCTTCCAGGGGCTTCCAGGGGCTTCCAGGGGCTTCCAGGGCTCTGACTTGGAGTGCTCAGTCCCACACCTTGGAGCCCACTAGGATGCCTCTCTTCCTCTCCCATCCCGCGGCCGCTCCATCAGTAAATCCAGTTGGTTCTACTTTCAGAACCTCACCACGATCCTCTGGCTGCCCCCTTCTGCCTCCACCCTGGGGGACCTCTACCATCTCCTGCCTGGGTTACTGCTGTGGCCTCCCTGCCTCCCTGTTTGCTTTTGAGAGTACCCACAGAGTAGCTGGCAGCTCGTTAAAAGGGCATTTGATTTACAGAGAAATTTCAACTGCTTTCGATTTCCAAAGAGAAAACCTTGAGAGTGTGGCCAGAAAGGTGCAGGTGAGAGGCTCTGTCTGGGTAGCACCTGCCAGTTGTCCATGGGTCAGCATGTTCACTGGGACCGGGCTGATCTGCACCACTGCTGTCCCGGGGACTCCTCACCTTTGTAAACCCAGCACCACCCCCTGAAATGCGTGGTGCACCGCACCTCAAGTAAACGCTGGTGAGCGGTTTCAATCCGAGGACAAAACCTAGTAGTCCGTGGGCTGAACTTGGCCCGCCTATCTTTGGCCCCCATGTTGTTTTTCTTTTTAACAGCTTTATTTATCCTTGTCATGTAATTAGGTGCACATGTTTGAAGTGTACAATTTGAGAAGTTTTGACCAATATATGTCATGAGGCCACCACCTCAATCAAGATCGTGAACACATAAAAGGCAGTTTCCTTGTGCCCCCTTGTCATCTTTCTCCACTCCCGACCACCATCCCACACAACCACTGATCTGCTTGAATTTGCATTTTCTAGAAATATTTTATAAAGGGAGAGGTACCCTATGCATTTTTTTTTCATTTGGCTTCTTTCACTCAGCGTAATTGTGAGTCTGGTTGACTCTCTATTGTGGGGCAGTGTGTGTTGTGCGGATATTGTATTGTACGTAGACACCCCTGGTATGTATTGTATCCACATACCAGAATTTGCTTATCCATTCCGCTGTTTAAGGACACGAGAGCTGTTTCCAGTTTGGGCTGTCACCTTTAAAGCTGCAGTGGACATGAATGTCCATACTTTTATATGCACTCTCATACAGGTCTTTTGTGGCTTGTTTTTGTTTTTAACTTTTTGGTTAAAAAATGGAGATTTCACAGGACAGTTCAGATTTCCAGAACCTGTAGAAAAGTGGGTAGCTCTAGCAACCCTGAGCTCAGCTTTCTCCAGGGGAATAGTGAGTAGGAGCCCAGGCTCTCCAGTTCACCTTGGTCCTCACCACCCCTGTCATGGGCCACTTAGCTCATTTGCATTACTCGCCTGGGTTCCTGTAGGCTCATGCATTAGCACGTTTTGCTGCATGCGTCGGGGGAAATGTAAGAAAGCAGATGTATAAGGCAGTCAGGCATGGGAAGAGTTGAGCAGAACACAGAAGGACTATGAATTTTAACCTTGAAAGCCATTGCTTTTACTCTGAGATGTCTTTGGGGTTTTGCTTTCCAAGCGGTCATTAACACCAAAAGAACACCCTTTCCCTGCCTGGGAGGCAGTGCCAGCGCAGGAAGTCACAGTGTCTGAGGGGTGAGGGCCCAAAGCCGGCGATCTGAGGGCCCCAGCTCCTACTGCCAGCCCCCGTGTTTGTCCAAGGAGGTCTGGAACCCATTGTGGAGTGGGAAATACTTTTGTGCTTTGCAAGCAGCCGGATCCTGTCCAGCACCGGTACCCGCAGCCAAGCTACTGACGGCTCTTTCTAAAACTGGCCCAGACCAGGGGAAGTGGAGCCGGCCTGCCTGCCCCTGTGGCTGTGGGTAGTCTGGAGAGGAGGGGCGGGTGCGAGCCTTCAACACCATTGCAGCTTGGCGAGAAAGTTCCCTTTTCCAAGTGTCATCAGGCTTTCCGATAGCGCCAAGACTGGAAGTGATGCTAATTTGCCTTTAACATCTTTCTATCTGACGGCGAGGCATCGAGTCTCAAGCAGGCTTTGAAACCCTAAAGACAAAGGAACTTAGACTAACCTTCTTTTTCCCACTTTCTCTCTTGTTATGGTACCCTCTATTAATGGTGAGGGAGATCGGTTTTCCACTTGTGGCAATGAAATTAAGATCCTATTTCAAATACATTTGTCCAAGGCTGAAAAGGGGGTTGATTTGAAGAAAAATGAAATCCTTATACAGATGGTATGTGGGTAGGGCAGGGTAACTCAAGAAAAGCCTTGGGGTGGCGTGCAGTAGATCTCTGCCTAATATTCACCCTTACACCAGGAGGAATCAGAGGCTCACCTGTGTCCCTTGGAGATAGGTCTCATTGCTGTACCTGGGCCACGTGTGCCTGAGTCACCCATCCTGAGGGGCCTGTGAGAGCCCAGGTACGGGCAGTTCTGAGAGCCGGGTGATGGGGAAATGGACTGTGTCACCATATATCTGTCAGCAGTGACACTGAACAAATGGGAGAGAAACTGCTGGAATCAGGAAGAGAGGGCTGAGGTCCAGAGCTGGGGAGGCAGCCAACAAATGCAGAACACTGGAGGGACCAGACAGAAGAGGCCTCAGAGAACGGGAGAGAACCAGTAGTTCTGAGCTCCGGGTGGCCGGTGCAAATGAGGCTGTGTCGGGCTCACTTTGTGGCCACCATCAATACTCCAAGCTCTTCCTTCCCTCTCCCCAGTGCAAGCTCCAGCTGGTGTCGGCCTTTGACTGGAAGCCAAGGGTGGGGCCATCGCTGGGATTGGTTAAAGCTGACACAGGAAGCCGATAAGATGCTGCCTGGCCGAGGAAGAGCGTTGTCTCATCCTCAGCTAGGTCCTAGCGATTTGCTAATTTCTTCCAAGTTGTGGGTTGTCCACTTCTGGGTCTTTGGCTGTTTGCCTGCTCGGGACCTGCTGCCCGGCTGTTGCATTTGCTCTCCTTGTCCCGGTCCAGATACCCCTGGCATCTCCACGTGTGAGCCCCACTGGTGGGTGCAGATGGCTGCACTCAATTCTGGCCCTAGTACTTCCTGGCTAAGTGGCCAAGGCCAGCGTTTTCCCCGTCTGCAGGATGGGAGTGGCAATGGTTGACCCCTATCTGTGAGAATAACAACAGCTCTGCCCATCTCCGTGCTGGTGCTCCATGAAGATCAACTGGAAGGATGGTTCCAAAAGCCGGGCTCTGATCTCCCATCTGGAGGGAGGAGCAAGCAAGGTGGCCAAAAGAACATGGAGTTTGGAGTCAGAAGACCAGGGATGAATTTTGGTAGAGCTAAGGGATCTCGGGAGAGTGACTAACTTTCTGAATCTCCGTGTCTTGATGTATAAGGCTGTGAGATGAGAGGGGAGGGTGCAGGGGAGCAGTTCTTGGGCTTGGCTGCACACTGGAATCACCCAGAAGCCCAGGTCTTGCCTCTAGGGATCCTGATCTAAATGGTTGGGGTGTGGCCTGGATATTTATTCAACCTTTTAGACTCCCTGAGCCAAGATTGAGAACCAGAGGTTCTGAGTTCAGACCAGTGTTTCTTAGAGTGTGGTCCTTGGACCGACAGCATCAGCATCACCCAGTCCCGTATTTGAAATGCAAATCCTTGGGCTCCATTCCAGACCTTCTGAATCAGAAACTCTGGGACCTATCCATCTGAGTTTTAACAAGTCCTCCAGGTGTATCTCCCAGGTGTAGACATGCAACAAATGTCTGTTAATTCCCTGCCTCCCGGAAGCAGATGCCCACTTACATATCTTATGTATTAGACTCTGATTTAGGTTCTGAGGATACAACATGAATGGGACAAGATCCCTGCCCTCAAGGGGGCTTATGTTCTAATAGGGGAGACTGGTTTTTTAAAAAACAAACACATTTGGGACACCTGGGTGGTTTAGTGGTTGAGCATCACGCTCAGGGCGTGATCCCGGGGTCCTGGGATGGAGTCCCACATCAGGCTCCCTGCATGGAGCCTGCTTCTCCCTCTGCCTATATCTCTGCCTCTCTCACTGTCTCTCATGAGTAAATAAATAAAATCTTTTTTTAAAAGCACACAATTAAATAGAAATTGTGATAAATATGAAGGGAACTTGAAGACCCGAGCTGGTGGATGACCATGAATTTTCACACTCACGTAAGTGTCCTCTTTAGCAGAGAGCCTCTTCCAGGGCTCGCAGGACCCCTGACCTCGGACGGCCTCTCAGCAGCTCGTGTTTGCATTGGCTTGGCATTGTCCAAAGGCAGCTGGCCACCTCTGGACAGCAATGGCTGGGAATAGGGCTTAGTCAACAGGCTCCTCCTCCTCATCTGGGGCAAATTTCCTCCCCGGTGGCATTTGCCAATATCTGGAGATGTTTTGGTTGTCGTAACTGTGAGGGCAGTGAGCTACTGACATGGCAAGTAGAACCCAGGGCTGCTGCTAAACACTCCACGAGGCACAGAGCAGCCCCCACAACAAAGAAGCATCTGCCTCTGTCAATGTGCTGAGTTTGGGACAGCACGCTCTCGAGCTTTCACGACCTGAATTTCTGGTGAGGTCACTCCGAGCGGTCCTGTCCTCTCTCTCTCCCCTTGTCCCCGGGAGTGGCTTTACTTGAAAACCTTCCACCATTTGACCAGCAAAAGGATTCCAAGCTGCCTTCTCTCTTCCTGAGCAGAGAAGGCTGCACTTGAGCCAGGCACCTCCTTGGAAACCCCTTGGCTTGGCGCGATTTGGAAAACAATGAATCTGCAAGGTTGCACAAAGCACCCAGAAGCCTAAGGCCGGCTAGAATTGCTAAATTCATTTTTTTCCCCCTCCACATCAAAAGTAATTTCCTGGCCTTAGACGCTTTCTCTGCTGTCACAAGACAAGACGCAGGCAGATAGTTTTACATGGCGAGCCACCCCGCCAGACCCATCCCCCCCTTTCAAAGCCTTTGGGTGGATTTCTGTTCCAGCCAGGAATATCAGGGCACTTTTCCGCTGAGCCATGGGGTTGGTTTGGGCAGAGGCAGACCCGGCAATTGCCGTTCACACCTCACACACAGCCAGAGCCCATTTCCAACGTGGACCTCGCCCTTTCCCCACCCAGGGGCCTGGGGTGAGGGCAGTGGGTGAGTGGTGCAGTTTGCCCTCAGCTGCTCCCCTGCGAGGGCTGAGAGTGGTTGATCACAGTCCGGGTCTGGTGAGCCATCAGGCCACAAGCAGAAGGAGAAAGAGAAGAATCATCCTGAAGACTAAGCTTACTGTGTGCAGCCAGGGTTCCCAGTGCTTTCCTTGTGTTAAGTCCTCTTTCCCTCGGGCAGCCTAGTAAAGATGGAATCGTCGTTAGCCCCATTTTACAGATGAGGAAACCGAGGCTGAGCAAGTTGTGTAAAGCCTGCCCTCGTCCACCTAGTAAACGGCAGGGCCACGATCTGAGTCCAGGTGTCTTGCTGCAGAGTTCCTGCTGGGAGTCGTCGTGAGCATCCCCCCACTCCCACGGGGATAGCCTGAGAATAATAAGAATGGTAATGATTTTTTTTAAAGATTTATTTTTATTTATTTATGATAGACATAGAGAGAGAGAGGCAGAGACACAGGCAGAGGGAGAAGCAGGCTCCATGCAGGGAGCCTGACGTGGGACTCAATCCTGGGACTCCAGGATTGCGCCCTGGGCCAAAGGCAGGTGCTAAACCACTGAGCCACCCAGGGATCCCCAAGAGTGGTAATGATTAATAATAACAGGTCACATTTGGGAGTGCCTGGGTGGCTCAGGCAGTTTAGCGGCTGACTCTTGATTTCGGCTCAGGTCATGGTCTCGGGGTTTTGGGATCGAGCCCACGGCAAGCTCCTCACTCAGCACAGAGTCCGTTTGGGATTCTCTCTCTCCCTCTGCCTCTTCCCCTGCTCGCACTTGCACTTTCTCTCTCTCAAACAAATAAATCTCGTAAAAAAATAACAGGTAATGGTTAGATTGGTGACCCTCCGACGGGACAGTGTTGCACCCCAGGGGGGCATCTGACGATGGGGACATTTTGGTTGCTATGACTTGGCAGGGGAGGTGGTGCTGCTAGCATCTAGCAGGTGACACCAGGGATGCTGCTAGCATCCCACAGTGCACAGGATGGCCCCCACCACAGACTATCACCCGGCCCCTGATGTTAGTAGTGCTGAGGCTGAGAAGCCCTGGGCTCCTGGTATTAAGGAGAAGAAGAAGGAGAAGGAGGAGGAGGAGGAGGAGGAGGAGGAGGAGGAGGAGAAGAAGAAGAAGAAGAAGAAGAAGAAGAAGAAGAAGAAGAAGAAGAAGAAAGAAAGAAAGAAAGAAAGAAAGAAAGAAAGAAAGAAAGAAAGAAAGAAAGAAAGAGAAAGAAAGAAAGAAAGAAAGAAAGGTGCGAAGGTGCGGCTGGGTGGCTCAGTTGGTTAAGCATCTGCCTTCAGCTCAGGGCATGATCTCAGGGTCCTGGGATCGAGCCCCGCATCAGGCTCCCTGCTCAGTGGGGCATCTGATTCTCCTTTTTCCCCCTTTTCCCTCCACTCATGCTTGCCCACTTTCTCACAAATAATTTTTTTAAAAATGAAGACGAAAGAAAAAAGATAGCAAATAGGCAGACGGATGGATACATGGATGGACAGATGAACAGGTGGAAAGTGCTCCGGTTGAGAAACCCAGATCTAGAGCGTGCTGGCTGTGTGCCAGCCACAGTGCTAAACGTGGGGTGCCTACATCAGTCGTCTCAGTCACCCCCTGAGGTGGATACTACTGTCATCTCCGTTATATGGATGGGGGTATTGAGGCTCAGAGAGGTGTGGTGATTTGCTCAGGCCGCATGCTCAGGACTTAGGTGTTGGCATTCATGTGCAGGCTGGCAGCTCCCACGCCTCTCTTCTAGGAGGTTCCTCCTAATTTTAGGGCTGGGCAGGCTGAGATCTGTGAAACCTGGCCTCGCCTCACTTGGCCCCCTCCCATCTGCTACCAGTGCTCCTTGTTTTACCTTTTGAATACCCCTGTGACCTTTCTCCTTCCATGTCTCTCCATCCCACCTCGGTGTGGGTCCTCTTGCTTCTCCAGTGCCCACTGCCCTCCTGCTTCCACCCTCCACGTGGCAGCAGCCAGAGAGCTCCCCGCCAAACTACAAATTCGGGCCCATCCTCCCACTTTATAACTTTATGGTGCATGGGATCATCCTGAGGGTTTTGCTGAAACACAGATTCCCTTGGTAGGTCTGGGGCAGGGCCTGAGACCCTGCGTTTCTAAAAAGCGCTCTGAGTCCACAGCGATGCCAGTCTACAGACTGCACTTGGAGTGACAAGGCAGTAGAAAAATGATTTTCTAAATGTAGGAAACCCCAGAGGAGCAGCAGCCTTGCACGACATGGGCTGCTTAGGGTAATCAGGATTTGTCTGTGATGGGCTACAGCAGGGTGTCTCAAAATTCTGGCCCCAAGGCCCACTCTTCCCCCTCTCAGCCTATTTTTGTACATAAAGTTTTATTGAAACACAGGATCTCCCCCCATCTCTGTACATTTACATATTATCTGGGGCTCCCTTGGCACCACAGTGCCCAAGTGGCCGTGACAGAGACCACATAAAGCCTGAAATATCTACCACACTGACCTTTACAGAAAAAGCTGTCCGCTGTTAGAGCATCTTCCAGATGCTCCGGAAGGCTGTGTACTCGGACTCCTGGACATCTGGACAGGGTTGAATGAAGGCTTAAAAACACACACACCAGAGCCATCCCTGCAGCTGACAGGTCTCAGGCTGGGTTCCAGGGAAGTGGCTCCAGGCACGCGGGGAAGACTGGCCATGGTTTAGGGTACAGAGCACATCGCCTGGTCCGGGAGACCTTGCAGCACCCTAGCCAGCGAGGGAGCACAGGCCTTGATCCCCATGTGCCCGGTAAGGAAATCACCCCTGTGGCCCAGGGCTCTGAGTGGGGGCGTGGGCTCCACAGCTGGTTTGTGTTAGGGTTTGGATGGGAACCTGGGTCTCCTGACTTTTCTGCCCAAGGCTCCTACCTCCGAGACACCCTGCACGGAGGCCCCTGTGGCTGGGTATCTGCCTGGAGGGGGGTTGGTTAACAAAAAGAAGTTTGGTTGGGAGGATGTGGGCCGCCATCTGCCCTGGGCTGGCCGCCTCTCCGAGCCACATTCCAGAGGCTGGGAAAGAGGACATTCCTCCTCCCTTGCACAGGCTGCCTTGACCCCTTACATCCAAATAAGTGGGTTAATGGAAGCTAAGCCTGAGCCCTGGACTGGAGGTCTGAGGGAGTTTATGGGTTGCCTGAGAAAACAAATTCTGTCAAATGAATCTAAGTTTCCTACTTTCGTACAGTAAAAAAAAAAAAAAAAAAGAAAGAAAGAAAAGGAAAAAGACCAATGATCCCAAAGGAAAAAAATCTAATAGACTGAACATTGCAGGATGGGGGTCAGGGATAGAGTGGGGGTGCAGGACAGTCCCATGGTATGTGCCAGGCACTGGACTAAGCAGTTTGCACACACTATCTCATGTAATGCAGGTGAGTTATTGTTATGCTGGTTTTGCACAGGAGAACCAGTGCCCCCACCCAGTGTCTGGCTCTGTGAAAGGGGCTCCTCGGTGAAGGGGCTCGGTAGATGTTAAGAGCTTGATTGCATGAGGCACAGAGACGTGGAGTGGCCTGTTCAAGGTCACACAGTGGGGAAGAGCCGGAGCTGGCATTTGAACCTAGATCTGTGTGACTGCAGAGGGGCTTAGTGGCCCAGAGTGACCTACTGCTCCCCCAAACCATGCACTGCAGATGAGAGGCTCAGGACTCCCCCAGACCTCCTGTCTCAACCCTGCGGCTGCAGCACAGAGCACAGAGCCCTGGACTAGGGGAGCCCGGTGGGTGAGCTGAGCCCTCCACTGCCTCCACCTCCTTCCCAACTGAGTTCCAGCTTCTGAGTGAGGCTGCTGAGGCTCCTCCCATGGGGTGACCCCCTGGGCCAATCCCGCAGCGACCCGCCCAGCCTGGGTGAGCCAGGCTGCACCCTGCCTCAGGAGCCTCTTTCCCCCTGCTTCTTGGGCTTTGTGGGAGCAGAACGGTTAATACCCCTGGGGCCTACGGGAGAGGGGATGCTTCTAGGGCTCAAGGTGCCCCTCACAGCTCAGGGGCTGGGAGAGAGAGGAGGAAAGAGAGAGATAGACAGACAGACATCACTCACCCCGGTCTAGGAAAGATGGGAAAGGGGGATGATGACTTTCCTGTGGCTCTTTCCAGGGTGTGTTTGTAGGAGAAATGCGCGCACACACGCGTGCACATACTTGCTTTGGGAAGCAGGATGCTGCACCGGTGCTCATCGTGTGGCTCTAAGGATGTGTGTGTGTGTGTGTGTGTGTGTGTGTGTGTGTGTGTGTGTCTGTGTGTGTGTGTGTGTCTGTGTGCCGGGCAGTGGAGGGGCTCCTCCCGGGCCTGCCCCCAGTCACCTCACCTCTGCTCTGCATTTGGTGGGAGTAACTAGCATCCCCTTTTTACTAGAAAGGCTCAGAGACCCTAGGACACTTGCTAAGGTCAACCAGCTTGGGCCAGGATTTAAACAGACTCAGGCAGGCTGGTGCCAACGACCGTCCTCTTTTTAACCAAACACCCCGTGGCGTGTATTAATCCGTCCTGGGGGCAAGTGTCATTGAGCACCAACCAATTGGTCCATATATGCAAAGCCCTCTGCAAAGTGCCTGGTGCACAGTGAGCACTATTTCAAGTGTTGGCTGTTCAGTATTATTCTTATTATTCTTATTATTCTTCTTATTATTATTACTATGTGCCAAGCACCGATTGGTATAGACACTGGGGATTCAGCAGTGAGCAAAATAAAAGTCCTTCCTCACTTTGAGCTAACTTTCTGGTTGGGGAGATGAATAACATAAATGAATAAAACACATAGTGTGTCACCTGGTGTAAGGGCTATAGAGAAAATAAAGCAGTGGTTTGGGCAGTTGGGAGTGCTGGCCAGTTTGGGGGTGGCTGCTTGAAAGGAAATGGTCAGAGAAGGCCCTTCTGGGCATTCTAGCCGCACCCCGAAGGAGGTGAGAGAATGAGCCATGTGGACATCTGGGGAAGGAGCATCCAGGCAGAGGGGACGGTACAAAGGCCCTGTGGTGGGAGTGTGTGGGTTTGATGTGGGTGCGTGGGATACACCATCTCTGGCAGTAAGTGGGTGGGTGACTGCAAAGGGAGATGGAGCTGTTTGGGACACTCATTCTGTGTGTGTGTGGGGGGTGTGCGCGTGCACCGGAGCAGGTGCGTGCATGTACATTTGCATATAACAGGTGCCTTGAGTCTGAGGGATCCTGAGCTTGGGACCGTGTTCAGCTTGCCCGGACCTTCCCACCTTGGAAGGCTGCGTGTGCTCAGACCTTCCTCCCTGCCTTCCTTCCTCCCTGGGGTCTGGATTCCCCGGGGCATGGTGGGAGGAGGGCACAGCTCTGGGCTGTGCCATCAGAATACCAGGTTTTCAACCCTGTGATGAGCCAGTTGCTCCTTCCCCAGGCTCCTTTCGGGAAACCCAAAGCACGTCTCAAAAAAAAAAAAAAAAAAAGTCTTTTACCTTTTTACCTTCTGGTAGGTGTTGGGGATGAACTTAATCCCTTTACCCTCCCTGGGGCTTCCTGCCGAGACAGCCACCCTGACTTACAGCACCAAGTCCCTGGCTGTGGTCCTTAACCCATTTCCTTCCCTTGGAGACTTTCAATGTTTGCCTGTCTCTGCATCCCTCGCACCAGTGGTTCCTGACCATGACTGCACTTTGAAATGCTCAGGGAGCTCTGCTGACCTGATACACAGACCGATGAAATCAGAACCTCTCGGGAAAGGGGCCCAGGCATCTATCTTTTTAAAAACCCTCTTGGTGATCCTAACATGCAGCCAAATCCGGTGTGCCCAGGTGGCTCAGTGAGTTGAGCATCCAACCTTTGATCTCAACTCAGGCCTTGATCTCCGGGTTATGAGTTCAAGCCCCACGTCGGGCTCCATGCTGGGTGTGGAGCCTACTCAAAAAAAAAAAATAAAAATTAACATGCAGCCAAATTCAAGAAACAATACCCTTTACTGTCAGATGGTATTTTTTTCTTTAATTGGCTTTCTCCCATTTAAAAAAAAAAAAAAGCAAAAACTAAAGTTATTTTAAAAGGAAGCTTAAATTTGGTAGGGTTATGGGAATATTTTCCTTTCTGACCCCAGTGAAGAGAGAGGAATTTATCATACTCCTCACTTCTTGGCACATCCTGTTTGTAAAAAGCCCTTTGCTTATTTTTCGTTTCCTTCCTTTTATCCCCCTACTTTACGCTCACTCCCTTTCTCCCCTGGACGACTTTCCCATAGACGACTGTTTTAATTGTTGGACATGGATCCCTTAGTTGAGATGTATTCTTTCAAAATGTATAAGGCTGTTGTAGGTGCAGGGATTTTAATTTTCTCAAAAGGGATCCTGTAATATAGCTCATTCTGTTTCCTTCTTTGCTCATCCTGCATGGTTTTAAAGATCCGGCCTTGGTTCCATCCACCCCTAACCCTTGGCACCTGACAGCCACCAAAATCCTCTGCAGGGCCCACTTGCTGTCTTCTTCTCGTCCTTCTCTGTGGCCAAGGGCACCCACTGCCAGCTCACTGCCCACTCCAAGTGATACTGCACTCAACATCCTCGACATGGATGTTCCTAGTGGTCTTGCGATACGACAGTGTATACCCAGGAGTGGATGTACTCGGGTATGTGCATCGCCCTCGTAGACTTGGGGCTCTTCTCTCAGGGCACATTATGGAATCTGGGGTCCCGGAACCAGGCTGACCTGGAGCTTGGTGGGCCAGGCTGGCACTTGGAGCCTCTGTTGGCACCAAGCAGGTCCTTAGCTTCCTTGTGGGCATGAAGTCAAGGTTACTGTGTGTGCAGGCCACTTGGTCTCTGCCTCTCAGCCTTTGCAGGTGTCGTTCCTCAAACTTCTGGAGGCTGTGTCATTGCACATGGGGCTCCTGAAGCTTTAGAGGCTGGTAGGACCGGGGTGGGGGTGGGGGTGGCTGGGCAGGAGCTGCCCCCAAGACAGAATGAATGGGTGTGTGTGTGTACATGTGTGAGTGTGTGTGGCTTTTTTCTCCCTTCCAACGAAAAGGACCCTGGCGTGAGTGACAGAGCCTGGACACGAGGTTGTGGGGAACAGTCTCAGCAGAGTACATTCACCTGGGCATATTTGCTTTGGGTATGAGTCATCGGCCGGTTCTAGAGTGGCCAATTCTGGAAAACCCCTACTGTTCTGGAACATCCACAGGCAGGCCTGCTCAAGAAACGCCCATAGGAGACAGGAGGTGGTGACTTGGAGAAACAACCACCAATCAGCCCCAGCACTGCCCCCACCCCCTCAACACCACCAGATGCCAGCCTCCGGAAGATGGGAGGTGGACGACTTCACAGGGGACTCCACCCCTTCACATCCTCATTTGGGCTGTAACTGCCCGCCCCCGCTCCCCAGCCCCCCTCCACTCTCTCACCTGCTGGATCTGTGTACCTGGGGGACAGTGTGATGTGGGGTTTCCCAACTCTACTCGCTCCTGGGCCACCCTCCCAATATTACCATATCCACGAGCCCCCGGGGCTAGTATTTGTATTTCTCTGTAACTCCAGTCCCTGACAAATGCTTAAAACCACGATCCTTCAAACCGTATTTCTATCCCTTGTTTAATTGGAGACCCAATAGCACTTGCCTTCACTGGAGGGATACAGAGAAGGATATAGAGAAGGAAAGCAGAGCAAAGCTGTTAAAAGGTAGCTACAGCCTGTTGCCGGCAGAAACCTCTGGGTTCCACCCACCAGGCTTGTGGCTGTGTCCCTGTCCCTCCACTGTGCTCACGAGGGACTTCCCCAAGAACTGAGATGAACTCGTATCAGATGCCCCTCCTGTGGCCCCGTCCCCTGCCAGAGTCCTGTACACTAAACACACCCCCTAAGTCTTTTTTTTTTAATTTTATTTATTTATTCATGAGACACACACAGAGAGAGGCAGAGACACAGGCAGAGGGAGAAGCAGGCTCCCTGCAGGGAGCCCGATGCAGGACTTGATCCCAGGACCCTGGGATCACGCCCTGAGCGGAAGGTAGACGCTCAATCACTAAGCCACCCAGGTGTTCCGTCTTTTTTTTTTAAACCGAGAGAGGGTGGCAGCAGGAACTTGAATTTCTGTGATGTTGAAGAAAGCGCTTGCAGCTGTAGGAAGCACTTGTCAGTGCTAAGAAACACGTGTTGGGTACAAAAAATGTTTGTTGCACAAAGGAGCAGATGAATGAGTGAAGTCGCCACTAGAATGTGAGCTCCCCCGGGACAGGGTTTTTTCCATCTTTTGTGTTCATTGTGGCGTCCCCTTCCTAGAAGTGCTCTGCACCCAATGTGTCCTCGGTGAACGTTTGAGAAGGCAACGTGTGAATGAATGAAACCCTAAATAGAGTGAATTGAAGAGGCGATTGAGCCTGTGAATGAGTGTCAACACCATCCCTAGACCCGAGGGACAGGCCTTATGTCAAGTTTCAGGCCACTAGGGAGGCTGGCCAAGCTCTGAGCTGGGGACCAGGGGATGGAGGGAGCAAATAGGAAAGAGCAAGACAAGCACAGCCTTGGCACACTGGCCCGGAGCATCTCAACCCTCAAGGTTTCCTTAGCAGCAGATGAGTGTGCTGGGAGCTGCCTTCACAGGCTGAGGCTGAGGCAGGCCTGGCAGGTCCCACCAGCCGCCAGACCCTCTGTGATGTCCTCCTTAACCCCACGCCGCCAACAGGCCACAGACGTGTAGATGGGAGACGGAGGGGCTGTTTTCTGCACGGGGCAGTGTGATGCTAAGAAGCTTTTTTCATCTCTAGAAGTCTTGGTTTTCTTCTGTATCAGGTTGGGGTTGTGCTTCCTGAGATCTGCATCTGTGGCAGCTCCTCCCCACCCCTCCACACACAAAAGGGCATGTATTTCTAAGGAAAAATCCCTACAGCTCCTAAGAGAGATATCCAGCCCTCCCTCCCCCACTGGAGTGTTTACATGGCAGCTCACGTGCTGAGCGCAGAACATTCTCATAGGATAATGTTTAACCAACATGTGGTCGGCGCCACTCTGGTTCTGGGTGGCTCACTGAGGACCAGGTGAGGAGCCTTCCTCCTCCCGGGGTTTGAAGGAGGCCCAGTAGCCTCCCACCCCTTCCCATAGCCCTATAGGGAGAGGGCATCCTGCTGTTACCTTGAAATAGCAAAATGCTCTCTTTCTAGACTTTTTCCCCTCCCTAAGCTAATAGGGAAGCCAGGACTTTAAATCTTTTGGGGAAAATAATTTTTTTTTTAAAGCAATGTCTTGGTGCCCATAGAATATGGGCTCCACCCAGCTAAAATAGTCATCCCAGTACTGTTAGGATTTGTGAATGTTTCCTAGCTCACAAATAGATGAAAAACAATGTGAATGTAATGTCCCGGAAGGCAGGGACTAGGTCTCATACTCGCAATCCCACCCCATTCAGGAGCCCTGGCATTTTTGTGTGTGAGCAATTTTCCCTGATAATCGAAATCAGGGATGAACCTGACCATATAAAGTCCAGGGCCACACTATTCCCAAACCTCATTTGTGGATAAGGACCATGGAGGAGCTAGCTAAACATCCAGACTCCCAGATCCCACTGTGATCCATTCATTCATTTATTCACCCATTCTATGACTTTATTGAATTCCTACCATGAATAGAGTTGATAGATTTAGAAGAAGAAAAAAATGCAAAAAAAGAAGAAAAATGCAAAAAAAAAAAAAAAGAAGAAAAATGCAAGATGCCCAGTTAAGCTTGAATTTCAGAGCAACGACAAATTTTTTTTTTTTTTAGGTA
This sequence comes from Canis lupus baileyi, assembly GCF_048164855.1. Lineage (NCBI taxonomy): Eukaryota > Metazoa > Chordata > Mammalia > Carnivora > Canidae > Canis > Canis lupus. The sequence continues at coordinate 45,710,295 of NC_132845.1, read as the reverse complement.
TGTCTCGTGCAGTAGCTGACATGTACACTTAAAAGGCGCTTTGTTGTCGATCCAAAATTCACACTAAACTGGGTGTGCTGTGTTTTATCTGGCAGCCCTCAATCTGCACTGAGCACCGTTCCTGGCGACGGGGATGCCACAGGGACAAAACAGAGCCCCCGACTTCTTGGAGGGCACATACTAGTGAGGGAGATGGACAGACAGCTAGCAGAAGGAGGGATGTGGGAGGTCCCGGGGCAGGGTGCCACCTGGGGGCTGGTCAGGAAGGGAGAACATGGAACCTCGCCACTGGAAGGGGGGTTGGCACAGCCCACGCACAAGGAGTCTTCTGGAAGGCGAGGGGCACCATGAGAACTAGACCCGGTCACATGGTGGTAGGGAGGGGAGTGGACGTCAGCCACAGTGGGGTGACGTGTGCGGGGTACTCTCAATTCTGGTGCGCTTGTGGTCAGCCGGGTGTGGGATCGGGGTCCCTCGGGTCACGGACTGCGCCAGGGCGCCGGTTCTTCATTAGTCCTCTCGTGCTTTTGTTTTTTATTGTGGGAGATTTCAAACATACAGAAGTAAAGAGCATCCTTGTGTAAAAGACCCCCAGGCACCCAACATGAACATCACCATTTTGCCAATCTTTTCTCATGATTGACCTTTTTCTGGCTTTAGCTTTATTTGCTCTCGAAAGTGTACAGCCTGATGAGTTCTGATAAAGATTGTCCACCCATGTTTACACCTAGGAAGCCTCCACCCAGATTAAGATATAGAATGTTCCCGGTCCCCAGCAGGCTCTCTCCTGTCCCTTCCTGGGATCGGTACTTCCATCAATTGTATGGCATTATATTGGGGGAAATACTACATGGAAATAGAAAATTTTGAGTCTCTTTCTCCTCTTCCTCCTTCCTTCCTTCCTTTCTTCTTTCCCAGTTTATTTGCTGACCTAGTTACTATAAAGGTAAATTTTGGATTATAAAAACATCTAGAACAATCTAGATTAAGTCAGATTGAAGTGGATTCAGAGATGAGCTGTCACTTTGGATTATCGTGTTACTCTTACAGGCCTTTCTCCTCCTCCTCCTGTCCCTCCCTCTGAATACTAACTGGCTGACTCCAGTGGATGTTGGAGATTGGAAACACAACCAGCCTTGGTACCTGCCCCTCTCCGGTGTTCACAGCGTCCTGGCTGACCAGAGGGGCTCCAGCTGCTTTCCTGAGGTTGCTTTAGGAAGAGTGCAACACCCCATGCCCCCCGCCACCGACCAGGTCAAGGTTGGGGAAGTCCTCACTGACGCACCCAACCCGGAGCCTGCCCCTTCTGTGACACACCCCGCATGTTCCCCACAGACGCTGCAGGAGATCTTCCAGGCGGAGAATACCATCATGCTTCTGGAAAGGTCCATCATGGCCAAGGAGTGCCCGCTGAAGGTGGCGCAGACGAGGCTGGAGTGCCGGACCCGGCGTCCCAATGTGGAGCTGTGCAAGGACATCCCACAATTCAAGTGAGTGGGGGAGCTCAGGACGGGGCGGCGTGGGTCTCCAGAGCTCCCGGGAAACCTGAAAACTGGGCCTCTCCCCTCTCCCCAATCAGGACAAGTGGCCCCACAGCTCAGCAGGACACTGGGCAGGGTTCTGGGGTTCTGGGGTCCCCTCCATGGCCTCCCCTACCTTGTGCTCCGGGACCCCCTTGGTCTCCAGCACTCTCTCTTGTAAAGTTCTCCGAGTACCCTGGAAAAGCTTAATCCCGCCCATCCCAATTTGTGAAGGAGGGGCTGCGTCTATTAGCCAAGGGTCTCCTCATCAGAGGCGGGGGAAGCTCATTGCAGGCCCAGAGCAGGGCTTTGTGAGCCTGGAGTAGGGGTCTGGAATGGGATGAGGGCCAGGCAAAGCAGGAACAGGCCATCAGATGTGGGAATTTGTGTGCCCTCCACGTTAGGGGCACTGTATCAGCCACCTGTTGCTGCATAACAAATGCCCCACGACTCAGGGGCTTGTCCTCATCCTAAGCTAGATGTGTGCAGATGGGAAGAGAGCCGGAGTAAAGAGAGGAAGAATATTGTAAGAGAAAATGCTGGATGGCTCCAGGTGATGGTGTTTGATGTTTGCACAGCCTCGTTGCTGCCAGATAATCACTCAGGAAACGGAAAAGCTGGGTGTGTGTGTGGGCAGGGAGTGGGCAGGGAATGTGACCCCAGGCTTTGAACTGGAAGGCCTGGCTACCTACTCCGCAGCCTGCTGCTGCCCGGAAGCTCTTCGCCCCTGGAAGTGGGTGCAGGGTCCAGGGTACCACCCCAGCTGGGCTGGAAGGGGGTCTAGGTCCCTGTTGAGGACTTGGGGGAAGCTCTCCCCATCCCTCCTGCACTGCCCCCACTTTTTAGATGCTTAGGTTGGGTTCCAGCACCCTGTGGGGCCGAGGGCTCTCTGATGACCCACCCGAGGGGTGATCATCACTTACACAGAACAGGGCTTTTGGGGACTAGATTTGTCCTTGAGGACCTCCTACTCTAGAACAAGCTCCCCACCTCCTCGTCCACCAGCTGTGCCTCTGAAAGGGGTAGACGAGGAGCATGGATGGGCCATGTTTGCCTAAGGAGCCCCAGGCAGTGTGGGTGCACGCACACGTGTGTCTGTGCGTGTCTGTGTGTATGCACGAGTGTATTGGGAACTGAGCAGAGAACTGGACTCAAGCCGTCTGCCTTCTCCAGCAGCTGAACTGCCCTGGCTTTGCATTACCTCCCTCACCTCCCAATCCCTCCTTTCCCACCTCTGGGCCTTCTTTCCTGTTTCTTCTACAGGTAACCCCTCCCCCTCTGACCCTCCCTCATGGGTCAGGTCCTATCCATGCCCATTCCCGAAAATGAACACCCATTTAAATTTACATTTAAATTAATTAACAGAAATAAATGTTAAAACTCAGCTCCTTATATCCACAAACCACATCTCACGTGGGTGGCGAGAGGCTGCCATGTTGGACAGCACAGAATGTTCCTGAGGCTTCGGAATGTTCTGGTGGACAGTGCTGGGCTAGAGCCCCAAGGAGCAGAGGGGTTCCAGGCTGCTCTGTGACCTCTCTCTAGCCCAGGCTTCCTTCCAGGAAGCCCACCCTGATAGCCAACTCAAGCCCTTCCAGTAGCGTGTCCCTAGGCCTGAGCACAGCCCTGCCACCAAGCTGCCATCACAGCTCATGTGGCATATCATTCATTCCCTAAGGCTGCTGTAACAAGTCAGCAGAGACCAAGTGGCTTGAACAACATTCCTTGATTCCCTCACACTTTGGGAGGCCAACTGTCTGAAATCCGGGTGTTGGCAGGGCTGGTTCCTGCCGAGGTCCTGAGGAGAGGCTGCACCGTGCCTCCTCCTGGCTTCTGGTGTTGCCAGCCATGCTTGGCGCCCTTGGCGTGGAGTGGCCTCACCACTTGGTCTCTGCAGCCTTCTTCCCATGTGTCCCTCCATGTCTCATATCTCCCCCTCCTTCCTGTTATAAGGAGCCCAGTCATTGGAGTTAGGGCCCATCCTAAATACAGGACGATCTCATCCCGAGATCCTTCACTTAAATACGCCTATGAAGACCCTATTTCCAAATAACATCACATTCACAGGCCCTGCCAGTTTGGACTTGGACACATCTTTGGGGGTCACTGTTCAATTCACTCGATCTGGATATTGTGATAACCTCCTAACCCCTCTCCTGCCTGTGCTCTAGTCCCCTTCCAATCTCATCTTTACACAGCAGCCTGGAGACTTGTCCAAAATGTGAGTCACCCCACCCCATTAAGCCCCCAGTGGCTTCTCCTTGCACTGAGAACAAAATCCAGGCCTCCCAGCTTTGGATTTGGCATCTATCCTTTTCTCTAGAACTATGCTGTCTGTCCACTTGGGTAGCCAGCTTCCAGCTGTGTATGGCTCTCCCACTTACATTTCAATGATTAAAAATTAAATACCATTAAAAATAAGTTCCTCCGTGATCTCTCTGCATCACAGGTGCTTACGCGCCCTGTGTGGCCAGTGGTATGCAGAATGGGCAGTGCAGGTATAGAACGTTTCCAACATTGTAGAGTCCTGTCCCATGGCACAGCTATAGCATACTCTCCCCTCCTGGGCTTCACGCAGCCAGCTGGTTCTCATCTTTTATTCTCACATCAAAAGTTCCCTCTCCAGGGGGGCCTTTCCTGGTGCCTTTGGGAGTTTCCTTAAGGAGAAGGTGGGTGAAGAGGTAGGACAGGGAAGCTCAGATTCAGTCCGATCCCACTGGAGAGACTGGAGCATGCTTGCACCATGGAGCTGTCTGTTCCCACCTTGAGGCAAGGGATGGCCTCCTGTCCCCCTATGTTGGTGAGCCGTCAGCTTCTCTGGAGAATTGTGGACCTATGAGCAGCCAACACACGTGCCTCAGCCAGAAAGGGGGACCAAGTTATCAGAGTTGCTTTTTTTTAATGGAACAAAATACATACAACATAAAATTTAGTATTAGTGATATTTCGTACATTCACAGTGGTGTGCAGCCACCCCTACCATCTAGCTCCAGAACATCTTCATTTATTCCACCCAAAAGGAAACCCCAGAGCCACCTCCCCCCAGCCCCTGCCAACCACTCACTTTCCTGTCTCTATGGATTTACCTATTTTGGCATTTCATGTAGATTGTACAATATATAACCTTTTGTGACTGGTTTCTTTTCACTCGGCACGAGTCTTCAAGGGTCATCATACTGTTGCGGGTGGCTGTGCTTTATTTGTTTTTATTATGGCTGAACGATATCCCATCGTATGGATAGACCACCCATTGTTTATCCATTCATCTGGTTGAAGGATGTAGGGATTATTTTCACCTTTTAACTCTTGTGATTAGTGCTGCACCAGGATTTGTACAAGTATTTGTTTGAGTGTCTGTTAGCAGTTCTTGGGGGTATATACCCAGGAGCGGAATTGCTGGGTCATGTGGCTAAGTCTACATTTAACGTACTGAGGAGCTGCCAGATTGTTGCCCTAAACAGCCTGTTTCTCCCTTTGTGCTCACACCCCTCAGCGGCTCCCCCATCTCCCTGCTGTACCTCTGTCTTCCCTCGTCCATCTTGCTCACAGCTGCCTCTGGTGCTGGGCACAGTTCCTGGCACCTAGCAGGCACATCTGTGCTGAGCAGCTCGGTAAACTGTGCCTTCTTTTCTGCTCCTGCCCCAGGCTTGTGAATGAGGTGTTCACCATTGATGACACCTTACAGACCCTCAGGCTGAGACTGCGGGAGACGCAGGACACGCTGCAGCTGCTGGTAATGACCAAGTGCCGGCTGGAGCACGAGCTGGCCATCAAAGCCAACACCCTCTGCATCGACAAAGAGAAGTGCATGAGCATGCGCAAGACCTTCCCCTGCACGCCGCGCCTGGTGGGCTACACCTGAGCCACTGCCGGCCTGGCCCCGCCCCAGCATCCTGCTCTGCACCCGATCCCTGTGCAGCATAGAAATGGAAAAGGCAGAAAAACAAAATAAAGTGTCATTTTTCTCCCTCTCCTCCTATCATGGAAAAAAAAACCCAAATTATATAAATATATATATTAAGAGCCAAATAAACATGCCCAAACCAAAGATCCTGGAGCTCATTCCTTGCTGCAGAACTAGCCTCATGGCAGATCCTGGGAGGAGACCAACTTCATGGGGGATGGAGCATCGCGAGGTTCTTAGCATCCGCAGGAATGGAAGGGGGCATATTTTTTTTTTTTGAAACCTGTTTGTCCATTTAGGAGCATAGTACAGACCACAGGATCCATAGATTAGACGCTGGAGCTGAGAGTCCAGAGCCCAGCTGTCACCTAGGAGCTGTGTGGCTTTGCACGGGTTCCCAACCTGATGAGCACCCTCATCTATAAAATGAGGTCAGTCCCAGGCAGAGGCGACTGCCTGCTGTGGGGGGCAGAAAAAGCTAGGATTCATAGCCAGAAGTCCTGGGTTTGAATCCCAGCTTTGCTATGTGGGGTGGTTTTTGTTTTGTTTTGTTTTTTAATTTATTTTGAGAGAAGAGCACAGAGAGTACAAATGATGGGGAAGGGCAGAGGGAGAGGGAGAAGCAGGCTCCCCACTGTGCAGGGAGCCCAATGGGGGGCTCAGTCCCAGAACCCTGGGATCATGACCCGAGCCAAAGGCAGACTCTTAACCGACTGAGCCACCCAGGCACCTCAATGTGGGGTGTTTTTGAAATTGCTTAGGAGGCAAAGGAGACAAAATTAGTTCTGAGGGTCAAGGAAAATCTCTATTTTGATGTGACATTGCCTGAAAACATTTTTTTTTTTGCCTGAAAACATTAAATGTAGAAATGCACCACTACCCAGCAGTTGTACTCCTAGGTATATAACCAGGAGCACTGAAAACAGATACTCAAAAAGACACTGGTACACGGACATTCATAGCAGCGCTACACACAATAGCTAAACAGTGAAAACCCAAGCGTCTATAAATGAATGAAAAAACAAAAAACAAAACTTGGGGATTAGACACAAGTGGAGACACATCGCAGATGTGCTGAATGCCATAGAATCACTCACTTTAAGGGGTGAATTTTGTGTTACGTGAAAGTCACCTCAATCAAACAAAAGGACAAAAAGTCCTCTTGGATCTGAGTCTTGAACGGCAAGGAGGTGGAGACAGAGGAGGGTGGGCTTTTTGTCCTGAGGTCAGTGTTTCCAAGACTTCATCATACACATCAGTGCTTCCCAGAGTTTAACATGCATGCGCAGATCACCTGCAGACCTCGTTCAAACACAGATTCTGAGTCATGGGGTCTGAGGCCGAGCCTGGGGTTCTTAAGTTCTGACAAGCTCCCAGGTGCTGCTGAGAGCCCAGGGACCATCCTGGGAGGAATTGTAACACCTCCACCTGGTCTGCTGTGATCCAGCACCACCTTTACTGTTATTTACTCCATCTTCTAGATTTTTGCACTTTAAAACAAAAACAACTTAGATCTGGGATCCCTGGGTGGCTCAGCAGTTTGGCACCTGCCTTCGGACTGGGGCATGATCCTGGGATCCTGGAATCGAGTCCCGCATCGGGCTCCCTATGAGGGGTCTGCTTCTCCCTCTGCCTGTGTCTCTGCGTCTCTCTCTGTGTCTCTGTCTCTCTCTCTCTCTGTGACTCTCATGAATGAATAAATAAAAATCTTTAAAAAAAACTTAGATCTATTTTTTAAATTATGTTATTTATTTATTCATGAGGGGCACAAAGAGAAAGGGAGGCAGAGACACAGGCAGTGGGAGAAGCGGGCTCCCTACGGAGAGCCCAATGCAGGACTCAATCCCAGGACCCTGGAATCATGCCCTGAGCCAAATGCAGATGCTCAACCACTGAGCCACACAGGTGCCCCAACTTAGATCTATTTTAAAGGCAAATCTGTAGCGGGACTGCAGACAGGAACCTGTGCCCAGGGTTGCACAAAGCATATTACTAACGATGTCTGGTTAGGAAGTATTGTCTGTCCAAGGTGATGTTGGCTGAAAGCTTCTCTCCTTTGTTCTCAAGGGATATCAGCAAGTCTAAAAAAAGTATTAAAGCCTCCGTACTGTCCAGTGTCTAGCACAGAAGACGGTCCTTGAGGTAAGCTTGCTTGAAAGAGGACAGAGTCAATTTTTCTACAAATAAGCTTCAATCCTATTTCAGGCCTTTGAATGCATGAATCTGAGGCACTTGGCAGGCAGCAGAGAGTCCATGGGGTCTTCAACATGGGGATGTGAAATGACCAGGTTGGTGTTTTAGAATTAATTCCTCCATGCAGAGGAGTCAGGAGGAGAGAGAAGTTGAGGGTGGGGGTGGGGGTGGGGCACAATTTATTAGAATTTAAGGCAGAAGGACAGACAGCTGCAGGAGGCACGTTTGTGGGGCCAAAGCCACCATCCTTAAGAGTGTGGCTTACAGGGAGTGAGTGGAGGTCAAGATGGCATAGAAGTGCCCTGCCTGGAGCAAGGGGTTGCGGGAGACAGAGGCAGGGAGAAGTCACAACTTCCCTTTTGCGCTGGGAGTCAGAATCCGCCTGAGGGATGTCCTGGTGTAAACATCTGAAAGGCAAGTGGTGTTGGAGCTCCAGAGGGAGGCTAGCCGAGGCCGTGCCTGGGGGCTGGGGGGATGCCTGAAGCCTCAGGAAGAGATGGACTGGCACAGGGAGTTCCCGAGCAAGAGAAAGAGGGGCACTGTGGAGTGCGGGCAGGGGCCACTGTGGAGTGCGGGCAGGGGCCACGGAGAGGCCACTGTGGAGAGGGCAGAGACATAGGCAGAGGGAGAAGCAGGCTCCATGCAGGGAGCCTGATGTGTCCAGGGGTAAGTAGAGTCCAGGGGGAGCAACGTCCAGGGGATTGCAGCCAGAAAGGCAAGCATGGGGATGTTCCGAAGAATAAAGCAAGCCCTGCAGAAGCAGGTGTCCTAAATATCCCGCTGGCCGAGGTACTCACAAGAGTACTGTTTTGGAAGGCAAGTTAGGAACACCCGTCAAGAGCCTTGAAAGTATCCACATCCTTCCACTTAGGAATGCTTTCTCAAGACTCACTTTAGGAAACTAGCCCCCGTGCAGACCCAGCTGTGCGCACTAGAGTTTATTTATCATAAGAGGACCTCTGAACGCCGCGTCCAGCAGCAGGGAGAGCAGCTAAGCAAAGTACGGCGATTCCTGGGATAGCGAGGAGCTACAGGACCGGTGCCCAATGCTTGAATGCCGAGGGAATGTGCTCGGAGGGCTGAGAGCCCAGAGGCCAAAATTCGCGAGGTTACCTTACCCTCGGTTGCGTCAAGAGCGCACAGGAAAGAAAGGTCGGATTGAAATACCCTGGCACGTTCACAGCGGACGGTAAGCAAGCGCCGGTTACTTGTTTATGTGATGAATTATCTGCGGTGAACATGCGTTCCTGTATTAATCGGGAGGAAGGGCTTTTATAAATAGTCTTTATTTTGCAGTCGTTCGGGATTTCTAGCAAAGTTGCAGGGAGGATACACAGGGGGTTCCCGTGCGCCCGTCACCTGCCTCGCCCTGGCATTGGCGTCTTCCTTAGGCGTCCTGGGGTCGCGTTTGACATCGGTGCCTTAGGGTTAACCAGCTCTGGAGTTTGTGTCTGTGGTTCATCCTCTTTTTGTCCAAGGATCCGACCCAGAGGAGCACATGGCATTCAGGTGTTAATTCCCTCTATGACAGCTTCTCCGGCGGCCTCTGTTTTTTTGTGACCTTGAGGGTTTTTTTTTTTTAATATTTTATTTACTTATTCATGAGAGACACACAGAGAGAGGCAGAGACACAGGCAGAGGGAGAAGCAGGCTCCATGCAGGGAGCCCGAAGTGGGACTCGATCCCGGGTCTCCAGGATCAGACCCTGGGCTGAAGGCGGCGCTAAGCCACTGAGCCACCCAGGCTGCCCACCTTGAGGGTTTTGAAGAGTCCTTGTGTTGGTAGGGGAATTGAAGGTGTTTGCGAACCATCTCCAAATTGATTTCTTTCTTTTTTTTTTTTTTTTTTTTAAGATTTTATTTATCTATTCATGAGGGACAGAGAGAGAGGCAGGCAGAGACATAGGCAGAGGGAGAAGCAGGCTCCATGCAGGGAGCCTGATGTGGGACTCGATCTGGGGACCATGGGATCATGCCCCGAGCCGAGGGCAGATGCTCAACCGCTGAGCCACCCAGGTGTCCCTTGATTTCTTTTTTAAGGTTTTACTTATTTATTCATGAGAGAGGCGGAGACACAGGCAGAGGGAGAAGCAGGCTCCCTGCGGGGAGCCCGATGCAGGACTCGATCCCAGGACCCCAGGATCATGCCCTGAGCCGAAGGCAGATGCTCAACCGCCAGGCCACCCAGGTGCCCCGGCGAATTGGGGTTTGTCTGAGGTTCTCCTCATGATTGGTCCTGGATTACGGGTTTGGGGGGAAGACCACTGAGGTGAAATGCCCTTCTCGTCCGCTCGTATCAGGGTGTTTGTGACGTCCCCGTGGTGGATGGTGTCCCTGGTGATGAGGACCGATGGGTAAGGGGTAGTGTCCGCCAGGCGTCTTCCACCATATGTTATTGCTTTTTCCTTTCCGTGCTCTAGAAGTAAGTCACTAGGCCCAGCCCATGCTCAAGGGCAGGGGGACTAAGACCCCCTACCTTGGGGGGAGAGTATTTACCTGTTTTATTTATAATTCTTCTCCAAGTACCTGCCTTCACCCTCATTCATTCTAACATTTATTTGTGTTCATACACTCATGGATGCTTATTTTATGCTTTGGGTTATGATCTAATACTACTATTATTTACTGTGTCACTCCAATTATTCTGGCTTTGGCCAATGGGAGCTCTCTCAGGTTGGTTCTCATTGACCCTCTGACACCCCCCACCCCCCCACCCCGCCCCACTCGTTTGTTGTTTTGAGTACTTTTTTGCTTTCCAACCCTACAAGACGCTCCAGGCTCATCTTGATTTTTTTTTTTTTTTTCCCTCTGCTTCATCCCTAGAATCACCTGTTTAACCAGGGAGCCCTGGTTTGGTTTTTGTTTGTTTGTTTCTTTCTTGGTTCTAGTTGTTTTGTTTTATTTATTTATTTACTTGAGAGAGAGAGAGAACACAAGCAGGGAGAGGGGAGTAGAGGGAGAGGGAGAAGCAGGCTCCCCTGCCCAGCAGGGAACCCAATGTGGGGCTCAATCCCAGGACCCTGAGATCATGACCTGAGCTGAAGGCAGATGCTTAACCGACTGAGCCACCCAAGTGCCCCAGTTGTTTTTTTTGGGTTTTGTGGGTTTTTTGAGAATAATATTTAGAAACCAAGGTCTGGTAATATGCATCAACTATACTCAAAAAAAAATAGTTTTTAAAGGAAACCAAGGTTTGGGTGTTGGGTGTGCTCATTGCTGAGATTTTTTTATTTCTCTCATTGGTGGTAAAATCCACATAACATAAAATTGACCATCACAACCATTTTTAAATGTACAGTTCGGGGGTATGGGATACACTCGTAATGCCGTGCAAACGTTACCACCATCTGTCTCCCTAACCCTTTCCATCTTAGAAAACTGAAACTCTCTACCCATTAAGCACTAACTCGCCATTCCCCCCAGCCCCCACCCACCACCATTCTACTTTCTGTTCCTATGATTCTGACTATATCATACATGGGAGATCACACGGTACTTGTCTTTTTTGACAGCTTATTTCACTTAGCAGTTGTCCTCAAGGTCATCCATGTTGTAGCATCTATCAGAATTTCCTTCCTTTTTAAGGCTGAACGGTCTTCCATTGCACGTATCTACTACATTTTGCTTCTGCACCCATCCGTCGATGGCCACTCCAGTTGCTTCCATGTTTTAGCTGCTGGGATAATGCCACAATGAGTATGGGAGTACAACTATCTCTTTGAGGCCCTGCTTTCAATTCTTTGGTGGTGGTGTTATGATTTTATGTACTTGAGAGAGAGTGAAAGCAAGCAGGGGGAGAGAGAGGGACAAGCAGACTCTGAATGGAACAGGGAGCCCAATATGGGGCTCAATTCCCAGGACCCCGAGACCATGACCTGAGCTGAAATCAGAAGTCGGACATCCAACCGACTGAGCCACCCAGGTGCCCCCCTGCTTTCAGTTCTTTGGGGTATATACCCAGAAGAGGAATTGCTAGGTCATATGGTAATTCTAGTTTTAATCTTTTGAGGGACCACCATGCTATTTCCAGTGATGGTTCCCATTTCCCCACATCCTGGTTAATACTTGTTCTTTTCTGGTTTTTTGATAGTAGGCATCCTCCTGGGTAGGAGGTGGTATTTCACTGTGGTTTTGATTTGCATGTCCCTAGTGATGAGTGATGTTGGGTGTGCTTACTGTTAAGAAAATTTTTTAGTGAGGACAAAAGAAAGATTACCGGCTTTGGTGCCCAGGAGACTTTGGATGAGCTGTGAGAAGTGGTTTTGGCAGAGTGATGGGGTGGGGGGCAGGAGGTGATGCGGAGGGAATGGGGATGCCCTGAGATTTTAGTCACTTCTGTACCCTCAGTCCCTGCACACAGTAGGCGTCCCATAAATCCTTTATTGAGCGAATGATGAATGGCCACACAAGCATATACAAACGCATATATATCCATCTTGGACCGGTGGGTCGTTTCTGAGTTTTAGGAGAAAAAGAGGAGGGTAGTTGCATTTGGATGTGGAGAAAGTAAGTAAGCCTTCCAATTTGTGTGCTGTTTACAACCCAAGAGGCCAGTAATGTGGGATCCCAGAGTGGCCCTCAGAAGCTGGCATGCTGACCCAGCCTTACAGGGTGTCTCCCCATGACAGCCCAGGCAGGAAATCCCAGAGGCAAGTGCTGGCTCCCTGCCAGGCCTGAGAACAAATTGGGATAACTTGGAGGATCTCCCAGTTGACTTGCTTTCCCAGTCTGCTTGGAAGGGACACTCCCCAGCTGGCTCCAGGGGACACATCACTCCCTAAACAGGGCTTGTGTGTGTGCGTGCACATGCACGCACGCGTGCATGCATGTGCTCACACTTCTAGCATTCTCCTGCCTCCGGCCTAACCCAGAATTTTAACATTTTTCAGAAGACCACACATGTGCTAGACATCCAGCAGACTTCGGAAATGAGGTGAGGAACCACAAGAAAGGAGATGAGATTGAAGATGTAGGGGCTGGCAAGGTTGACAGGCCCGGACCTGTCTCAACTTGTAGGAAACCTTCAAAAAATGTATTGAATTCATTACCAACATTTTAATAACAAATTCTGTGTTACAATGTATTCTTTTGGGTTTTTGGTAAAGATTGGGTTATCTGATGACCCCACACCCACATCTCCCCATGTAGCTGATATGCTGAGCTTATGGCGTTGATTTTGTCACAGTCCCCACCACTCCCTATTGCCACACACTAGTCCTGCTTCACCCCGTATCTTGCCTGCTGACCACTTAGGGACTAGAGAAAGACAAGGAATGTCAGGCAGCGTCACCTAACCACAGAGGAAGCCGATCTGGGATGGGGACCAAGGTGCCGGACTCCTGTCCTGCTGACTTCCTGTGATACCGTGCTTCCTACCTGCCATGTTGTACCAGACACCAAAGCGACCGTCCTTGCAGTCCACTTCCCAGTAGGGGTGCACTAGAGGAGCATGGGATCTAAGACATAAGGGCTAGAGCTGCAGGAGGCCAGGACCCTTACGAACTTGAAGGCTATGTACGTCTTCTCTTTCCCAGTTCTGTTTCATCATTCCACAAAACTGAGTCCAGGAAAAGGATAGCGAAAGCTCAATAGTGATGCTCTAGGAATGCAAAAGTCTGGGAGAGTTTTCATTTTCTGGTTAACAAAGGTGATCCCATAGGCCCCCTTTTCGGTTTTATGCTTCAGAATTGCAGGAGATTTCTTGAGTGAATGGATAGAGCTAGGGAAGCCTTTGGGAGTGGATACTTTCAACCCTTTATTTTTGAGAATTGAAAGCCCCATCCAGAGAGGCATGGTGATTTGCTTATAGTCACGCAGCTGTTTAGAGGTGGAGCTCAAGACTCCTGTTCCCTCCAGAACTCCCAGGACCGTTGTGGGAAACCCTGTTGTGGGGTCTCAGTCCTCCTCCTTGGCCCAGTTAGGAGAGCTGAGGGGTCACCCTGGCTCTGTCTGTGCTGAGGGGACCCTGCAGGCCATAGGAGTTACACCGTCTGCTCTGGGAATGAAGGTGGCTGTGAGTCAGGATGCGTGGGCCAGCTGCCCTTGGAGGCTGCCTTCCTCAATAAGAGGTTGTCTCCGTTCGTTCGTTCGTTCATTCATTCACACCTTCATGTGAACTATTCCCCGAGCGCCTCACACACGCCAACACCTGTGCCAGGCCTCGCAGCCCCAGCAGGAACTACACCAGGCCAAGTCCTGCCTTCTTGGAACTCCCAACCCCCTCATTGCCTGTCAACATCCCGGGGTGGGGGAAACAAGTGTTTGGCTGTGGAGTCAAGTGAGATTTTTAAAAATGTATACTCCAATGTATACTCATCTCCTGAAAAAAGTGAATTTGTAGGGCCTTCTTTTATTCCTATTCCCTGAAGCTGAGCTTTGCTCTGCCTGGGCACCCTCTCCAAGTCCTGCTCCAACCCAGGGCGCTCTCCAGGTGAGTTTGGCCATCCCACACCTTGTCTCTTCACCCCTGAATTCACCCAGAGGCCTCAGATTAAGATTTTTAATTATTTATTTGAGAGAGAGCGAGAGAAAGAGAGAAAGTAGGGGTAGGGCAGAGGGAGAGGGAGAAGCGGGCTCCTCGCTGATCGTGGAGTCCAAAGTGGGGCTCAATCCCAGGACCCTGAGATCATGACCTGAGCCGCCCAGGTACCCCAATGTGATCAGTTTTAACATATGTATTCACCCAAGAAACCTTAGCTACAGCCAAGACAGCATATGAACCCATCACCCTGACGAGTTTCCTGTGTGTCCCCATGGCCATCCTCCCTCAACCAGCTGATTTACTGATTTGCTTTCTATCACTAGACATTTCTAGGGTTTTTTACAAATGGAACCATATACCGTGCACCTTTCCCCCCCTCCTTTCTTGCACTCAGTGTAATTGTTTTGAGATTCATCCATGCTGCATGCACCAGTGACTGGCCCCTCTCTACTGTTGAGTAGTTCACTGTCCCTCCCTTTGTGGTTTTAGTAAAACCCAGTGCTCCCTAAGCCACCCTACCTGTCCCACTCACTAAGCACAGGAGATCCCATGCTCGCCCTCCCTCTGCCCCCAGTGTGCCCTCCTCCAGGACCCTAAGGGAGGCCTCAGCATTGCCAGGAGCGGCTCCTTGAGCCCACAGGACCATCAAGGCATGGGCAGAAAACTACATAATACATCTCAAACAGCACATAATCAACTATGTTAAATGTCGATGGATGCTGCTGTGTTTAACCAATACATTGTTAGATTGATACTGGCCTTCTGTTGTTCCAGATTTTTCTCAACAAATCCTGAAGACCAGGACTCTCTGTCATGGGTGGAAGGGGGCCTCTTAATCACTATTTTTTAAAAAGATTTTATTTATTCATGAGAAACACAGCGAGAGGCAGAGGGAGAAGCAGCTCCATGCAGGGAGCCTGACGTGGGACTCGATCCTGCGTCTTCGGGATCACACCCTGGGTTGAAGGCTGCGCTAAACCACTGAGCCACCCGGGCTGCCCCCCTCTTAATCATTATTTAAAAGAAGCAGTGGGAATAATGTCATGATTAAAAGCCGGGCTTTCAGGTTAGATCCGGGTTCTAACGTGGACTCCACCCTCTACAGGCTGTGCTGCTCTTGGGAGAGCCGTTTCACCGTTCTGTTTTCTGTCTCTGTTTTCCCATCCATAAAATGGGCCCAGTAAGACTCTCCCATTGTTGTTACCAAAACACCCTTTTATAGGTGACTGTCGAGGTTCCCTATAATCCTACACACGAGGGTATTCAGTAGTGTGTTTTTGGCAGCTCACCTTTATTGAGTACTGCTCTGTGCCAGACAGTTTTGCAAAGTGCTGTCTCATGTAATCACTCAGCCCTGGAACATGGGTTCTGTTTACATGCCATTTTATGGAAATGGAAATAGAGGCACAGGGAGGTTAAGAAACTTGCCCACAGTCACACAGAGAATAAATGGCCGAGACAGGACTTAAGCCCTGCTGTGTGACGTCAGGGTCTGAATCACTGACCAGAGCCTCCCAGATAAAGGAGAGAGATGTCGAGGGGGCCCGAGAGTCCAGGAGATGGTCTGGCAAGGGTGGTGGCAAAGGCCAGCCCCACAGGAACAGAGGTCCCCTCCCAGCCTTACTCGCCCAGCAGCTGCCCTGGGGGAAGAGCATTTCTCCTTCTCTGCTAACATATAGCAATAATAATAATAATTGGAGGTCACCTTGTGAGTGCTCCTGAGATGCCAGGTGCTTTACCCAACTCATCCTTGAGAGTAGCTGCAGTTTCTGTCTCCATTTTACAGAAGAGGAAACTGAGGCACAGAGCGGCCACAGTGACACAGGCTGAGCTGGCACTGGCCCCCAGGTGGCTCCCCACTGGGGCTCCCCACCCATACACACACACACACACACACCAGCCAGTGTCAGGCTGCGAGGCTCTGGGAGGGGGGCGGCTACATTGTTGGCCTTGCCCAGAAATGTCTGTGCGTCACCATCACACAAAGTCCTGGCTGTTTGCTCCTGTAGTTCCGGGGAGCTTTTGACAAGTGTCCCCTCACGAAGGCTGAGGGCGGAGGGGCAGGAATGGGAGGCAGGTTCAAAGCACACAATTAAAATTCCTAGGGAACTATGTGAAGCCCTTCTATTCCTCCACTAAAAACACACAGAACATTCTTGGTCTCTATATCGGGCTGGGGGGCTGGACTTGAAGCCTCTTGCTGCACCTTCTCTGTGCCCATGTGACTGGCGACAGGCTCCAGGGAGGAAGGAATTCGGTGTCCCAGAAGACAGCTGGTCCTTTCCTCCTCCCCACCCAACTATGCTGCTTGGGATTCCTGGCGCTCCTCTGGGGGCAGGCACGGGTGTGGGCACCCATGGGGAGCAGAGCCCAGGATAGCGTGAGTGGGGAGCACCCAGGGGGCTGCCTGCCCAGCTCCCCCTCTCCCTGCCTACCTACCCGCCCCCACCCCCCCACCCCCACCCCCCACCCCCACCGCCACCACATGCCTGGTGGGTTTGAGCCTGGCAGTGGGAGAAGGGAAGAGGGAGTGTCCTCCCCCTTCCCCGGGGTTTTGGCTGCTGGCAGTTCCAGAAGATGAGGGAGACCCATCAGGCTGGGATATGAGTCAGAGAACTGGCCTCCCCAAGGGGTGTGTGGCCTCCTGATAAAGGGTCATCCTGATAGGGAACTGAGAAGCCTCACATCCTAGCAGGGCCGGACTGCCAGCAAGTGCTCCTCAGATTCGCCTCACTCTTACCGATCTGGGGAGAAAGGTGGGGTGGCGATGACTGCTCGAAGGGTACAGGCCCCTCTTTGGAGCTGATGAAAAGGCCTTGGAACCCGCGGAAGTGGTGGCGGTGCAACACGGTGGATGTACTAAACACCACTGAACTGTGCACTTCGGTGCATTTTACATGATGTGAATTTGACCTTGGCTTTAAAAAAATCAAGAGAGGGAGAATCCGTTATGGCCACTCCTTCCCTCCAACCTCATTTTCCTAAGTAAATGTCTGTGTGGACTCTGGCCCATTTCCACTAGATACAAACAAACATGTTGACGGAAAAATTGGACAATATCTTGACATTTTACATAATAAATCAATGCGTACACATAAACGTAAGGAGGCCTTGGGTTCAGGGGCTCAGGGGCTCAGGGACCTACCAGGACAGGGTCCGCAGGTGCAGGAACCCAGGGCCTCCTGATGCTTTGCTCCTGGCTTGCCTTACCTGGTCTCCACCCTGCCCCCAGTCACCTCCCCAGGTGCTCTGGGCTTCTGTCTCCTGTCCCCCAACTTTCCCTTTCCCTACAGGTGAGGGGGGGAGTCTTTTGCCTTCTTTGTGAGTCAGTGTAATGGTGAAAAGCCCTCCCTGCGAGAGGTCTGGAGCCTCTTTGCCTGGGTGTCAACCTAGGCTCTCTGCTCACTCTCTGGGTGACTGTGGGCAACTCTCTTCACTACCTGAGTCTTTTTTTTTTTTAATTTTTATTTATTTATGATAGTCACACACAGAGAGAGAGAGAGAGAGAGAGAGGCAGAGACACAGGCAGAGGGAGAAGCAGGCTCCATGCACCGGGAGCCCGACGTGGGATTCGATCCCGGGTCTCCAGGATCGCGCCCTGGGCCAAAGGCAGGCACTAAACCGCTGCGCCACCCAAGGATCCCACTACCTGAGTCTTATCTGTCAAATGCCGACGATGTTGTCATTGTTCCTGCTCCCAGGGGCTCAGCCAGGGTCGTTTGAGATAAGATCTATGAACTTCAGGCCGCAGAGACTGGCACACAGCAGGGGCTTGGCTAGGTGGTCCCACTTGCCCAGGATCAATTAGGGACCTCCTGCCACCACTCAGAGAGCTCCAGGGCATGTGAGGGGGCTGGAGGTGGGGGGACAGGCAGGGTTGGGGGCCTTCCCTTCAGAGGCCTTGATAGCACAGAGATTCGCTGATTTAGCAAACAATGGAGTAAGTATGGTGAAGGGGCTTCACTGCTGCCCTTGGGACAGGAGCCGGGGAGGTGTGGGGGGGAGAGTTTGGGCCCCCCAGGAAAGGATTGGAGGGGGTGATCACCCTTGGAATGGAAGAATGCATAACCCATCCCCCCATGCCCACTTGGCTTTACCCAGAAATGTTTTCCAGAATGGGGGCCATTCCTCCCCTTCCTCTCCTTCCTCCCCCTCCAACTGGTCCAGGAGCTTTACATGTAATCAGAGTAAAGGTGCTGGGGAGGCGGTGGAGGCGCGCCCCCTCCCGTTATGAGGGTGGAGGTGGGGAGATCACAGATGAAGAATTAGGACAGGGATGCCTGGGTGGCTCAGCAGTTGAGCATCTGCCTTGGGCTCAAGTCGTGATTCCAGGGTCCTGGGATCGAGTCTTGCATCAGACTCCCTGTGAGGAGCCTGCTCCCTCTGCCTGCGTCTCTGCCTCTCTCTCTCTCTCTCTCTCTCTGTCTCTCATGAATAAATAAATAAAATCTTTAAAAAAAGAAATTAAGACAGGCTTGGCCCCGCCCCTCATGCCATATGCAAATAAGGCCCAGTCTGTAGCCCCGCCCCACAAGCCATGCCAGGCCCCCCCAGTCCCTGAAGGGATGGAGAGGAGGCCTTCGGGCCCTGGCCACCCACTCCCCGAGGCACTGCCCGCCTTCCCCAAGTGCCACCTCCTCCCCACCAGCTTCTGCAGGACTGTGGAGGGGCCGCGGAGCCCCCAGCTCCGGGCTGCCAGCCACCTGGGGGGCCTGAGGTTGTGGGAGAGGGGGCTCCAGCTCGCAGGCGAGGAGGAGCATGCCCTGAAGGGCTGAGTGTCTGCTCTTCTGCATTCCCCCTGCGCTGTTAGCTTCCTGGCAGGTGACCCCCGGTGGGGGGGAGTGCAGAGGAGGTGGGTGGTGGAATAGGGGGCTGGCCCTGGCCTCTGAGGGGCCAGAGAGCAGGGGTGGATCTTGGCAGTGGCACTGGAAAACGAATCCTTGCCCAAGAGGTGGGCTCCAAAGGTGGGAGCAAAAACCAAGTCCAAAGCTTCCTGCCTGCCAAGGCTGGCCCCCCGGGCTCCCTGGGCTCCCCGCCCTCTGCAGGGCCCCACAGGGGGAAGAAATTGCCAGAGAAGCCTGATTTTGCCAGTCTGGCGGTGGGGCTCAGCATGCCTATGAGCTGGAAGAAAAATCCTTCAAACACCAAGCACATCGGGCCCATTTTGCACAAAACCTTCCCAGGGCTCCCCAGAGCTCCAGGCGTGCCTCCCCCCCCCCACTCCAACTTCCACCTTGCTCCTCCTCTCCAGCTCCTCCTCCCTCCTGAGTTCCAGCCACACTGGCCTCCCACTTTCCCCGCAGGGCCTTTGCACATGCTGTTCCCACTCTCGCGCACTCTCCCACTCGTGCTTCAGCGCCCACCTCTACATCAGTGCGCCAGGACAGCCCTACCTGCCCTCAGCGTCCTTCCTTTCCCAGGGCTCCGCTCTGTCTAGAATTCTTGCTCCTTGGGGGAACAGGAATGAGAATCATGCGAAGTACTTTGGAAATGCAGAGTCCTGGGTCCTTCCGCAGCCCCGGCATCGGACCAGAAAGGGTGCGGTTTATCGCACCCCTCAGGTGATCCTGTCCAACACCATGGGTGGTCATTGTCTGCACCCCAGCTCAGCTCCCGGTGCCAGGAGGCGGGCACTATCTTTTTCTTCATTCTTGCAAGCCTACCTCTGGCCCAGCGTCTGGCAGGTGATAGGCCGCCAGAGATATTTGTTAAATGACTGGATGACTACAGAATGAATGGAATTAGTTCCAGTGAGCAACTTTAATTCAATTCCAAGTGTACTTCTTACCCTGCCTCCACAAGACTATCTCCCTAGGAGAATCCCACGTGGATTGATGGACCCCTGGGAGTTCGAGCTGAGTGACAGAGAGTTGACTAGGACATGAATAAACCCATGCTGGGGTCTGAGTTAGAGGCAGGTTTTCAGGGAGGGGTGGTGGGGGGAGGAGCCTGCCTGGGCTGTGAGCCCCCGGTAGAGGCCAAAGTACCCTGGAGGCCACCCAAGGTAGCTAAATCCATCCCCTCCCCTGGGAAAGTATTGTCAACCCCCCACCCACCACCACCACCAAAGTAGGCGGAGGCCGGAGAACTGTTGACACCTGTGGGGAGGTGAGGAAACAAGCCAGGGTAGCAACAATTATAATAGTAACCATCATTAAGTACGCATTTTTGGCACCCCTATAATGCTAGGCCCTGTTCTGAGATTATACAAGTTCGCTCTTGCAACCCAGTAGCTGCTGGGGCAGAGGCAGCACCTTTATTCCCTGCCCTGCACTCCCTTCCTCTCCCTTCCCTCCCCCTCACCTCTGCCAAGTGTTAAGCTCTGAATTGGAACAGCTGTTTCCCCGCCTTCCTTCTGCTCTGCGCGGTGTCCTTGGTTGTCAAACCGGTCCCCTCTGCCCAGGGTCCCTGCGCGCGTCACACAGGAGCTCTTGATTTGGGGTTCTGAAAACATCCTGGAATTCGGGCGAGGGGGAAGGGGGGAAGGATGGGGTGCAGCAGAGGGCTCCAGCCCCACCCCAGCCCTTCTCCATCCTGGCTTCCCACCCTGCAGCCGCAGCCGGCACGGCACCCACGAGGCAGCTGCTTGCATTTCAGGATTTTGAGCTTGGCAGGCAGCCTGCGAGGTTCATTTCTGAGGGGGCAGAGAATGGAAAGCGGCGGAGGAGCAAGAGGCTTTCCCAGTGCCCCACCCAGGCTGGGATGGACCCTATCTTCCAGATCAAAACCCAGCTGGCCCGCACCCAGGCCTGCAGGGAGTCCCTCCCCTCTGGTGCAGCAGGGGAGGGATGGGTATGCAAAACAGAGGCAGGTGTGGGGGAGGGCAGGCTTTGGGGGCCTGTTGCCCTGCAGTCCCTGAGCCCCGAAGGGTTACTATCAGACCCCCACCCCACCTCCTAGGACTGAAGAGACTAAGTTTCTAAGCCTAAGTTCCTAAGGACTGAAGAGTGTTTCTGAGCCGGGTGGGCCGTGCTGACACTAAAGGCTTGTTTGCCTCCTGCCCACACTCGCTGGGAATTGCCTTAGGCTGGGCACCAGGGCTGCGGCTTACACAGTGCCTGTGGCCAGTAGGCACCCCCCACTCCCCACCCCCGCCCAGGCCTGCATCCCCCTGCAGCTCTGAGAGTGCCCCAGAGGGCAAGGGTCCCTGGGTGGTGACCTTTGGGACAGAGTAGGGAGGGACCAGAGTGAGCTGAGCCCCTGGACTTTGCCAGATCTGGTAAACAGGGGCCCCGAGAGGTAAAAAGCTCTGAGATCTCTCTCTGCCAGCCCCAACCCCTGGTGTGGGGGCTGTGCGTGGCCAACTGGATGGACTGAGGGTGGGGAGTACGTGGACCAGGGGTTCCCAGCCCACCCTGGGCAAGGCTCCCAGAAACGATGTTATTAGCCCTTTCCCTTTCCAAACCTGGCACCCAGCTTTGGTGGGCCCAGAAAGGAGGCCCCCTTGGAAACTGGGGGTCTGTCCAGGATTTGAAAAGAAAGCAGGTAGCAAAGCATTGCTCTCGGAAGGGACGCTGGGATTTCTGGGCTGGCGTTGCATGGGTCTGGAGGGGCGAGGTGTGCTCACAGCGTGGAGGTCACTGTATTCCTGACCCAATGGGGAGGAGCGGGCTGGGTCAGCAGAGGGGGAAGGGCAGGGTGGTTGGCATCCTAGATTCTGACTGCCTTTTTGGCTTGTGTAACCTCACTAGGCCCTGAGTTCACAAGGGCCCTGCCCTCCATTTAATGTTCTGTCTGTACACCTTCTTGAAATTCCTAATTTTGAACCAGGGGCCCCGCTTTGTCATTTTGCACTAGACCTTGAAAATTATGGCTCATCTTGGTCTTAAAACTCAAGGAAACAGTGGTGGCTCTATAGAGTTTCTGTTAAGGGGAAGCTTTTCAGTGAAAGGCTGGGTGGAAGTGAGAGCTGGACAAGTCCTGAACCTGCACTTGGATAATAATAATGATGGCGCTGAAGAGATTATAGTCTTCCAGCACTTACTCTGTGCCAGTCTTCATTCTAAATGCTTTATATGAATTAACTCAACCAATCCTCACAACACCTCTATATGATCAGAACCCCTCCTATCCCCATTTTACAGCAGAGAAAATGGAGTCTCAGGTTGAGGAAATGGCCAGGTCAGTCCTGGGCAACTTGGTTCCATAGCTCTTTGCCTTCCACTCCCATTCATTGGTGTTTAAAGGGGTTTCTTGTAGGGGGTACCTGGGTGGCTCAGTGGTTGAGCATCTGTCTTCAGCACAGGGTGTGATCCCGGGGTCCTGGGATCGAGTCCTGCATTGGGCTCCCCGCGGGGAGCCTGCTTCTCCCTCTGCCTGTATCTCTACCTCTCTCTCTCTGTGTCTCATGAATAAATAAATAAAATATTTTTAAAAACTAAAAATAAGGGAGTTTCTTGTAGACATCATATGATTGGGTCTTGTTTTTTATGTACTCTAATGGTCTGTGTTTCCTCACTGGTGTATTTAGGCCGTTCACATTTAATATAATGGTATAGTTCGGTTAATATCTACTATGTCTGCATAGTACTCAGTGCACTTGTTCTTCCTTTAAAAAAAACTTCCCCTCCTTTTCTGCCTTCTCTATTTTTAATGGTTTCATATGATTCCATTTTTCCTCCTCTCCTTGCCTATCAATTATACTTTTTTTTCCAATTATACTTATTTCAGAAAAATTTTATTTTTTTAAAGTTTTTAAAAATTTATTTATGACAGACAGAGAGAGGGGCAGAGACACAGGCAGAGGGAGAAGCAGGTTCCATGCAGGGAGCCCGACATGGGACTTGATCCTGGGTCTCCAGGATCACACCCCAGGCTGAAGGCAGCACTAAAACACTGGGCTACCGGGGCTGCCCTATTTCAGAAAAATTTTAGGGGTGTCTGGGGAGGGCTTAGTTGGTTACCTGTCTGACTCTTGATTTTTCTTTTTTCTTTCTTTTTTTTTTTTTTTGACTCTTGATTTCAACTCGGGTCATGATCTCAGGATCTTGGCTCTGCACTCAGCAAGGAGTCTGCTTGAGATTCTCTCTCTCTCTCAAAAAAAAAAAAAAAGAGCGATTCTCTCTCTCTCTCCCCCGGCTCTTCTTTTTTTCTCTCTCTCTCAAATACATCTTAAAAAGAAAAAAATATATATATTTTATATATATATAAATATATATATAATATATATGTATGTTTTTAGTGGCTGACCTAAAGATCTTATAATATGCATCTATAGCTAATCTCCATGCACTTTCTATTGCTTCACAGAGTCTTCCTACGCTCTCCCTCCCCTCCCTTACAGCACAGCTGCCACTCATGTCCCTTCCCAGGTGCTACAGTCACCCAACACATCGCAGTTATCGATCATTTATGGAAGTCATTCGATTTGCAGAGCCTCACATGACCTTAGGAAGCGGGGCTGTCCTCAGCCTCATTTTGAAGGGGAGTCAACAAAAGCTTGAAATGTTTAACGAGCTGCCTCCGGGCCGCTGCCAGCAAGTGGCAATGCTGAGCTTTGAACCCTGGTGTCCTGGTGCCCTCCCTCTGTATAGCAAGCAGCCTGCTTTTGTTTAGTTGCCAAAGTTCTGTGTCATCCAGTGGAGCAAAGTTTTCTAAAGAGACTTTTATTCTCATTTTATATGGTGTTTTCAGTTACTATTGTTCTGGTCAGTGTATTATTAATATGGCAGGAGGGGGTGCTTTGGAGAGGTCCATGGAGATGAGGAGCCAGCAGGAGAATCGGGGTCTGGCCTCCTGTGTTGAGGACTCCTCATATCTTGCCCTGCTCCCCCGTAGGCTTAGAGGGCGGGGCTTGCAGTGCCAGCATCTGTGGCGTGATGCACTGAGGGCTGGGGCGTCCTGTGTAGAAACACAGGCTCCTGTCCCCCAAGGTCAACATTCTGGCCTGTGTTGCAAAACCTCTCTGCAGAAGAGCTTGATCTCTGTATTCTATCCCTAGTGGCCCAGGGGCTGCCCTTGGAAGGAGGCCAGAAGAGGCATTCTGGGGACCCTGCTTATAGTAGCTCAACTTCCTGAGCCAGTCCTGACAGCAACATTCTTAGGGACGGGCAGGAAGGAGCTGCTTTCTGTTTGTAAACAGTGGCCCTGCCCTGCTGTCACCTTTCCTTCTTCCTGCCCTCCCCGAGCTTCACCCCCTTGGGCAGGGAGAAGGGACCTGGCCAAGGGTCCTGGGGCAGGAGTCAGCAAGGCAGTCTCCACCCCCCCGGCCCCACTGTGCTGATTTTCCAGGCTGGTGGGGATCCCTCTGCAAAGGCATCTGGAGCCAGATCTGAATTTCTGAGCAGACACGACCCTAGCTGATCCTTGAGGGCGAAGCCCAGCTAGTACAGAATGGACCTGAAGGACTCCCTCAAAATGTCTATGGAGCTTGGGCTCTGGGGCACCCAGTGACAGGCTAGGAGGGTCCACATTGTGCTAGGCATGTTTTTGATGATCAGCATTTATTCTTCTATCTCCAGCATCCCAATTTCCCTTTGAGGAACTACCACCTTCCCCCACTTTCTCAAATGTCCTTACCCCTCTGCTCCTTGTCCAGGAGACAAACAGATCAGACTTGGCCTGTTAGCATAATCTTTTCCTGGCCACCAGGTTGGGTCAAGGGTCTGCCAAGAGTCAGCCCTGGGACTTTTGCTGGCACTACCTAGAGAAGACCTCTATTTGTTGAGCTGGTCGGATGTAAATTTGGAGCGGCTGGTGCCTCATTTGCCTGCCAACAGAGGGAAAACAGAGCTCAAAGATGATTTTTTAAAATGGCATTTCATAAAGAAAAGAATGAATTATTCACTAAATGGGACAATTGGCTACACACTTAGGGGAAAATTAAGTCAGATCCCTTCCTCGCATTACAAACAGAATAGTTCCAGCTGGATGAAAGAAAAAAGGATTGAAAAGTGAATATAGTAGAAGAGAATGCAGAGTGCTTTTTTGATAGATTTGGGAGTGGGCAAAAATCTTAGATTTCTCTGAATTTCTGTGATCTGAAATCCCAAAGCCCCCGAGGAAACTATTTGCAGATGGGGTGCATAAAACCAGAAACCTATGTGGCCAAAGACACCACAGAAAAAATCGAAAGGCTGATAATGATTGGGAGAAAATATTTGCAATCTTGCAATGGACAGAAGACATAAATGCCTCTAAATAGCCCCCGAGGAAACTATTTGCAGATGGGGTGCATAAAACCAGAAACCTATGTGGCCAAAGACACCACAGAAAAAATCGAAAGGCTGATAATGATTGGGAGAAAATATTTGCAATCTTGCAATGGACAGAAGACATAAATGCCTCTAAATACAAAAAAGTCTCACATCCAAACTGGGCAAACAACATGAACAGGCAAATCACGGAAGGATAGTCAGCCGGACCATTGATCGTTGCAAGAAGAATTGATCCAAAGGAGCACCTCGGGGAAAGGATTAGAAATGATGTTATGCCTGAACTGGTAAAGGAAAGGAAAATATTTAGCCCAGAAGGAAACAGGCTAGAGCAGCATTGTCCAATAAAATATAATGCCAGATGCATAGGAAATTTTAAACTTTCTAATAGCCACTTTAAAGAAAAACACAAAGAGAAACAGGAGTAAGCAATTTTAATGACCTAATATTTTACTTAACCAAAATAGTGTCATTTCAGCATGGTATCAACAGAAAAATGATTGGTTTTGGGTACTAGGTCTTGGAAATCGGGTGTGTATTTTACACTTACGGCGTGCCTCAGTTTGGGCCAGCCACGTTTCAAATGCTTGGGCTGTGATAGATGGTGGCAGCTACCATATTGGGCAGCCTGGTGTTACAGACGAAGTGAGTGGATCACAGACCTGGGGCCGTGTCCTGGCTTTCTCATTTGCTAACTATGTGACCTTTTTGATGTCTTCCTTTGAAAACTGGCACTATTGGGCTGTGTGGGTTTTAAATGGAATTCACATAAGGCATCTGGCTTACTGGCTGGCACTAGAGTTAAGAGCATAACAGTTTATTTGTAGCTACTCATTGTTACCAAATAGCTGATCAGTCTGTAAGCACAGTGAACAAAAAGAAAACCAATGGGCAGCGTGTTAGATTTTAATGCAGCATAAGAAAGGAGTCCGGGAGCGAGAGCTGCACTGCCCAGTACTACAGGCGCCAGCCCCATGTGACGTTGGAGCACCAGGATTGCTAGCCTCATGGAGAAGTGCTTAAGTGTTAAAAAAAAAAAAAAAAAAACAGATTTCCAAGACCCAGTGCAAAGCAGCAGAATGTAAAACCTCTCACTAAATGTTTTAAAATGTTCCTTGCTGATCGTATTTTGGATATGTAGGGTAAAAAAAATTTATTAAAATTAATTTTGCGGGATCCCTGGGTGGTGCAGCGGTTTAGCGCCTGCCTTTGGCCCAGGGCGCGATCCTGGAGACCTGGGATCGAATCCCACGTCGGGCTCCCGGTGCGTGGAGCCTGCTTCTTCCTCTGCCTGTGTCTCTGCCTCTCTCTCTCACTGTGTGTCTATCATAAAAATAAAAAAAATAAACTAAACTAAAATTAAATTAAATTAATTTTGCCTGTTTTCTTTTTACTGCTTGAGGCAACGTGAATGTGCTTCCGTTATAATTCAGCTGCATGGCGTGGATTTAGGACCCCGCAACAGTGGGATAGAGCACTTTGTTGGTAGTGAGCTCCTCATCCTGAGTGTGCTGCAAGCCGAGGACACATGATGGAGACGTGGTGGTGGCATAGGATGATGCGGAGCTGGAGACTTGTGGGTTTCTTTTTTAAAAAGATTTTATTTGACAGCACAAGCAGGGGGAGCGGCAGAGGCAGAGGGAGAAGCAGGTTCCCCACTGAGCAGGGAACCCGATGCTCAGGACCCTGAGATCATGACCTGAGCCAAAGGCAGGTGCTCAACCTACTGAGCCACCCAGGTGCCCTGACTTGTGGGTTTCTAGAGCTTGAGGCTCCTAGCCATAGAGGGGCTCATGGGGCTCATGTCCCCCTGCAGGTGATGTAGAGAGCTGCCCTCCCTCCCACACGGCAGGACCCAAGGGCGTCCAGCATGATACAGTGTAGGCTCAGGGGGCAGCAGCTGGCCAGAGGAAGGATGGGGCCCTGCCTGCCTTCCCGGTCCTAGTGGCTTAGAGCAGCTCCAGGTAGCTCCATGAGGTCCCCTTCTCTCCTGCCCCCAGTGTTTAGAGGGTGCCCTGTCCCATTGCCCTCTGCTCAGCCCCAGATCCTGCGCAAAGCTCCCGAGTGGGGGACATTCTTGGCTCCCTGGACACATGGAGAGGCCCTCAGAGAGAGTATCTTAGCAGATGCAAAGCCAGAAACACCTTGTCCCCTGCTGGCTGTCCCCAGCAGCCAGTCAGTGTCCTCCTCCCAGACTGTGTCATCAAGGAAGGGTCAAGTTGGCCAGTTGGCCCAAGGCAAGCAGGGCAACCAAGAACCAGAGAATTTTACTGCCTATTGAAACCCGCAACTAACAGGATGGTGTGGCTGGCGCTCAGCCTGGAGGCTCTGCTCCAGCCCCGGAGGCTCTCCCATTACCAGGAGACCTTGGGCAGGTCCCTTGCCCCTACTTGGCCTCAGTCTCCTCATTTACCAGGACAGGTAGGGGACACCAAGGGGCCTTTCCAGTTCCTGGATCCAGGGATCATGTCATTCATCCACATCGGTTTCTGGGCTCTTACAGTGGTATCGTCTTATTTTCTGCTATGCCTGTGTTGGAATCTCCTGTAAGGACCCCAGTCCCTTCGATGAGGACCCACTCACATGACCTCATTTTTCCTTAATCCCCTCCTCAAAGACCCTTGTCTCCAAATACAGTCACAGTCTGAGGTGCTGGGGTTTAGGACACCCACAGATGAATTTGAGAGGGGAGCACAGATCGGCTCAAAGCACCCCTGCAAGGCAGTGTTTAAAGTCAAGGTTGGGGGGACAGGGAATGGAAAGCACCCCTTTGGGATTCTTCAGCCCCACCCCAACAGTATCCCTGCCTTGATGCTGACAGCTTAGACAGGGGACATGGCCACTGGAACAGAAATTGCCTCCTCATCATAGAAGAATGTTGACCCCCGTGGGGAGGGTCCGGAAGCCTTCCTGGAGGAGGTGCTGTAAGGACGACAAGAATCCCAGCCAGGTGAGACCGGCTGGGAAAGAGCTTTCTGAGCAGAGGAAAGAAACCGCAGGTGCAAACTGGTGTGCATGACGGAGGGCGTCTAATGAAGGGGACTCCAGCGTCAGGTTCAAAGCCGGTGGACACAGATGGCAATAGAGGAGGGGAGCAGCCCAGGAAAGTCCTGAACGCTGAGGAACGGGACTTCGCCTGAGAGCTTAGGAGGTATTGAATGATGTCAAGCAAGGATGCAGACCGACGTACTGACCGGCGTGCACCTTGGGGTGGGGGTGGGCTGGCACGGAGCCTGAGCCGTCACTCCCCAACCTCCACCATCCCAGCCACACCTCTCACTCGCTGGCAGCCCTTTCTTCCCCTTCCTCTGGGAAGCCAGGGGCCCCTCCACCCATTGTTGAGCAGGGACCACCCTGACCCTTTCAGCATCCCTACCCTTAGTCTTCAACTATAGCTTTGCAGATGCAGCGGCTTTTGGGCACAGAGTCGGGGAAGGCTGCATCCCATCCTCCCCGAAGCAGCGTGTCATCTCCCTCTTTATAGGAGCGCATGTGCCTTGCTGAGCTCCCCACACACCGGGAGTGGTGGGGCAGGAGGGACACAGACTGTCCCTGCTCCAAGCCATTTAAGCCACTAATAACAATAAGAGAGCAAATATCTACCGAGGGCTTACTCTTTGAGCCCTTCACAAAATTCATTCTCTTTATCTTAATGACAGCCCTATGAGGGGATGACCTTTATTATCTCTGTGTCACAGATGAGGGAAGAGAGGTACAAAGTGGTTAGGTCACTTATGCAGGGTCACTGGTGAAACTGCTCCCATAAAGGAGGGATCCTTTTGCCAAGTATAGATGAGGGAAGCACCCTATCTGTGGCTGGGAAATGGTTATTATGCCATTAATTCTTGGCCAGATGCTTCATAAAAATGATAGGGCCCAAACCGACTTCTCCAGTTTTTAAAATTTTAGACACAAACCTTTGCATTTTAGAAATTAGATGCAATAGGTATGTTTTTTAAGATTCCTTTTTAATTCATTAGAGACACATGGAGAGAGGCAGAGACACAGGCAGAGGGAGAAGCAGGCTCCCTGTGGGGAGGAGCCCGATGCGGAACTTGATCCCAGGACCCTGGGATCACACCCTTGGCTGAAGGCAGATGCTCAACCACTGAGCCACCCAGGCATCCCAGATGCAATATTTAAATCGAGACATTTAACAGAAAGATCTGGCTCCTGGCTCCCTCTTGGATAATTGGAAGTGTGGGTGCCTGGGGCCCACATTCCCAACATGGCAGCAGTTGTCCAGATGGGATATGCTACAGGAAGGGTGCATTTACCCCTGCGGGTTACACTGCCTGGCCCAGGGGTGGGGGTGGGAGTAGGGGTGGAATTGACCCCCCCACCACCAACATCGCCCTAGAAAGTAGTGTTAGAAAGTCGCTTAGAAATTGATTTCCACACCTTTATTTTACATGCAGGTAAACTGAGTCCCAGAAAGGCAACCACCCATAGTCACACAGCAAATTACACGACATTTATGTGTTTTTGTATGTGAAATGTCAGTGTCTCCAGAAACCACTTGGGGAATTAATTAAAAATGCAGGTTCCTCAACCCTGTTGCCCGAGGTTCAAGATTCTATGTTCTCACAAGCGTTCCCCTGGCCCCCACACAGGTGGGAGTCCCTCATTGGTGGTCCTGGGACCATGCTCTGAGAAGCAATGCTTTAGTCCCTGGGTGCTCAGAGTAACTGGGTGGCGTGCTAGCAAACAGCTCTGGGCTGGGGGAGTCCAAAGGCTCAGTTCTTTATCCGTGGTCCTGAGTGACCGTGGACAGATCCACCTCCAGCTTACTCAGTGTAACGTCTTCCAACACCAAGACCGCACATGGGGCTCTCCTTCCCCGAATGTGTAGTCTAGACTCCCAAGTGGGAGCCTGGACACCTCAGCCCCTCCCCTTCCACACCCTCTCTACCTGCCCTACCCTCCTACATGCAGCTGAAGGTGCCAGGTCCGCGTAGAACCTGTTTCCCTGCTGGCTGTGCAAGTTTGGATGAAACAGACTGGGGGGGGGGGGGGCGGGATGGGTATTAGGGGAAGGAACCGTGTGCAGCCCACTCCCACTGCTTACGACACAGAAGATTGGCATGCGATCACTTACCAAGGCTTGCAGATAAGCAGCCAGACTTACCAGCCTGCCCCACAGGCCGCCGGGGCCATCCCACAGACCAGCATGGAAAAGGAATTGTCCCATTCGCCACCAGACCAAACACCACTACATTTGCAGCTCAGAATCAGGCTGCACTGTCGGTAATGCACACCACAGCCGGAGGTGGCCCCTGAGTGCCTGATGTGTGGCTGGTGTGAATTTGAAGACTTAGGTTTTTGTTTTTTTTTAAAAAGATTTTATTTGACAGAAATAAAGTACAAGCAGGGAGAGCAGGAGAGGGAGAAGCAGGCTCCCTGCTGAGTAGTGGAGCCTCATGCAGGGTTTGATACCAGGACCCTGGGATCATGAGCTGAGCCAAAGGCAGATGCTGAACCAATGGGGGCACCTAGGTGCCCCTGAAAACTTAGTTTATTTTTTATTTTTTTCAGACTTAGTTTTAAAAAAGAGAGATGTAAAATATCTTATTGGGAGGCTGCATCTCAGTTGCATGCTGCAATAATTGTGATCTCTTAGGTTAAAGAAAATGTATTATTCAGTTGAATCTTGCCATTTTTTAACATGGCTACTAGAAAATATAAAATTATATTCTATATATATACTAGAAAATATAAAATATATATTCTCTTTTTATTGGACAGCATCTCGATTACTTCCTTCTCAGAGGGAATCCAAATCCAATCCAAATCCCTTTTCCAAAATTTCCTAACTGTATCCTAGGTACCTTTAAGGTACAGACCTCCTGGGACGCAGGGATGGGAGACTCCTCTTCATGCACCTACAGACCCCCGTCAGAAGAATACCACTAGCAGCTCCCTCTTCCCCAGCCTCCTATTAATAAAAAAGGGAACTGTATGAGTCTCCTGGGGCTGCTCACAAGTTCTCACAAGGAGGGGGCTGAGAAGGGCAACAGTGTTGATCTCTCTCATTCTGGGGGCCACAAGTTAGAAATAAAGATGTGGGCAGAGCCGGTTCCTCCCGGCTCTGGGGAGTGTCTGTTCCCAGCTTCTGCTGGCAGCCGGCAGTCCTTGGGGTCCCTGGGCTTGCACTACATCACCCCATCTGCTCTCGCCACCACATGGTCTTCTCCCTTCTGTGTGTCCAAAATTCCCTTTTTATTTATTTTTAATATTTTGTTTATTCATGAGAGAGACACAGAGGCAGTGTCATAGGCAGAGGGAGAAGCAGGCTCCCTGTGGGGAGCCCAATGTGGGACTCGATTCCAGGTCCCCAGGATCACACCCTGAGCTGAAGGCAGGTGCTCAACTGCTGAGCCACCCAGGTGCCCCCCAAATTCCCTTTTTAGTGTAACTTTTTTTTTTGAGAGAGAAAACGTGAGTTGCAGGAGTGGGGGCTGAGGGAGGAGGAGAGAGAGAATCCTAAGCAGGCTCCACGCCCGTCGCAGAGCCCGACCCTGAGATTATGACCTGAGCTGAAATCAAAAGTCAAACGCTTACCACACTGAGCCATCCAGGTGCCCCCAGCGTGAACTTTGTAATTATTAACTAATGATATCCTGTTTCTTTTGTGTATATTTCAAGTTTTTATTTAAATTCTAGTTAGTTAACATTTGGTGTAATATTGATTTCAGGAGTAGGATTTAGTGATTCATCACTTACAAATAGGACTCCGTGCTCATCACAAGTGCCCTGGTTAATCCCCATCCCCGCCCACCTCCTGCCATCAACCCTGTTTTTCCTCTACAGTTGAGAGTCTCTTACGGTTTGCTTTCCTCTGTGTGTGTGTGTGTGTTTTAAGATTTTATTTATTTATGAGAGAGAGAGAGAGAGGCAGAGACACAGGCAGAAGGAGAAGCAGGCTCCTCACAGGAAGCCCGATGTGGGACTCGATCTCGGGACTCCAGGATCACGCCCTGGGCCGAAGGCAGGCTCTAAGCCACTGAGCCACCCAGGGATCCCCTGCTTTCCTCTGTTTCTGTCCCCCCTGTCTCCTATGTTCATCTGTTTTCTTTCTTAAATTCTACATCAGAGTGAAATGGCATCTGGTATATGGTATTTGTCTTTCTCTGACTTATTTCACTTACCATTACACCCTCTAGCTCTGTCCATGTTGCTACAAATGGCAAGAGTTCATTCCTTTTGATAGCTTAGCAATATTCCATTGTGTATATATGCCACATATTCTTTTAAAAAAAGATTTTATTTATTTATTCATGAGAGACACAGGCAGAGGGAGAAGCAGCTCCATGCAGGGACCCCATGCAGGACTCGATCCCAGGACCCCGGGATCACACCCAGAGCCGAAGGTGCAACCACTGAGCCACCCAGGTCCCCCCCATGTCGTCTTTACTGTTGGTCTATCGATGGACATTTGGGCCATTTCCGTGCTTGGCTATTGTAGATAATGCTGCTAGAAACCTGGGGGTGTACGTATCCCTCTGAATCAGTATTTTTATAATCTTTGGGTAAATACCTAGTAGTGCAATTTCTGGGTCATGGGGTAGCTCTATTTTTAACTCTTTGAGGATCTCCCCACTGTTCTCCAAGGTGGCTGCACCAGTTTGTGTTCCCACCACCAGTGCAAGAGGGTTACCCTTTCTCTGTGTCCTCGCCAACACCTGTTATTTCCTCTGTTGTTAATTTTAGCCATTCCGACAGGTGTGAGGTGGTGTCCCATCGTGGTTTTGATTTGTATTTCTGAGACCCTATTTCCTAATAAGGTTGTGTTGTGAGGCTCTGGGTAGACATGATTTTGGGAAGGACACTGGCCATCTCAGCACCGGGATCTCCTTGAGTAGAGCAAAGGAGGTCTTCCGGGTGACCTGTTTTGGAGAATAAAAGAGGCAGGAGGGGAGAAGCAGCAGCATGGACATAGCCCGACATGGGCTTCTGTCAGTTCTTTCAGTGACCACTAGGTTGTTTCAGGATGCCTGGGAGGCCAGCCCTGCCCCAGAGTGGCCGTGTGGGGGGAGCTCCCCGTGAGCAGAAGGTTGGGCACATTAGCTCTGGGGCTGCAAGGCAGAGGTTCTAAGTCTTGCCTCCACCAAACCCCCCGTGGGTGAGCTTGCAGCCCCAGGGAAGTGACCGTGGGTATGGGAACCACATGCCAGGACTGGCTGAGTGCCTAACTAGCTAGGACCCTGGGATCCCAGTCCTACTCCAGACAGTGGTTTCTGGGGCTGGGGATGTGCCCCTGCGTCAGGAAACTCAGTGCTTCTCAGGTGTCACTGAACTCCCCTTGGGGATGGGGGCTGCTCCCAGCTGCAGGAGCTCCCGGTGTCTGTAGGAAGCACATCTTATTTCAATCCTGGGTTCAGAGCATGGGGTCCTTGGGCATGCGGTCATATGTGTACGCACCGCCCCCCTCCGGGTTCTTGGCCTCCTTGAAGGGGAGGGCAGGGAAAACCAACCCATCTGTGAGGGAGCTGTGCTCCAGGACATAGGCGTAGCACTCTGTCCCCAAACCGTGGAGCTGGACACCCCAGACACAGGGACGGTGCTCAGAGTGCTGACCTGGCTTCCTCTTGAGTCCTCAGCAAGGCTGTGGGGTTGCTTCATCCTCACAACCGCCCTGGGAGGTAGACATTACTATTGCCCCCATGAATTCATTTAAGGTCTTGGTTGCAAGTAACAGAATCCACTCTGACTAATTTAAGCAGAAAAGGTTTTTCTTTCTCTTTTTCTTTTCTTTTTTCTTTCCTTTTTCAAAAAGGATTAGAGAGAGAGAGAGAGACAGACAGACTTAAGCAGACTATGCTGAGCACAGAGCCTGACCTGGGGCTCGATCCCACGACCCTGAGATCACCACCTGAGCCGAAACCAAGAGTCAGATGCTTAACTGACTGAGTCACCCAAGTGCCCCTGGGAAAGGTTTTCCTTAAAAAAAGTAGGTAGCTCTGCGAACTCAGGGTGGGGGAGACAAACTGGGTTTATACAGCACACGGCTTACACGTAACACTTAGCGTGGGGGACGCTCTAACAAGCACACAACCGCCCCAACAGGCAGAGCTGCTGTGGACACATGGGTACCGCCACAGCCATTCCCAGAAATCCAGGTGCCCCTGCCACCAAGTCCACCAAAAGCAAAGACAACGCCCGAGTTATCTAATCCCCTTCCCGTGGAAGTCTCTTGTGGCTGCATCTGTTTATGATACAGCGCTTGGTCCGAGGTCCAAGGGGGCTGCAAACTTGGGTTCTACTTCCACGCCAGCGAGGGTGGGCTCCTACCACGAGCCCTTCCCCAGAGACGGAGGGTTATCCGAAGATGACAGGTGGCCACGGATGTGAGAGACGTTCCCGACTTTTCTCACGTCACAGATGAGGAAATAGAAGCACGGAGAGGTCGAGTGACTTGCCCAAGGTGGCACAGCTAGAAAGGGTGGGGGGTGGATTGAGATCCCAGCCGGCCAGCCATAAGAGCTGAGATCTCACACGGTGGGTTTGCAACGATGGAGGTGGGCGAGGTCGTGTCCTGTCGTGTCCTGCTGGGTGGAGAGCCCTGTGTGGTCCGGGACCGAGGAGGGGCCGTCTTTGGAGGAGGAGCCGTTATTCCTTGCGCCCCTCTGAAGAAGGGAGGAGAGAAGAGGGGCTGGGGGCCCAGGCAGAGAACTGCGAGGACCCAGGGAACCCCCACCACCACCCACCTGGCTACTCTATCCCAAGGCCTGAAGAGGCCTGTGCCTGGTGTGGGGCTTCTGACCTCGCAGGCCTTGTAGGGGGCTGGGGGCTGCTCCCGTCCCCCCGGCCCATGTTCCCCCTTGGACCCCAGCAGGCCTCTCGGAGCTGGATGTTCTTGAGTCAGGTTGACACTGATGGTAAACAGAGACATTCCAAACCCGAGAGGAATTGGAACAATGCAGCCACCACAGGCCTGAGGAGGCCCGGGAGGTGACGCCGGGCGGGGGTCGGGTTCCATGCAGGCCTGGCTAAGTGCTTGAGCGCCTACTGTGTGCAGGAGGTGGGGAGCTCCCTGCCCAGAAGCTGTGGCAGCCAGCCCGTGGAGCGCGGGGGTCAGCCGGCTCTCGAAGGTGGGGGAGAGTTTCGATCTCCCCTCCCTCTGTGTCTGGGGCTCCTTGGGAACCCAGGGAGGGGCAGGGCAGGGCGATGCGGGCTGCCATCCCTGGGGCACACTGGGCAGGGACAGCATCGCCACCCCACCCTGCCTGCTGCCCGACCCCCCGCTGAAGCCAGCTGTCCCCAGGCTGGGCCCAGGGAGCTGCGAGGCCTCCGACCCTGCTTTCCTGTCCTTAGTGTGCATTCCTCTAGGACTGGAATCTGCGCCAGGACGCACTTGACAAACAACTCCAGAGGAGTTTAAGGACTCCAGGCCAAAGTGGAGTGGCGGTGACAAGCCCGGGCCAGGGCAGGTCTGCTCCCCGCCCTGCAAACATCCAGACATGGATTCTGGGCTGGGGACCCCCCCACACCAAGCCTGCTCCCCCCCATGAGCCCCACTTCCCGGGGTTTTTCTCCTGGTTCCCACCCTGGCTCCTTCCTGTCGGGGTCACACACTGTGACCTCCCCTCACCAGGTCCCCCATCGTGCTGCCCCCGGCCTCCGGGCGCATATCTGGGGCCTTGTAGCAGCCAGCACTTGCCCACTCACGCCACCGTCCGTGTGTCCAGACAGCATGTTGTCCATTCACACATCTCACGAACTGCTCCCAGCCCACCGAGTGCCGAGCACCACACGTGGAGTCCAGCTTCGGAAATCTGGGGAGCTGTTAGCCGTTAGCAACGTGCAGGCCTGTGGCGGGTTTCATTGTTTTTATTGCATGGTATGGAATGGGCTCGTGATGAATGGATCCCCCCCCAAAAAAACAAGCAAACTGGCCCTTCACCGAAAAATGGCTTGGTGAGCACCAAGCTCTGGGGATTGCAGCGCAGGAATGTCTCCCCTGGGAGCCGTCAGGGCCATTGGCCTCACCCTCCTTCACTTCACCTCTGAGCTCAGGCCCCTGGGAGCCTCAGGACCTCCTGGAGCTCTGGGTGAAAGTCTGGGGGACCCAGGTGGGTGGGCTTGGGCGTGCAAGATGCTACCCACAGGAGAAGGCGGGGGTTAGACAACATAACCAGGCACAGACAGCCGTCCTAGAAGCCCTCAGGGGAAGAAAGAAGGACAGAGAGGGAGAGGCCACTCCAGGCAGGGGGCTCTGTCCTGATCAAGTTCAAGCCTGGCTTTGCTGTCTGCTTGCTTGCACCCTGGAGGGCCGCAGCTGCTCCACCTCCCAAGTGCAAGAGGAGGTGAGGTCCTGCCCTGTAGGGGGCTTAGGTTCCCCAGGGCCCCAGATCTCACCCCAGGCATGGGGAGGGGTCTGTGGGACAGTATTGACCCCTGGCCCGTGTCCCACACCTGTGCCCACGCCATCCCCTCATTCATGCCCCCTTGTCTGAGTTGAGCTGGAAGGGGGTGGGGCAGGAGGACGGGGAGGGGCATCACCCTTGGTGTGTCCCCGGCGGCGTGGGGCCCTGGCTGAGCTCCATGCCCACCTGTTGTCACCTACCCCTTGGCTGCTCCATCTGCCTGGCGTCTCTGGCAACAGCCCTCTGACTTCATCCTCACCGTCTCTCCTTTCCCGGGTGCCTTGGGGAAAGCCTGGCTTTGGAGGGGGATCTGGGGGTGGGTCAGGCTTCTCCTCCAGCTGCGGGGAGTACATTGGGTCTCCACTGCAGCATCGCAAATCCCCTGTAGGTGAGAAGGCCAGGCGTGGCCTTCTCTAGGCCCTTCTCTAGGCCCCCCGGGGGTCTGGATTCAGGGGGTCAGCCTTTACATGGAGACCTCGGAGGGGAATCTGCTTCCAAGCTCACTCTGCTTGCCGACAACAGAGTGTGGTTGCTGGCGGCTGCTCTGTGGTCCCCGTCTCCCTGCTGGCTGTCCCCGGGGTGGGGGACGCTCTCTGCCTCCTCCCGTGGCCCCATTTCCCAAGCTGACACTGGCAAAGCAAGTCCTCCAGTGCCCACTTGAGTCCAGTGACCCTGCTCCGCCCCACCACCTGCCAGGGGAGACGTCTTGGTTCTAGGGGGCCCATGTGACTAGGCTTGGCTCACCTGGGGAGCGGCCCCCTTTAATGAGCTCAAAGTAAACTGCCCTGTGAGGCAACAGAACCCCAGGAGTGCACCCCATACTCAGGGATCCCAGCCTACATAGTCTGGGGAGAAGTCCAGATGGGGGTTTATTTAAAAAAAAAAAATCTGCCAAGGAGATTGGGCTGATCCCTCAGGGTTGAGAAGCACAGAATTTAAACTTTCTAAAGCAGACGTTCTTGACTTTGGCTGCACAGGAGGATGCTCTGGGGAGATTTTTTTTCTTTTTTCTTTTTTTTTGGTGGGGGCGGAGATTTTTTTTTTAAAGACAAGTGTCCGGGCCCCACTCCAGGGCCTAACTGAATTGGGTAGGGGTGGGGTCCCCTTTAAAATCTCTCCAGGGGTTGCCAATGTGCAGTCCTAGGATTGTAATTACATATCCGGTTCTTTTCCCCTTCACACCGGGTGGGATGCCAGGTTGAAGGAGGCAGGGGCAGGGAGGGTCAACCTGCATTCTGGGTCAGCCCCAAGGA
The DNA here is from genome assembly GCF_048164855.1 of Canis lupus baileyi. NCBI lineage: Eukaryota > Metazoa > Chordata > Mammalia > Carnivora > Canidae > Canis > Canis lupus. The sequence goes on along the minus strand of NC_132845.1, from coordinate 45,672,426 downwards.
CCCCCCTCCCACATCATCCCCTGTGATCTTTCTCCTGAACCCACTTCACGGGACTAAAGATTTTTTCTTTTTAAAGATTTTATTTATTTGAGAGAGAGCACCGCAGAGGCAGAGGGAGAAGCAGACCCCGATGAGCAGGGAGCCGGACGTGGGGCTGGATCCTGGGACCCTGAGACCATGACCCGAGCTGAGGGCAGACGCTTCACCCACTGAGCCACCCAGGCACCCAGAACTGAGGATTAAGAGCCATCACATCCCTCCTTGCTCGGCGCGGTGCTCTGAGCCCCTGGGGGCCCCATGGAGCAGGTGCCTCACTCAGTCTCCCCCGCCACAGCCCCGGGAAGGCCTCCCGGTTCCTCAACTGGAATTGCGGCCTTCAAGCTCCCAGGTCAGCCCTGGAAACAGGCCCCAGCCCTATTTTCAGCGTGGCCACTGCCTCATTCTGTACCATTTCCTTCCAAACAACCGGCTTCCCCTTCGGGGAGGTTATCAGAGCACAGTGCAGGGTGGGCAGGGCCGGATTTCTGCCCTGGGCACTCCCTGGAGGTGGGAGGTACGAAGGAGCTGTGGATGGGGCCGATCCTGCCAGAGTTCCAGGCAGGAATGCTCGGCTCCAGCTGTCTGCCGGGGGCACCCCGAGTGCAGCGAGCTCTCTTTCCCCCTCGGAGTAATGCCGCCTCCTTGCAGACAAGGCCCAGGCTTCTGGCTGGTGGGCCACGCTCCCAGGTGGCTGTGTAAATGCTCTGTAGGGATCTAAGGGCGAGTCTCTATCCTCACCATCTCTCACAGCTGAGAGCCTCACCACTGATCTCACCCCTTCCAATCTTGCCCCTTCCATTTGTTTTCCTCAAGGCAGCCAGCATGTTCTTGGGAAAACGGGAGCTGGATCCATCACTCCACTGTTTAAACTGTTCATGGGCTCCCTGCTGCCCTAAAGATAAATCCCGACTCCTACTACGGCCCATGAGAGCTGCTTGATGTGGCCCCAGGCTCTCTGATTTCTCCCCTCCCCCTTGCTCATCCTGAGTACAACAGCTGGCCTTTCCTCACTGAACTCTTTCCTACCCCAGGGCCTTGGGACTTGCTATTTCTTCCCTCTACATGAAACACTCTTCCCATGGCTGGTCATTCTTCTGTTCTCCCTGTTACCCTTCAGAAAGAGACCTTCCCAGACCAGATCACTCTGTCTAAAATAGCCCCCCCCCCCATCACTGTCTCTGTCAGTCTGTTTTGTTTCTCCCCAACACTGATCACAATTAAAACTGTCTTATTTGTGAACTTTGGTTTTTAAGTTTATGATCTGTCTCTAGAAAGTAAACTCCTCAAGGGCTGGGACCTTTTCTGGCCTTTTTGCTCTGAGTTCCTGGGCCTGACAAATGCTCAGTAAGTTTTGGCTGAAGAAATGGACAAAAGAAAGTGACAGAGTTTCAAAGCACGCAGGGCGGGCAAGGTACTGTCAGGGTTGGAGACTGCACACGTCGCCATCCCAACCGCAATACGTGCGTGCCAGGGGTGATCTTGGGGATTACGTATGTGAACCCACTTTCTCTTGCAACCACCCTGTGAGGGAGCTGAATGCTACTAAGTAGCAGTATTTGCATCTTACAGACGAGAAAATGAAGACACGGAGAGGTTAGTGACCTGGCCAAGGTCACACCGCTGGTCAGACCCAGGCGTAGCCAGCTCCCTATGCTGTACGTACCTACGGCCCCTGAGGAGACTGGCCCCTGAGGAGACCCTGGGCTGGCTTGGTTGCACAGGCAGAGGAAATCCACTCCATTTTACGGTGACCGCTCCCTCTGGGGCATAACCAGGCTGCAGAGGGCAGGGGTCGGGGGACAAGGGGTTCTCTCCAGACCCTGATGGAAAGAGGAGCCATTAAGATAATGGCTTAATGAGGTTCCCCATCTAAGAATATTTGCATATTAATCAGCAACAGCTTGAGAAGCCAAGGGAACATCTCCGCAGAGCCCCCCCACCCACCCCCCGTGGAGGCAGGGGTGGGGATAAGCCCAGGAGGGGCTTCCTGCTTTCTCCTACCTCTCTCCAGAGCACTAGTACCAAGCCCTGGGTGTATTGGATGGGCAGGCGCTCACACAACTGGAAGGAGGAAAGTGGGGAGACAGTGAAGCATCCCCCTGATGGGGGAAATCAGCAGCCCCAACTGCTTCCTACCACCCCAGACTCAGTTTCCCCATTTCCAAAGTACGGAGAAGATGGGCCTCCCTCTCTAGTTTGTGATTCTAGTAAGTGAGAAATGAGTGTCACCTGCAAGCGTCACATAGACTCTAGGGCGGGGGCGGGGGCGGGGGCGATGGCAGGGAAAGGCATGAGGGTCTGCGCCAGAACTTGGAGGTGGGGTGGAGTGCCCATGTTAGTGCTTGGGTCGCGTTGGGCCCCTCCATCTGCTGGCAGCGCCCCGTTATCTGCTGGGAACTAGCCCTTGGCCACCCCATGTAGAATCAGCGGCTCCGGGCACAATGTCCTGCCTTCCCCTGGTGGCCACGCAACCTGATCTCGGCCAATCAGCTCCCCTCTCCAAATTGGAATTTCAGCTTGGGGAAGCAGGAAGGGAAAGAGGAAGTCAATGCCCGCTTCCAGATCCCCCACCACCACCCCCACCACCCCACCCCCTGCCCCGCCACGGTGACACCGCAGCCACAGATGGCCCTCTGACCTCATTTCTCATCACTCTCCACGGTCAGGCTACCCTGTCGCCCTTTTATTCCTCTGACAGGGCAACTCCTTGCCCCAGGGCATTTGCACTTGCTGTTCCCTCTGCTTGGAACATTCCATTCCAGACCTTCCTTCCCATTCCTAGCTTCTTTTTTTGTCATTTCAGCCTTCACCAAAGGTGTCCTCAGAGAACCCTCCGAAGATCACCCAGCTGAGCCCATGCCCCACCCTCCTGCCCGGTACCTACTGTATCCTCCAGTTGTATTTGCTTTCTTTTTGTTTGTTTTTTGTATTTGCTTTCTGACATACAACCATGGCTCCAGTTATTTTGCCGACCTATTTGTTGGTTCATTTCTGTTTTCCTTCCCTCACATAAACCCTGGAAGAGCCCTTCTCTGGGTGTCTTACTTCCCTGAGCCTGGAAGAGGCCCTGGCACATGGCTGGTGCTCAAGAAATAATGTTTGAATGAATGAATGAATGAATGAATGAATGAGGCAACGGGGTGAGTCTAACCCCAGGCAGTCCTCATATGGAATACTTCAAGATTCATGAGGGACTTCTTGGTCCTATTTGCAGAGGGGAAAATTGACAGTCGGTGAGAGAAGAGGCCGTATCAGGATTCTCTGAGCCTGGACTTCCTTCCCTGTGGAAGCAGGACTGCCCCAGCTCCCTCCAAAGGGAACGCATGGGTTTGGGGGTCCAGGAGGGAGTCTTTGCTTCTCTTCTTTGTGAGAAACCGGAAGTGGACGGAGGAGCCCCAGCGCACCTGCGGGGTGGGAGGATGGGAGGCCGGGAGGACAGGCAGCGGGCAGACGAGCTGGGTCCTGCCATACAGCCGTCCATGCGGCTCTGGCTGGCATGTGGGTGGTGTGGTCTGACTGGTTGGGTGAGTGTGGGGTGTGGGCTGGTGACGGTGCCAGCCGGTGAACTGTGACACCCCCAGCCTGGAGATGGAGAGGCGCTCCGGGAAGACAGGTGGCCTCCCAGCGTCTCTCCGGCTCGTCGGCACTGAGGCCGGTGTGGGACCATCGACAGGAGACCAGAGAGGAGTCCCTGGCATCCTTCCAGGAGCCAGGGAGGTGCTGGGCTCAGATCTGGGGGACAGGGCTTCCCCAGAGTGGCTCATGGGTGGAAGGCGAGGAGGAAACATTGGGGCGAATGGAGTGGCCCCGAGCACAGAGATTGGCTCAAGATAAGCCGCTGGAGGAAGAGGCAGCGAGGAGAGAAGCCTCGGTGGGGGCCTTACCTATGGGGTGGGTGTTTCGAGCCACAAAGACCTTTGAATCCTGGCTCTGCCTCCTATTTAACTAACCTGTGAGCCTCGGGTTCCCCATGTGTGAAAGGGGGACCACAGTCCCCACCTCTTCATGGTGGTGTGAGGATTAAATGAGCCAGGACATGTAAGGTGCTTAGCGCTCAGTACTGGCTCAATAAAATGAGCTTGGGGGGATGGCTTTGAGGACCATCTTGCTCCCTGCAACCCTTGCTTTTTCTTTTCTTTTCTTTTCTTTTCTTTTCTTTTCTTTTCTTTTCTTTTCTTTTCTTTTCTTTTCTTTTCTTTCTTTTCTTTCTTTTTTTTCTTTTCTTTTCTTCTTTTCTTTTCTTTTCTTTTCTTTTCTTTCTTTTCTCTTTTTTCTCTTCTCTTCTCTCTCTTCTCTTCTCTTCTTCTCTTCTCTTCTCTTCTCTTCTCTTCTCTTCTCTTCTCTTCTCTTTCTGTATATTTTTTTATTGGAGTTCGACCTGCCAACATATAGTATAACACCCCTTGCTTTTTCTCCTAACGCAGTTTTCCTTTCCTTGTGTAGGAAATGTAGGGATGGGCCCCACCCTTCTGGATCCTTCCAGTTCCGGATTCTAACCTGTCCCTCTGGGGAGCGGTTGCTAATGGCTCTAGCTAAGGTGTTAATGGCTGATTGTAGCTAATAGGATAATGGCTTAATGAGGTTCTCCTTCTAAGAATATTTACATATTAATCAGCGATGGCTCGAGAAGCCAAAGGAACATTCTCTGAAGAGCCCCTGGGGTGGGGGTGGAGGTGGGGATAAGCCCAGAAGGGGCCTTCTGTATTTTCCTACCTCTCTTGAGAGCACTAGTACCAGGCCCTGGGTGTATTGGATGGGCGGGAGCTCACACAACTGGAAAGAGGGAAGTGGGGAGACAGTGAAGCATCCTACATCATTTCCCTGGGGATCCTGTGATACATTGCCACGTGCGGGCTGCACAAGGACAGGATCAATGATGTGCCCGGGAAAGGTCTGGGGGCTGCGTGTGGGAAGAGGACCCGAGATTGACTCTCTTCCTTTTTTCTTATACTTACATTTATTCTAGAACAAGTTTCCCTGAATTTCGTCCTCTGAGTATCACCTTCACTATTGCTGTCATTTCTGTACCTCTGACCCATGCTATCATTTCAGAGCTTGTTAAACTTTGTCTGGGGGCCAAATGTAGTCCCATGGCTGCTTTTAGTTTTTTTTTTTTTTTAAATTTTATTTATTTATTCATGAGAGAGACACACACACACAGAGGCAGAGACACAGGCAGAGAGAGAAGCAGGCTCCATGCAGGGACCCTGATGTGGGAGTCGATCCCGGGACTCCAGGATCAGGCCCTGGGCCGAAGGCAGAGGCTCAACCACTGAGCCACCCAGGTGTCCCTGCTTTTATTTTTCTTGGTGCACAGCCACCCCTATTCATCTTGGATTGGCTTTAGAGCTCCGAGGTCTGTGCTCCCAGGGTCAAAAATATTTGCCATAAAAAGTGTGCTGACTCTTGATTTTGCTTCATTAAAAAAAAAAAAATCAACTTGTGTTTTTGACTCAAATAGGCTTCCTTAAAAGTGAAACTTTTGGGGCACCTGGGTAGCTCAATTGGTTAAGTGTCTGATTCTTGGTTTTGGCTCAGGTCAGGATCTCGGGGTCCTGGGATTGATCCTCAGGTCAGATTTTGCCCTGAGTGCTTAAGCTTCTCTCTCTCCCTCTCCCTCTGCGGCTATCCCCCGCCCCTGCTCTCAGGCTCTCTAAAAAAAAGGGGGGGGGGGAGAGAAAATTTTATCACTGCTATGAATAGAAAACCAGACTCCCTACCTGTGAATGAAAATAAATGTAATGAAAACAAAACAACAACAACAACAAAGAAAATAAATGTAATGAAAGCAAAATAATATTTTTCATTTCTACCTACATCCTCTTGCCTAAGAAGACTACTTTTTTGTTTTTGTTTCAGGTTTTTATTGAAGTGTAATTGACAAATAATACCCTCTTAGTTTCACATGTGTATCATAGTACTTCAATATTTGTAAAATTATGAAATGATACCCATGGTAAGTCTAGTCACCACCTGTCGCCATACAAAGTTATTACAAGGTTACTGACTATATCCTGTGTTCTGTATGTTATATCCCCACAACTTATTTATTTTATAACTAGAACTTTGTACCTCTTAATCACCTTTGCCTGTTTTGCCCCCTACCTAACCAAACTTTTGAGTTGTGGCCTGAGCCCTCTTTCTAAAGAAAGATATGATTCTTTCATTTATGCAACAGGCAATTATTGAGCACCTGCTCAATATGCCATGAGTTATAATGAGTGTTGCCCTTGTGGGGCTTGCTTGGTGCCAAGTGCTATTCTAGGCATTTCGTCTGTGTCCATTTGTTAAACTCTATAGTCCTATGAGGTGGGTACCATCATCCCCTTTATCAGATAGGCAAATCGAGGCACAGAGAAGTTGAGAAGTCTGTGAAAATTAGACTACTGGGAAGGTTGTTATGGGCTGGATTGTGCCCCCCCCCCACACACACACAGAAATTCATACAGTGTAGTCCTAACCCTCAGTACTTCAGAGTGTGACTGTTTGGAGACAGGGTCTTTAGAGAGGCAATTAAAGTTAAAAGGGAGTTGTTGGGGTGGGTCCTAATCCAATATGACTGGCGTTCTCATAAGAAGAGGAGATGGAGGGATGCCTGGGTGGTTCAGTGGTTGAGCATCTGCTTGGGTTCAGGTCATGATCCCGGGGGTCCTGGGATTGAGTCCCACATTGGGGTCCCTACAGAGAGCCTACTTCTCCCTCTGCCTGTGTCTCTGCGTCCCAATCTCCCAATCTGTGTCTCTCATGAATAAACAAATAAAATCTTAAAAAAAAAAAAAAAAAAGAAGAGGAGATGGGAACACAGACACACATACAGAGGGGAAGGTCATGTCAAGACTCAGGAAGAAGACAAGCCAAGGAGAGAAGCCCCAGAGGAAACCAACCCTGCTGACACTTTGATATTGGACCTCCAGCCTCCAGAATGGTGAGGGAGTCAACTTGTCTTGTTTAAGTAGCTGACTTACATAGAGATGCAGAACCCAGATGTAACCACCACGCTCCATCCATAGGTGCTGAAGGCATCCTAGCACCCAACTGAGACTTTCTCCTTGTGGTCATCAGAGAGCCTGAACAGGACTTGAGAAGAAAAAAAAAAAAAAAAAAGGACTTGAGAAGAAAATAGCATTCTTACTCCGTAATTTAATGGTATGAATATCTGCCAGGGTATATGCTCCTTGCTTTGAGGAATATAAACCTGACCAGTTAGGACAGCCCATGGCCTCATGATGCCCAGTGGTTGGCTCTCCTAGACTTTTGCATGACCACTGAGCGTCTTGAGACTCTTCAGGCCAACACTTGGCTCTACTGATCTGCTTGGATTTTTTTTTTTTTAAGATTTTATTTATTTTAGAGACAGAGTGGGAGAGAGCATGTGCAGGTGGGGGGAGGGGCAAAGGGAGAAGGACAGAGAGAGAGAGACTCTCAAGCAGTCTCTGTGTTGGGCATGACCCCGAAGAGGGGCTTGCTCCCATGGTCATAAGAGACCATGACCTGATTCTAACTCACTGCGTGATCCCGGACAAGCCTTGGGCATCCATTCTAGAATATTCCAACTCCTTTTCCAAGGATTAGCCACCTTCTAAGCTTAACACACACCTTTCCAGAGTGTCCTTCCCTTCTTTGGGCCCTCTGACCACTGGTATTTCTTTACTTCCTTAATAGCAGTTGCCACAACTTATAATTATATGTTTGTTTGTTTGTTCACTTGTTATCTCAGGGCTCCCTTGCCAAATTGTACCCTCCACTGGGTCAAGGACCATGTCATTTTCATTCACCTGTATGTATCATTCATCTCTCAACACCTAGCAGGGAGCCCACAGTCAACAGTTGTTAGATGAAGAAACAAGGATAGCAATGCTTCTAAGCTTTAATGTACATGTGATGCACCTAGAGAGTTTACTAAAATGCAGATTCTGATTCAGTAAGTGGGTAGGTAGGGCCTGAGAGTCTGCATTTTTCAAGGGTTCTCATGGGATGTTGCCAGCCTCTGGATCCTGCCTTAATTAGCAATATCCTAGGTAAAGTGTGTCCATCCCACCACCCTCATCCATCCCCTTTCTCTGGTCCCAATGCCTGAAGAGAGGTTTCTAGTGTTTCAGAAGCATGAAAGGGGCTATTGAAACCCAAGAAAGGATTAGTAAAGAAGTAGGAGAAATTTGAGGGAGTGCAGAGCTAACGAAGCTCCAGAAGCTTAGCTGAGAATGGCACACCAGGCTTTCAGAGGTGTCCAGTGGATACAACCCAGCATGTGTGGACCTTAGGGGCCTGAACAAAGATAGTCACACCCTAGGTCTCTCCCAGCAAGGTGGTAGGCTGTTCCAAGGCTGGGATAGTTAGCCTCTGCCTCACCAGGTTGCCTCCCTTCTCAATGCAAAGTTCACCATGCACAGCCACCAGCTTACCACACCTGGCCTGGCTGTTCCAGAAGTGGGTACTCCCCACTGCTGTGGTGACAATATCTGGTTTCCACCCCACCCACGGACTCACCCATAGCCCTCTCTGGACACAGAAAGGAACAACTGTAGGACAAGTTCAGCTAAACTGACGGTTGCTCCCCAGGGGCCCATGTCTATGGGAAGGTAAGGTGGCCCTCTGCCACCAAGATGTCAACTCACCACATGCCTAGTGTTAAGTTGGATACTCGGTGACTATGACCATGTTTGGTTAAAGGACTAATATGTTTCTCAAAATGTGGGTCACATACCACTGGTACCTGAAGTTGAGGGTAGGGAAAATGTGGGTCACATACCACTGGTACCTGAAGTTGAGGGTAGGGAAAGAGCTTGTAAAATACGCAGACACACTCCACCCCAGACCTCCTGTTCCAGCACCTTTGGAAGCCGGGCCCAGGGAGTTGCATGGTTCATAGGCTCCCCAGATGATTCATATGTGCTACCTTTCAAAGTCTCTGGGGTCATATATCTGCCTCCTCCTCAGTCTATGTACATAGTTTTTATTTCCTTTTGTGTCAGCTCTATTGTTGTGTGTCTTTGATCATAAGCCACCTCAAACTTCTTTGGAAACCAGAGAGTAGAGTAAATACACTAGGCTTTATATGCGACTAGGTGTCCTAGGGATCCACCCTGCCCCTTTGATGCTCCTCTTGCCAAAGAACCTGCCATCAAAGTGCAGCCCACATAGAAGCTACCCGGTGAATTCTTCCTTATTACACCTTGAGCCAACCAGTCCCCGAGCCCAGCCCATCTTTGCAGCCCATATCTGCACCAGCAAATACTCCAGTGATCTAAACCATGCCCCACACACTCAGATGTTCATCGGAGCCCCAGACTCTTCAGGCTTCTCTATGATGTTTTTTCCTTACACATTCACCCTTAGTTTTCCCAGACCCGGTGCCATTCTAAAGTGTGAGTGCAGTCTTGAATTCCACATTCCTATCATTACTCACCTCATCATTTCTCTGCCTGAGCCCACTCGCCCCCTACCCCTGACAACCTCCATGCAGCAGTCACGTGGACCATGTCGCTGCTTTTCCTTGTTTTAATTTCATGCAACTGTATTGAAGAAAAATAGTTCATTTACTAGCAGAGCTAGTGGTTGATCATTCCCCACTGGGAATTTGCATCATCGATTCAGTGCTATATTAAACGGTGTACTGGAAGATAGATTAACCAATAGCACCAAACCTCCTCTAACAATTTTTTTTAAAAGATTTTTATTTATTTATTCATAGACACAGAGAGAGAGAGAGGCAGAGACACAGGCAGAGGGAGAGGGAGAAGCAGGCTCCACGCAGGGAGCCCGATGTGGGACTCGATCCCGGGTCTCCAGGATCACACCCCAGGCTGCAGGCGGTGCCAAACCACTGCGCCACCGGGGCTGCCCTCCTCTAACAATTTAAATGAAAACTTCAAACTATGTTGAGGCTCTGTTTTGGAATACAAAGGGTGTTTGACTTCCAATTTCCATTCTCTGTGGAGCGAGAACAGGTGTTCCCTTTATGGACATGCGTAAAATATTTCACCGTTCTGCGCATGCTATAAATTCAATACTAATTTTTGAGCCACATCAGATTATGACCACAAAATATATCATGTAACCTCCAATCTCCCAAGGAAGAAGGCTTAATTAAACAGGAGTGGGTACTGTGAGAATAACTCTGCTTCCTTCGATGTGATAAGCGAACAGGGAGGACGGGCCCCTCAACCCATCTGGAAAGAAGCTGGTGCAATGAAGCCCCCAATCCTACCTTGGCCCCACTGCCTTCCACAACCTCAAACTTGCTTTTCCCTTTCTAGCCACACTGGCTTCTTTCAGATGTTCCTGTTCAATCACAGTGCCTTTGAACTTGCTGCTTCTCTACCTGGGGCCCTCTCTCTTCCCTTTTGCCAAGCCAACTCCTAGGTGTCCTTCAGATCTCAGGCCTAAGCTCTGGTACCGCTTCCTCAGGGAAGTCCTCCCTGATATCTCTGCCTGGGTCAAATCCCCTTCCTGCAGGCTCTCAGAGCACTCTACCTCTTCCTTCAGAGCCTGCTTGTCACGCCACCATGTTCACATTTAGCTGAGTGATTACTTAGTTCAGTAATTCAGTACAGTTAGGGTGATTGTGCACCCCAGTTTCCCTGGAACTCCGATTTATGATTATTGTCCCACTGCAATTATTAATAGCACCCCCTTCACTCTCAAATTGCCTTACTTTGGATGACAGTTTTTTTTTAATATTTTATTTATTTATTCATGAGAGACATACAGAGAAAGAAAGGCAGAGACACAGGCAGAGGGGGAAACAGGCTCCATGCAGGGAGCCCAATGTGGGACCCAATCCCAGGTCTCCAGGATCACACCCTGGGCTGAAGGCAGCACTAAACCGCTGAGCCACCCAGGCTGCCCTGGATGATAGTTTATATGGTCGTCCCAGGGGTAGCCACCCCACCAGACTGTAAGCTCCACAAGGACCAGAGCTTTGCTTGTTTCTGCTCATCATTGTGCTTCCAGCACCTGGCTCCAGAGAACTAGGGAGATCCTGCATGGTTATTTGTGATGTCCCCTTGAAAGTGATATGACATCGCTTCCACCATAGTCTATTGGTTGATTGGTCGCCAATCAGTGAGCCCAAGCTCTCAACAGGGCTGAGTGTCAGAGAATTTGCAGACATGTTTTGAAACTACCACCTATCTCCAAGGATTTGAATTTTATTAATTTATTCCTCAAATATTTATTGATTCCAGTGCTCCTACCTCTTGTCGCATAGTTTGAGTATGGCACAAGGGTTCCTAGCTGAGAGGTAGGTCCTGCAAGCCACATGCCTGGCTTGGGGTTGTGTCTGCCTGGAGACGGGCACTTTGTTTTGTTTTTCCTTTGCAAAAAGGTGACCTCTTTGTGCTAAGCTACCTGTATGAAAGGATGCCTTTTTCTAAATCATTGGTTTGCAAGAGGCAGCTTTTTCAAATGTTCATAAAAGAGCTGTAGGGACTAACGGAAAACCCTGATTCATCACCCATTATGTGTCAGACGGTAGGGAAAAAACCATGGGCAAGAGAGATACGGCCTCTGCTCTTACAGAGCTTGTGTTCTATTGGAGGATGAAGACAATGAGTAATAGTGTGCATAAACAAAAATTTAAGAAATATAACCACAGATTGTAAGCAGTGTTTTGGGAGAAAAGCCCTTCTGCTAAGCACCTACTGTGTGCTGGCTCCTCAGAGGCAGAGGCCAGAGTCAGGAGGTGTAGACTGCCTACCCAGGACCACCTATGTTCAGGGGTTATCCTGCAGGGGAGGAGGGAACAAGAGCAAACAGAAACAGGCTGTGTCCAGAGGATCCGAATCCCACACAAGGAGGGAATTCCCAGGCTGTTCAGGTGTAAGGACTTCAAGATCGAGAATCTCAATGGCCCAGCATGGTTCACATACCTTCATGCCTGGAAGCTTGGGAATGGACAAGAATTTCTAGGCCCCTTCCTCCCAAGTTGTTGTCATTCTTTGAGTTTGGGACTAAGGCATCATGAGTGGGGTATGTGTGTATGTGTGTGTGTTCTGGAAACAGAAGACTTCCTTACTTCCCCCTACCCAAAGTTCATACGGATTTGGGAGTCTCACCTGAGTCCTGAGACTGGGGTTGCCTGGCTGGGCCAGGGGTCACTCAGCTTAGGGGATATTTCTATGAGCTTACAGCCTAAGAGTCAACTCCCCCCCTCCCCTCTCCAACAAGGATATCCAGGTATCTTAGGAAGAAATGCAAAGAAAAAAAAATCTGTATCATTTCAAGCAGGGTAATGAAGAGAGCCGATCAGTGTTGGTCAGTATGTGCCATGAGACCTAGGATCTGCTTGTCCAAGGTGATATTCCCAGGGCCTCAAGCGGTGGGACATTCACAGCAAGTATCCTTTAAGTGAATGATTGGAAAAAATATTATTTCCATGAGCAATTGTTTGGCAGGAAGGAGGGAAAAAGGGGGATTTTTTTTAAATTAAAAATATTTAGAAAAGCACAAAGGATGCTCTCAAAGCCTGAAGGAATAATATTTATGGCTGTGCTTGAGGTCCCATGAAAATGAGAGCGCACCCTGGGATACTATTAACAGCAGCAGCTTTTTTTCTTCTCCTCTGCCTTTTCAGTGTTAAACTGTACTCTGTCTCTTCAGAAGATGGGCTAGGAGAGCAGGCCTCTACCCGCCTTGCCACGCTGGGAGACACCAGAGGATTTTCTTCTGTGACTTGCCAAGAACATCCCACGGGCCCTACCTGGGCTCCAGATGTTTGGGTGGTAATGATGCTGGCGGTAGAGAGCAAGCTCCCCGGCTTCCTGTTCCTCTTTCTGACTGTATTTCAGGGAAATTCAAGCTCTGCCCCTCTGGTGCCAAACCTCCTGATAGAAATTGGGGCCTACGGTCAAGCCGCCAGATGCCCTGGGGCTCAGCGCCAGACATTCCCAGGATGGGGAAAACCCAGACACAACCCGGTAGGTTTGTTCTATTCACTGTCCATTTGCATTCATTACACGTGGTATCATTAAAAGACGTGAAAGCCCATGATGACGTGGCTGTGAGCCGTATCTCCTTTGACTTTGGTGAGAGATCTCTCAGTCATAAGACAAATGCACAATATTTGTACTGTGAATCCTTCTTTTACTTGCAGGATGTTTAATGATGGGGAAAAGCGATGAGATCCAGAGGTCCGAGCTATCTCTGGTCCAGAGGACACCAGGGCTTGTTGCTCTGCTGGAAACCATTGTCTACAGCCCACCCCCACCCAGTCTGTGGATGTGGGCGACAGGGAGGAAATGGTCTCTCAAAAGAGTGTATTTCTCAGATCCCACTCCAGGAATTCAGGTTTCTTGGCTCTTCATACAGAAGGCACTAGAGGCTTTCCCAGCTGTCTCTGTTATGGCAAGATGGGCAGCCAGCTAGCTGAGCCATGCCTGGAAGTGCTGATGGCAGGGCGTTTGACTAGCAGTGGGGGTGCGGCTTCGACCCCAAAGTAGTTGCCTGTAACTTTGACACTTGGAATTTCTCCCGGGTGGCTCTCCTCTGAGGGTCCTGCTTCACATCTGGAAGAGTCGCCAAGAGAAGATGTCGATTGTGAGCTCCTTGAATGCGCTTGCTGCATTCCTACTTCCAGAGGCATTTAGAGCTGTAAGCCAAGGTCAAAGATAGAGTTGGACCCTGAGAGAAGAAGTGATTGGCCAGGATAACATGGCTAGTGGGAGATTTCTTTTGCCATTTGGCTTCATGACTTGCTTTCCCCTTGAAATGTGAGCATGCAGAAGCTTTTAATAGCCGGCTTGTGCTTCGCTCCCCTATCTTCCTACCTCCCTGAGACCAACAATGGCCCACATAGAGGCTGCTCCATCAGCCTGCATCCTGCAGTAAAGATGATATTGATCAATGGTCACGATCAACCCATAATGGACGTGTAACACAGCAAGATATAGCAATACCTGGGTTGCAAGCCGCAGAGATCTTGGGATCATTTTTCATGACATAACCCAATACAGGGATACAACTAAACACCATCCTTCCAAATCCGAGGCAGTAGATATTAATTACTTCCTTTGCATGTGAGTTATTTATCCCTGCATGACAAATTACCCCAAAATGTAGGAGCCTAAAGCAACACACATGTATTAACTCACAGTTTCTGTGGGTCAGGGACCTGAGCGCAGCTTAACTGGGTTCCTTGCCCCAGAGCTTCTCGGAAGGCTTCCGTCAGGGTGTTGGCCAGATCTGGGGTCCCATCTAGAGGTTCACCTGGGGAAGGATCTGCTTCCAAGCTCACATGGTTGTTGGCAGCACCCTGGTCCTCGGGGAGTGGTGAGCTTAAGGCCTCAGTTCCTGGCTGGCTGTTGGCCAGAGCTTGCCCATGGGGCCTCTCTAACACGGCCACTTACTTCATGAGAACATGCAAGCCTAGAAGGCAATAGACGGTCTGCTAGCAGATCAGAAGTCACAGTTCTTACAACCTAATCATGGAAGTGACATCCATCATGTTTGTCTTACTCTATTCATGAAAAGCCAGTTGTGTGTCCCGCCAAGTCTCCAGGGCGGGGCATTACGGAAGGGTGTGGGCTACAGGAGGTAGGACCACATGGGGCCACCCTAGCAGCCTATCCACCAGTTTGTTTTCAAAGGAACTATTTATTGGTTGAAAGTCGGGGAGCCCTCTGCCATCTGCCAAGATTACACTGGCCCATCAACCAAAAGCAGGTTTCCATGGCTAAATCACCTTCATTCATACTTGATCCATTCCCATCCCGGCTTTATGGATTTAGATATTTTCTTTAGGTCTCCATCCTTCCTTGACAAAAGCCCACATGTTCTCTGTTACTTATCCTGCTCCAACCCCTAGTCATCCCTTGTAGCGACAGAAAAGAGCCAACAAAGCAGGTTAGAAGCAACTTGTGGAACCTTGAAACATTCAAGCCAGAAAGGCCACATGAAAGAGGACGGAGTTCTCAATGACTTTGTCTCCTCAACCCCGACCCTCACCCCCAGCCTTTTATCAACCAGTTATTGCTATGAAACAACTAACCATGATGCCTCAGTACACACAGTAACAGACATGCATTTCTCATTTATGTGTCTGCAGCTTGGCTGGCACAGCTCTGCAGCCCAGATGGAGGTTCTATAGGTCACCCTGAGGGTAGCTCTGCTCCCCATGTCTTTCATTTTTCTGGGAACAATGGGCTGCCGCAGGTATGTTCTGCTTATGGACGTGGCAAAAGCACAAGAGGGCAAGCCCTAATGCCCAAGCACATTCCCAGCCTTTGCGTGTGTGTCCCATCTGCTAATATCTCACCGGCCAAAGCCTATCAACGGCGTAGCTCAAGGTCAAGGGGGGATGCATGCTCTGCTGGCCATGGGGGCTAGGTGTGGATGCACCGTATAGAGGGTGAAGATTCGGGACCCAGAACTCAGTAAAACACACTTATCCGTTCCCCCCACCCCAACCTCACGCTGCACCACATTGAAGTTTCAAGTTTATTATGGAAACACTTGGAGGGAAATAGAAGTGGGTAAAGGCAGGTGTCTGCCTCAAGTCTTACCGGAGAGACAGGACTGTATTTAAAGAAACCGGACAAGGTGGTGCAGGCTGCAGGTGGATGGCAGGGTAGGTGGGGCTGTGGAGTGGTTTTGGGGACAATAGAGAGGCACTGGGGATCCCCTCCTTTCTCTCAGTCCTGGAGAGGCTCTCTGGTGTCTGGTGAGGTTCTTCCCACGGTGAGGCACACCCCACGAGCCGGCACACGGGAGGTGGTTTAGGAGATACGATACAGGAGGAGGCACCGCCTAGCTTTGAATCACAGCGTGAGAGTGAGATTCCCTTTCCTGGTGATCTTGCAATGATTCTGACGCCAAGGAGAGTGTCCTTCTGTGCTAGCGAGTCCCCAACCCCTCCCTGGCTGACTGATAGACTCTGAACCCCAGGTTCCCGGACTCTTCCAGGCAACAGGATCTGGCTGGAATATACTAACACTGGGTATTTGGGGGCAGTGTTTGTATCTGTGAGTTAGTCCTCTATGTTGGGTAAATGGCACTGGTTTCCTGTTTACTGGGATGCTATAGGGCTTCCTTTGGAAATGAATAGAGTTAAATAAACAGTTGATTTAAAGAGAAAATATTAAGTGAATGCTGGTACAGGTGGCACGTGGATATGGCAGGAACGATGGCTTGGCCTTTGGTTAGCATCTGGTAAACAGTGAAGTGGTAAGAACAGAAGAGTGGGGCTTGCTGCAGTTGGTCGGGGTTCAAACCCACCCTTCATGTGTCATATGGGGGGGCCTTTGAGCAGGTTCCTTAGGTAGCTTCTCTGACCTTCAGTTTCTTCATGGTTAGAACTTCTTTCATAGGGCTGTTGTGTTATATTGAAGGTAATGTTTGCAAAGTGTTGGGACACAGTAAACACTCCGGAGATGATGGAAACCCACCGGCTCCAGCCCCTACCTGGGCTGTCCATTCTGGGAGAACTTCCTGAGTTCCTCTGTCTTCCAAGTGGCCAATGGGACTCTAATCCTCTTCTGCTTTTCTTCCCTTTTAAAGGCAGGGCCTCTGTTCAAATGAACACCTTCCTGCCCCCACCCCCTCCAGCCCTACAGAGAGTCCCCTGCATCGGGGTTGGTGGCCTGGAGCAGCCATTAAATCCCAGAATTCAAAGGGAGAGAACAGGTGGGCCACAGGAACAGCCAGGAACCTCAGGACCTCGGCAGGAGGGAGGAGGGCCTTTAGAGGGGGTCTCTAATCTCCTAAAGATCTCCAGTTTCTACCCAGGGAGGCTCTCAATCCCAGCAGGATTGAAAAAAGGCACCAGACAATTTAAACATCACGTCCTGGCCCCACCAGCCAGTGCGCAATATATTTGTATTTCCTAAAAGTGTTTCTAATTCTCTCTTCCGTAGCACAATCTCTTGCCTTATATTTTGGGGTGTATGCGAATATCACTCACCTGTTAAATTATTATTATTATTTTTTACCTGTTAAATTAAAAGCTTGAAATATACCGTACCCATTGGGGGCCTGTTTTGGAATTTCAACTGTTCAATTTGCTCACTGCTTCCCCCACTCCGGAGATGGGAGGCGGGTCCCTCTGACCTCCTCCCCATCCCCCCAAGAACCTCCAGAGCACTTTTGTCCTCTCAGTTTCCAGATGGGGGAACTGAGGCAGGGACCGCGAGGGGTAAGGTCAGGAAGCTGAAGAAAAGCACCAGAGAAGGTGTTCTAAAGCTGGGAGTCCGATTCTAGAACCCTCATCCTTAACCCTCACGGGAAGGGAAGGGGAGAATCCGGGAGCAGAGGGACAGGGGAGGGAGTGGAGGCAGGTCAGGGTGAGCACCCAGGAGGGAGTCCAGGCTGGAGGAGCGGAGCTTTTCTCCCTCTTTCTCCAACTGTGCCACAGACTCTGCCCCATACTTGGCTGGAGTGGTGAGGGGAGGCAGCAGGGGACTGGATGGGTGGGTTGGGGGGTTGGGGTCCGAGGGAGCTCCCCGGGAATCGGGGTCCCGGGGTGCTGGAGGATCGGATGGGGGGGCGGGGGGCCGGGGCACTGCCGGGGGACCGGGGGCCGGAGGTGGAGGGGCCGGAGTGGCGTGGGGAGGTGGCCGGAGGGCGGGGGCCTGGGGTCCGGGGGCGCCCCGGGGGGATGGGTGTCCGGGGGCGTCCCCGGGGGATGGGGGCCGGGGTACCGAGGGGGGCGGGGGCACTGCCGGGGGACCGGGAGCCCGAGGTCCGGGGCCGGGGGGAGGTGGCCGGAGGGCGGGGGCCCTGGGGTGCGGGGTCCGGGGGCGCCCCCCGGGCTGCGGCCTTTCCCGCCAGCCGCCGGCCCTCCCACTCGGCTCTCCGGGTCCCTGACATCACGCCCCGGGAGGCGGGATCCGGGAAGGAGGGGACGCGGGGAGGGGGGGGGAGGGAGGAGGGAGGAGGGAGGGCGCGCAGTCCCAGCCAGAGCTTCAAAACAGCCCGGCGGCCTCGCCTCGCGCCCAGCCCGTCGTCGGTCCAGCCGCGCCAGCGCCGGGTGAGTGGGGCTCGGCCGCCCGGGGAGGCGCGGGGCGCGGGGCCACGGGGGGGCTGCGGGCAGCGTGCGCCCGGGGAGGGGCCGCGAGCCCCCGCACCCGCGGACCGAGGGAGCCCCCGCCGTGGGGAGGGGCCGAGGCCCATCCGTACCGCCGCCCCGGGCGCGGCCGTCCCCCCACTGCGCCGAGCTCGCCCGGACCCCGAATTCCACCTCCCCACCCCCGGACTGCTTCCTGCGCCTTTTGCGCCGAGGCGGGCGGGAAAAGTTTGGGGAGGAGTCAGGGCGGCGCCCCTCGCGCCCGGACTGCGCTCCCGGGGCTCCCGGAGTCAGGGCAGCCCCTGGTCGCGAAGGTCCCGGCGCCCCGGGCGCAGTCTCCCTCCTGGCCGAGCGGACGGGGCGGGCTGCGCCCAGGCGGGGTCAGCGGTCCCCTGCTCTCCCCGGCGGCGGCTCCGTGGCGCCCCCCAGCGACCAGGAGCAACTTCCTGAGGTCTGGAGGGGCGGAGGAGCCTGGAGGCGCCGCAGGGCCCACGCTGGTCCCTCCCCACTCTGGTTGGGTTGGAGGCTTTGAGGATCCCCCCTGCCGTGGGCTCCGGAGAAGGGAGAGGCAGAGCTCGCGTAGACAGGAGCCATACACTCTCCAAATCCAGGGTCCTCAGCACACCCCACGGAGGCCCTAATTTGGGGCTGAATCCACGGGGAAACCTCACAAGCAGAGACCAGTGGAGGGACACCCCGCAGGGCAAAGCCCTCCCTCCAGGCCACAGAACCCAATACATTATTTGGGAACAAGGCAGACAGCCCAGTTTCGGGTTTGGGAAAAACCTGCACTGGCCTCCTCCCAAGCTCCAAAGATATGGGGTGGGGTCGGGAGTGGTCTCTTAACCTAGCTGTGTCTGCAGTGGAGAGACCAGCCTGAAAAGTGGAGGGCAGAGGAGAGGTGAGGGGCTTGAGAAGCCTGCAGCCCACCTCCTGTGTGACCCCACTGAGGCAGGGCGCCTAGGAGGGGCAGATTCATAGGGGCAGAAACAGAAAGTACAGGTCACCAGGCGCCAAAGCAGGTGGGAGTCATTGCTTTATGGGTCTGGAGTTTCTGTCCAGCAGGATGAAAACATTTGGGACATAGGTAGTGGTGATGGTTACGTGACATTTGGGGTGTATTTAACGTATGTGAATTCTGCAGTTAAAGTGGTTACATGATTGGTAGTAGGTTATGTATATTTTGCCACAATTAAAAAAAAAAAAAGTCTCCAGTTCCCTCTATGCTTCGTCTGAATTAGTCAGGAATCCCCGAGGCTGTTGACTGTTGCAGGCCACCTGTCCCCAGGATTTGGCCTCAGTATAAGGAAGTGGAAGGAGGCCGAGGGGGGGACCAGGAGCCCGGGTTTCCCCAGCATCAGGAAGGGACCAAGGCGAGAACCAAAGCTAATGGAGCTTTTGCAGGGCGCCCACGCTCTCCACTTCTGGAACCCTGGTGTGGCTCCTGCCATCCCTGCTCCCCAGGTGGCAAGTGGGGAGGGCCAGGCCAGAGACATTAAGTCAGTTTCTCAAGATCACTGAGCCACTAAGGGCCACGACTTTGAACCCCCGTCTGCCTCTTCCCTTGTCCCCCTGGATATGCCCTGGTGGGTTTCCCGGAAAGAGAGGGAGACCCTTCTGGAGAAACCAGGGCCCATGCCCAGGGGGGCCTTGGCAGATGCCAAGCCCACAGCCGAGGGAGGGGCATGGGGGTGGCAGGAAGGTGCCAAACCTGTTCTCCCACTGAGGGATTTGGGATCTGCCGCCACCACCCCTGCCAGGAATTGGGGAGTGGGAGAGAGAGTCAGAGAGCAAGCCACGTAGCCTGGAGCCTCCTATGTCCCCAAAGTGGGGAAACTGCGATTCACGTAAAACCCGAGGACAGGTGTTGGTGGTGGAAGCCTCGGAGGGGGCCAGCGTGGTGGGGAGGCCCTGGGGCTGCGACTGCACTGCCCCACCCAGAGGAGAAGTGGCACCGTGTCTGGTGGCGTGGCCCCCATTACATGGCACAGCTCATGAGGGGCCTGCAGGACTCCCTGGCATCTAACCGTGGATTCAGGGCACGTCCACTCAGTCACCCTGCCCCACATGCAGATATTTTATGAGGCCCTTTCTTCCTGGAGTGGAAGCGGAAGGCTCACCTAGGTTTCCTTTCCCTGCCTCACATATGTATTTCAGGCAGGAGCTGAAAGCCCGTACATGTGTGTCCAGACTCTCAATTTCATGGCAACAGGTGATTTATAGGTTGACTCAACTGGCCAATTTTTCACCCCCAGGGACTCTCTTGTCCCTCTCTGCAGCCCCTCTGGTTAATGGGGTCACAGCAGAGGCCGGCTCTTTGTCATAGTAAACTCTGCCAGACATGACCAGGAAGGGAATCTGTCAAGACAAAAATACGTAAATGCCTTTCCAGGCCAGAGGGGATGGCGTTGGATTGCTGGCTGGTTGGTGTGTTTGTTTGGGAGGAAGAGTCCAGCCACCATCCTTGGGGGGGGGAGATAATTGTGTCTGTGTGTGTTGTAACATGTGGCTGGTGCCCAACTCCGTGGACAAGTGGGGCCTCTGACCCGGGCTCTGGGGAGCTGCAGAGCTGGAGTGTTGGCAGCCATCCCCCCAAAGTAGGGTGGGGTCCCAGGCACTGGGACTGGGGAGCAGAGCCCTTCCAGAAGAGGCAGGTGAAGGTCCAGGGAGAGACTCCTGGGTGGGAGAGTGGGCTCTGGATGTCTTACACGGCTTAGGAGAGCAGGCCATTGGAGGCAGCAGCTGGAATGGGGAAAGAAGGCAGCTGGCACCAGAGACGGACTGGGAAGGACTAGGGGGTGGGCTGGGGGTGGCAGGAAGAGGAGGCTCCCCTTCTTGCCCCAGGAGTGATGGAGTCTGGCTTCCTGCAGGAGCTACCCAAAGAGTGCAAAGAGTGGAATCCTCTTCAGATGCATCTGGCTTTCGTTAGGCACAGGCCAAGGGGGGAGTCTAAATATATCAGAGGCAGAGCTGCCACCCAGCGAGAGAGAGTGCTGGGCTAGAAACCCGATACCCAGGGTGGGGGCTGGTGGTGGTGCCTCTGACGCAAAACTAGCGAAGCTCTGTTCCAGTCACTTGGGCTCTTCCAGGCAGCCAAACCTGGGGCAGAGGCCTGGAGGGGGTGAGAGCTCACGGCAGTCCGGCAGTGACTCCTCACGGGCAGCCATGGGCTAAGGTCGGGGAATTTCAAGGACATGAGAACCTTAGAAAGTCCCGGTTTGACAATGAGGGGCACAGAGGTGGGGGGTGGCTCACCCAAGATCACCCAGCAGGTTGGCAGCAGAACCAGGACTAGATCTGGGTCTTGGGATTCACTGCCCAGGAGCTCAATGGCTTCGGAGTGGTCACTGGGGCTCCAGGCCAGGTCCCCAGGGCCAGGGTCCCTTGTGGCATGTGTCTTCCATCTGGGATGCTGAATTTCCACACTCACGTACTGATGGGAGAAAGGTGGGCAAGAGGCGTGCTTAGGCAGTGGGTCACTTTGCACAGGGCACAGGGGCGCTCTCGGGCACAGCTGTGGGGCTCTGGGGATGTTGGCCCATCCTGGGGCAGGATGCAAGGAGGAGGGGGCTCGAGGGGAACCGGCTAACCGAGTTCCTCCTTCCTTCCCATCTGAAGACACTGTTGGTTGTGTTCACACGGTGTCTCCACTGCCTGACGAGCAGTTGTTAACCAGAATCATTGAATTCCTCGGGTCATCACCGTCCTCAGGAAGCTCACTGTCCTTGGGAAGCAGGGTTTCTGGTGATCTGAAAGGGAACTGAGGGTGAAGAGCTTGCCCACATTCCTGCCCTCTCGGGACAGGTTGGATGACCTCAGCTTCTAGAAGCTTCCTAGCACTCTCGGGTCTCAGGCTTAAGGAAGGGTCACCAGGGTGACATTCAGCATCAAGGTGATCTTGAGAAATACAGGCATAAACTAACATAGGGAGGGACAAGTTAAGTCCCTCAGTGCAGACTGCTTCCCCATAGAGGAGGCACTTGGAGGATTTCTTGTTCTGACGCCTCTGATCGCCAGCTTACCTGGCAAGTGGCCTCTCCTTAAAAAAATAAATAAATAAATAAATAAAGATTAAAATAAAAAAATTTAACTTCTAAAAATTTGCAGTGAATAAATACAACCTGGAGTTGTCCCATTAATCTTGTTCTCATGAATGCTTCTCACAGCATGCTGTCGCTGGTGGCAAGGCAAGATCATTTTAAAAGTTTCTGCAGCTGAATATAAAACAAGAAAGAGTAATTAGTGTCTTTTTCTCCCTTGGTATTTCAAAAAAAACATAAGCTGCACCCAGACCCGTAATTTCACAGATGCTGTTTGGTAGAGTGAAACTAAGGTTGATACTTTGAACTTTAAAAGTTTTTTTTATATATATACTTTTTTTTTTTTTTAATTTTAAAGTGAGCTCCATGCTCAGCATGGAGCCCAGTGCCAGGCTTGAACTGACGACCCTGAGATCAAGACCTGAGCTTAGATGGAGAGTTGGATGCTGGGCCAACTGAGACGCCCAGGCGCCCCAACTTTAAAACTTTTTTTTTCAATAATCAAAATATTTTGTCAATAAGCACAGGTGACCTGAGGCAAAAATTTTAGGCCTGGAGTGACTGACATTTGGGAAGTGGCACAACTGTAGCTTATGGGGTGGACACGGTTCACACTTTCCGCAGCACAGCCCATGGGGGGGCATCCAGGAGCCCCCCGCCCGAGCTCCTCTGCTGCAAAGAGGCCCCTGCGTTCAGCTTCAGGCCCAGCGGCCACTTGGCTTGCCAGGGAGTCTCTCCTACTTCAGTGGGGGTCGTCGTGGTGCCCGCATGAACTTGGAAGATATTCTAGGGATCAGAGGAGTTGGTATAGTGGTGTAGATGGAAGTGGCTTGCTTGGGGCACCGGGGGCGGGGTGGGGCTCAGCGATGGAGCGTCTGCCTTCAGCTCAGGGCATGATCCCGGGGTCCTGGGTTTGAGTCCTGCATTGAGCTCCCTGCATGGAGCCTGCTTCTCCCTCTGCCTGTGTCTCTGCCTCTCTCTCTGCGTCTCTCATGAATCAGTAAATAGAATCTTTAAAAAAGCAACAACAACAACAAAAAGGAAGTGGCTTGCTTGAACCCAGGAAGGCCGAGCGAGAGGCTGGCTAGCCCGCTTTCACCTTGATGGGTCTTACTGAGCAGCACTAGGCAGAGGGGCATCTCTCTCCTCAAAGGAGGCCTGCCGGCTAGGGAGGGGATGATGGGTCCAAGGATGCGTGTGCGCCAGGACCGGGGATGGGAGATGTGGTTTCAGGGCAGCCCATGGCCGTGGCAGGCAAGGCTTTCCTTAAGCCTATAGGACCAGGGACGGGCTCAGAAGAGTCCCTAGGATTTCCCCAAGCAGCGCCGGCTCTGGGGGGTGTGCAGCCAGGAAGAGAGAAGAGAAGCAGAAGATGCTGGCAGGGACCCTGCGGGGGGAGCTGTGCAGGTGCAGAGCGTGAAGGGAGGGCAGCTCTGGGGCACGGAGCCCAGAGGGCGGAGAGGCGCCGTGGGGGGACCTGGCGAGCGAGGCAGGCACGGTGACGTTCACACGGCATTGTTGGAATGGAGACAGGAGCCAGGGAAAATGTGGGAGTAACCCGAAAGCGACCTAAATATCCATCGATCACAGCAGGACCGTTCGCAGAAGTTAAGAGGAGCGAGGTTCATCTGTGTGCACCAGTGTAGAGAGATCTGTGAGACATTGTTGAATTTAAAAAAAAAAAAAAAAAAAAAAAAAGCAAGTAGCTAAGCAATAGGTGGAAAGAAAATAGCTTTTTATGTAAAAAACAAACAAGAGCTCGCTGGGTTTCCTATGGCCTCGTATGTGTTACGTGCGTACCAGGAAGGACACATCAGAATAGGTCAGGTGGCTGCCTCTGGAGAGAGGGGAGGGGCAGGAGAAGCAGCGGAAAGCATGGACAGACGGACTCCAGGCTCATCTACACCAGGGGGGACGTACTCACGAGCTTGCTCTGGACCCGAAGTTCAAGAATAATAGTAAAATGGTCTTCCCTGAATTCAGCAAGGCGCTCAGGTGCTGCAGGTGTGGGGGTGGGGAGCCTTGGGAGCTGGGTTGCCTGCTGGAGAGGGGCGGGTGGGGGCGGCACGGTCACCAGGGGCCAAGGTAATGGGGACTTAGCTCGGGAGGTGCCACCCGCCCCCCCACACCCCAGAGCATCCCCTTGGAACATCCCACCGTGGACACCTGGTGGGTGTAATGGGTCTCCTGTGTGGGTGTTAAGGGCAGAGGGGGCAACATGGGCACAGTGGGCCCCAGCAGGGCCATGATGAGAACCCCAGCAAGGTGGCCAGGACGCCATGGGGAATGGGAGCCTGGAGCTTTGAAGAGCATCTGGAGACACACGAGGGCCTGGGTCTGGAGCTGCGGTTGCAGGTTGGCATTTGAAGGTAGTAGAAAACGACTTAGATTTCAGCAAGAATGATGACCAGCATTGCAGTTAGTGTAGCATTTGTGGGGTGCAGGGCAGTTTCCTGGGCTGCGGCTTGATATCCTTTGCCTCGTTTAAAATGAGCAACAGCCCCTATGAGGTGGGGACTTCTGTTATGCCCATTTATAGATGGAAAGGTGGAGCCTTAAAATTCTCGCTTAAAACCACCCAGTACAAAAAAAAACAAAAACAAAAACAAACAAACAAACAAAAAACACCCAGTAGCTGTGTTTGGATTTGAATCCAAGTCTGGCGGAGCTCACGGCCCCTGCTGCGTTTGCTGTATCCCGTCCCGTCCGTCTTTGTAAAATCGGGCATCTGGGTCCTCCTGGAAATAATCCCAGTGCTTTGGTTCAGGAAAGCTCCTTTGTTACAGATGTTCTGGGGGTGTCCCAGGGCAGGGATTCTTCATCCAGAGTCAGCCGTCTCCGCCCCGAGGGTCCTGGCCATGAGCTTTCTGCCCCCCAACCTGTCTCACGAGGACAGACCCCTGCCTGAGGGAGGGAAGGCTGGTGGACGCAGGGACCCCTGTCTGTTGAGCTCCCCGGGGCTCCTCCAGCACCCACAGAGCTAGGTATGTAGTAGGTACGCAGTGAATCTCTGGCACCCGAAGAGCCGAGACGGGGAGTCACCGGGAGTCTTGGGCTCCCTGCTTTCCAGCCGGTCCCAGGGGAGGAGTCCCAGAAGGAGGCCCCAGGGGTGGGTGAGGAGCCAGCTGGAGGCTGCAGGGGGTGGGAAGGGAGGGGCGAGGTTTGGGGAGTGCGAGCGATAACTGGGGCCGGGCAGCTGCTCCCTCACCCTCCTGCAGCTGGCTCTGTCGCCTGGAGCCATGTCAGGCCCGGGCAGCAGGGTCAGGGTCCATTTATACAGTGTGACGCGGGGTCACATTCTTCTAGGCCAGAGCCCCAAAGAGGCTTCATCACGGCCACACCCAGACTGCGGGGTGCACGCCCACAGGCATTTGGAGATGCAGTGTGCGGCGTATGGCCCGGTACAAACTGTGGTGTGCTCACGTTTATTTTCAAGTGCATTAGTAAAATGTCAGCTGCTTGGCAAGGGGAACTGAGTCTCCTTTCTACGGAGTAATACCCATTTAGGAACTAGTCGATTTAAGCTGACTGTTGTCAGGGCAATTATGGGCTGCGCGTAGGACAGGTGGTGCACAGACAGGTCCCCTTCACTCGATGGTAGGCGCCCCCCCTCCCCCGCCCTGAGATGCCACGAGTGTTGGCCGCTAATGATTCTCTGGAGAATCCTGAGAACCCCTCACCCCTCACCCCTCACCGCTCACTCCAAGTTAGGCTCCTAACCTCTGGGCTTGTGGACCACACCCCAGGGCACTCACCCAGCTGTGATCCTGGAGCCTGGCCTGAGCCCCAGCCCAACGTCCCCCGTGTGGAGCCCTGGTGCTTTCACGACAGGTTCCAGGCAGGAGCTGATGAGCCTCGGGGTGCCAATCTCCCTGCACTCAGAGGCCTGCTGGTCCTCAAAGCTAGGAGGCCGACCTCGAAATCAAGAGGCTGTCCTCGAAACCAGGAGGCCGACCTCAGAACCAGGAGGCCAACCTTGAAGCCAGGAGGCCAACCTTGAAGCCAGGAGGCCATCCTCGAAATAAAGAAGTTGTCCTCAATACCAGGAGGCCGACCCCAGAACCAGGAGGCCAACCTCGAAGCCAGGAGGCCAACCTTGAAATCAAGAGGCTGTCCTCGAAACCAGGAGGCTGACCCCAGAACCAGGAGACCAACCCTGAAGCCAGGAGGCCAACCTCGAAGCCAGGAGGCCATCCTCAAAATAAAGAAGTTGTCCTCAAAACCAGGAGGCCAGCCTTGAAGCCAGGAGGCCAACCTCGAAGCCAGGAGGCCATCCTCGAAATAAAGAGGTTGTCCTTGAAATCAGGAGGCCGACCCCAGAACCAGGAGGCCAACCTCAAAGCCAGGAGGCCATCCTCGAAATAAAAAAATTGTCCTTAAAACCAGGAAGCAAACACTGAAGCCAGGAGGCTGACCTCAAAGCCAGGAGTCTGTCCTCGAAACCAGGTGGCTGACCTCCAAAGCCAGGAGGCTAGCTGGGATTTCCAAGGTGGGAGGAGGACACTGCGCACCTGGAGACCCTCTTACTGGACATCCTTCCAGTCTTCATGGTCCCTCCCACGTCAGGGGCTGCAGATGGCTCTTAGGTGCCTTTATGGTGTCAGGGGGCACAGGTGTTGGAATACCAGCCCCCGGGGAGCTCAGCCCCTAATCTGTATTCTCTCTCTACAGATCCGCCTATTGCGGACACGTCCTATAAATGGGGTCATACACTACATGGCCCTTTGTGTCTGGCGTCTTGTACTCCACATAACGTCTTCAAGGGCTGTCTGTGTTCTGGGGGGAGTTGGGGCTTCATTCCTCTTTAGGGCCCAATCTCATCCTACTGAGAGGCTAGACCGAGTTTTGTTTACCCACCTCTGAGTTGAGGGGTAGGTGGGCTGTTTCCACCTTCTGGCCGTTGTGAATAATGCTGCCGTAAACATTCGCATACATATATGGACCCTTGTTTTCTGTTCTCTTGGGTCAGCCCCAGGAGTGGGATTGTGGGTTCCTATGGCAACCATGGGTAATTGTGTGAAGCCGATGGACTGTTTTGCAAAGTGGCTGCACCTTGCCATGGTTCCCCCCAGAATGTCTGAGGGCTCCGCGTTCTCTGCTTCCCCAGGATTTAATCCTGACCCCGGGCCTGGCCTCAGTTCTGGCTCCTCTGGGAGCCTCTCTGCTGGTGAGGCTCCTATGGATCGCGAGCCGGTTCCTGGGAGCTGGGGCTAAGTGAGGACCCCCCGAAAAGTTCTGGGACCTGCTGGCCTGGCTCAGTGGGCGGGAAGGGAGTGTGTGTGTGGAAGGACAGGGGGTCCCATGCTCTGTGGTCCCCTGGGTGGGGGCTGCCCAAGGTAGAAATGGAACCCAGATGCCGTAGGGACTCTGGGTGGCCCTGGACACAGCATTCAATGGCGTTAAATCACGCTGTGAGAACGTGGTCCCCTTTTCAGCCCTCATTCAACAGTTCTGATTCCACTGCGGACACATCTTGGCCGGTGCTGGCATGTCTCATGCCTTTCCGACTTCATTTGCCTTCTTGAACCAGACAGAGTGGGTCTCGGGCTGAGCCCTTTGACAGCAGCAGCGCTGAGCCAGGACTTGCAGCTTTCGGTGGGCCGGGGGGGGCGGGGGGGGGCGGGCAAGGGGTGTTTGCTTTCACAATCAATCTCTATTTGTGGCAAATGATGCCGATTTTCCGCTTCCAGGGAGCCAAAAGGCCTCTTTTAAATAGCGTGTGTTTCTGTTGGAGAGTGGGTTTATTTAAAGCCCAGTATGCAGGAGGATCCCACAGCGGTGCTCCAGAGGTGACAGGCCAACGAAGCTTGGGGCAACCTTGTCCTACGATGCAGGGCCCCGGTGATCGGAGGCAGTGTCAGGTGGCGGTGAGGTCCCCAGTCCTGGGGCACATACGAATGCAAACCGGGTGCTGTAAAAATAATGCGGGCGGAGGCTGTGGGCAGGCAGGGGTGGTTCTGCGGGATCGCACGGTGCCTTTCCGCTGACACTGCATGAGTTCGCGAGTCTCATTGTGTGGGGTCAGTTTCCCGATGCCACGGCTTGACGGTGTCATCGCTGCAGATGCCGGGTCATCAGAGGCACCCCAGTCAGAAGGGTGAGGGATTTGGGGGGATAGCCTTTGCTCCGCAGCCCATCCTCCCCCTCTTCCCCAGGCATCCCGGCGGGGAAATGTTACACGGTGATTCCAATACAACCAATAGGATGTGTGTGTGTGTGTGTGTGTGTGTGTGTGTGTGTGTGTAGAGACGTGTTTTAAGAAGTCGGCTTACCTAGTCATGGAGGCTGGGGAGTGCAACGTCTGCAGGGTGGGCTGGCGGGCTGGAGACCCAGGGAAGAGCTGATGCTGCAGTTTCAGGCCTTGGAGAAGGTTAGCCTTTGTGCTCTGGTCACACCTTCACCTGATGGGACGAGGCCCACCTGACACAAGGGAGGATAATCTAAATGCTAATCGCATCCAAAGACACCCTCAGAGAAATCTAGTGGCTCAACTGAGTTGACACATACAACTAACGATCACAGCTGTGTTTTAAGTAAGGTAGACACACAGTGTGACATAAGATAGATCCCCTTTAAAATCATTCCCTTTTGAATTCCCATCCAACCTTCCAAGGAGAAAGTCTCAGTTCTGTGCCAGTAGGTCCTTTAACACTTCCCAAACACACGTGACATCCTGCTTCAGCACGGAAAGAGACAAAGTTGGCCTTGGACGTGAGCTTTCAGCGGCCGCTACGTCTAGCTGGGCATCTAACCACGTTGTTTTCATTGCATTTTCTTTTCCCAGCCCCCTTGATTAATGGCAGGCAACGCTGACTTTGTGTTCGAGTCCTGCTCCCAGGTTTCCTTTTATGAAGGATGTGACCTTAAAAAGTGAGGGATCTACTAGGAAGCAAGGGTAGTACGTGGAAATGCCCGAGATTCTCAAGGCGGGCACAGGAGTGATGGATTTGGGGAAACGTACAGGAGCCTAGTGGGGATGGTGCCTGAAACATCTTCTAATGGTCCACGTGCCCTGAGCTGCCCGTTGCCGGGTTGCACTTCTGGACCGAGGAGACAGATGCTAGTGCTTGATTTCCACGTGGAGGCTCCCATTGGAGAGTGGTGGTGGGGACAGGAGGAGAGCATGTGGCTCCGTGGGCAGGAGTGGCCTGGGGGTGGCGGCTCTAAGGAGCTCCTTGGCCATGGTAGTGGCCACG
Organism: Canis lupus baileyi; assembly: GCF_048164855.1. Classification (NCBI taxonomy): domain Eukaryota; kingdom Metazoa; phylum Chordata; class Mammalia; order Carnivora; family Canidae; genus Canis; species Canis lupus. The sequence goes on along the minus strand of NC_132845.1, from coordinate 45,643,153 downwards.
ATGGGTGGCGCATCTGGCACCAGCTGTGTGCCAGTCGCTGCTCTAAGCACTTCCTCCACTGTTGTATCTCCCAGGAGGCCTGGCAGGTAGGCATGCCACTGTCCCCCTTTTGCCAGGGAGGAGACGGGCACAGGGTACTGACATGCCAGGCTCCAGTCCATTCCGTCCGGCTCTGTCGCTGCTCCTGTCTCTGCACACCTTACTCCCTGCCCACCCTTCTCCCCTTTGTCCACCTTCCTGTGTTAACCTGTCTGGAGGCCCAAGCCTGGCTTTCCTGATCGTGGGGCTCCTCGGACCTGGCGAAGTTGTAGGAGGTGATTCCTGGTCCCTAACTCGCCAGCAGAATGCGCCTACAGAAATGACAGCTTGTGTCACTTAGGAAAGATGACAAGGCTGTTAAAGTGAATGCCACTGAATCACCCAGGGATGATTTGAAAGTCACTAATATAGGGGATGGGTAACACCCTGAATTTGACACCTGCTTCACCCCTAGCCGCCTCATCCAAACCCACTCCACCCCCACGCAGACATGTAGGCCTGCAGGTACTACCACCAACCTTCTTTGAGCTGGGGTGTGGGTTTGCCGGGTGACATAATTACAAGGAGCTCCTCGGATGACAGCAGCCAGCAGTGGGATCTTTAATTGCGGGGTCAGGCACAGTCATTGGCAGAGTGGTGGTTATTAGGTCTTCTGCAAAAGCTGCCCAAGGTAGCAGGCATTCAACAAGTATTTAATGAATAGCCTTGGGCCCTGGGCATGATGAAGAGGAGTAAGGCATGATCTCTGTCCTTGAGAACTGAATCTGTGAAAGCGCTGTTTGCCCTGTATCAGTGAGCTCTTGCTGCGTAACAAAGCATTCTGAAACGTAATGGCTTATAACAGAAGACAGCGATCTAGTTCCTGATTCTGCGGGTGGCCAGTGCGGGCTGGGCACAGCTGGGCGCTCTCACGTGTCTATGGTCAGCTGGCGGGTCAGCTGGGGACTGGCTGGTCCAGCGTGGTCCTTGCTGGAAAGGCTCGTCTGGGCTCCGTGCGGTCTCCTACCCTCCTACCGCAGCAGGCCAGGCCGGGCTTGTTCATGCAGTAGCTGAGCAGAGAGAGAGAGAGGAAGCGCTTGAGGCCTCTGGAGGCCCCGGCTCAGCATTGGCACCGTCTCTTTTCCACTGCCTTTTATTGATAGAAGAAACCACGAGGGCAGCCAGGGTTCAGTGGGTGGGGAAATAGATTCCACCTCTTTTTTTTTTTTTTTTTTAAGATTCATTTATTTATTTTAGAGAAAGAGAGAAAGCGTGCTTGAGCGGGAGGGGCAGAGGGAGAGAGACAACCTTGAGGAGACTCTGCGCTGAGTGTGGAGCATGATGCCAGGGCTCCATCCCACGACCTCGGGGTCACTGCCTGAGCCAAAACCAAGAGTTAGATGCTCAACTGAATGTGCCCCCCAGGCACCCCTAGATGGCACCCAGGCACTTCCCTCCAAGGGAAGATTTGATTTGCTGAAATTTTGTTAGAACCTTTGTACTTGAGAATGTGAAGGATGTTGGTCTGCATTTCTCTCTCTCTCTCTCTCTCTCTCAAAGATTTTGTGTATTTATTCATGAGAAACACACAGAGAGAGAGGCAGAGACACAGGCAGAGGGAGAAGCAGGCTCCCTGCAGGGAGCCCGATGCAGGACTTGATCCCAAGGACCCCGGGATCAGGCCCTGAGTCAAAGGCAGATGCTCAACCACTGGGCCCTGCATTTTTCTCTTCTTGTGATGTCTCACCTGCTTTTGGAATCAGGATGATGCTGGCCTCATAGAATGAGAGCATGCATGTGGGTGCAAGGAGGGGGTGCTCCCTCTTCTTTGATTTTTATGGAGGTGTGTATCATATGGAGTTGGCATTATTCTTCCTCGAATGTTTGGCAGAGTTCATCGGTGAAGCCACCCAGGCCCCGAGTTTTATCTTGGGGAAGGGTTCTCCTTGATAAACATTTCTTCCTCCTTCCATTACCAAACTTGGTAGAAAGGCCTAGCTCTGTTTCTTCTTCTTACCTCTTCAGCTCCTGGAAACCTGGCTCGTTCAGCTCTTCCTTTGGCACATGCTTACTGGGCACCATTTGGAGGCCGGGCACCGTGCTGAGTGCTGGGAGTCCCTGCACGAGGGCCCCGCTGCCATGGCAGGGGAGGGCGAGGGCACGCAGGGCAACAGCTGCAGCATAGCATCAGGCCAGGACAGGTGCTACGGGGGAAGAATAAAGAAAGGCTTTAGGTTTTGTTGTTTTTGTTTTAAGATTTTGTCTATTTATTCGGAGAGCGCATGCACAGGCAGGGAGGAGGGGCAGAGGGAGAGGGAGAAGTGATCCCCCACTGAGCAGGGAGCCTGATCAACCACTGAGCCACCCGAGTGTCCCCAGAAAGGCTTTAGTTCACGTCACGAAGATTGTCATCAGCAACTTTGCCCAATGCCCTCTTCTCAGATCTCTCTTGGCTTCTACTTCTGCGTCCCACCATCAGCTCTTGGTTTTCTCCCCACTCTGTGCCCACCCCCCAGTCTTCTTCCCAGGTGGGATTTGATACCCACCAGGGGCTCCGTCTCCCACCCCATGACCCCAGGGGCTCTGCTGGCCGCTCCTGTTCTCTCCTGAGGGAAGGTCCTGCCCATATTTCCACCTTCCTGGGCATGTTTCCGCATTGCTACCAGACTTGGCTAAATCCAGGGCACCATCGGGGCGCCTGTGGGGCTCAGCTGTTAAGCGTCTGCTTCGGCTCAGGTCATGATCTAGGGTCATTAGGGAACCAGTGTCTGCTCTGCTCAGCTGAGCCCCCCACCCATCCCCCCAGCCCAGCACCAGGCCTGGTGACTGTTCATGGGGAGCTCCTGCTCCCTCCTCTGCTCCCCAGCCCGCTGCCCACCCTGGTCCAGACCCTCGTTTCTCCCCAGGATCTGCCCCTTAGCCTCCTTCTAACCCATCCTCTGACAGTGGAATGTGTTTCTTCCAGAGTCAGATGTCAGTATGTTCCTCCTAAAAGCCTCTGCCCCTCCCCACGGCCTCTAGGACAATGTGCAAGCTTCCAAGGCCCAGTAAGCTCCTGGCCAGTCTCCGGGCCCTGCCCAGCACACACCCTGCTCACACTAGTGCTTTGGTGCCTCGAGCACCAGGGTTCTCCTGCCAAACTGCCGGTCCTCCCGCCTTCCCCTTGGAGACCCAGCTGGGATGTCACTTCCTTCATGAAGCTGCCGAGGCTGCCCCCACGGGGCTGCTCACACCTTCCTCTGTGTTCTCACATCGGGCGTTACAGCATGTCATGTTTGTTTATTTATCCACCCAGGTTCTTCACAGACTAGCAGCTCCGGGGGGACACAGGCCTGCCTGACTCATCTGTGTATCACCAGAGCCCGGTATCCGGTGGGCTCTGGTGATATGATAACTGCTCCATTTTAAGGCAGTGAGCAGCAGGCTGGGCTTTGAGCCTGCTTCTGCCACCTGCTAAGTTGATGATATGGGCAGATCCTCTGAGTTGGACTTCTAGCCTGCAAAGGGGACCATAGCCTTTGCCTGTTCTTTTTTTTTTTTTCAAGATTATTTATTTATGAGAGACACAGAGAGAGGCAGAGACACAGGCAGAGGGAGAAGCAGGCTCCATGCAGGGAGCCCAATGCTGGACTCGATCCCAGGACCCCGAGATCACGCCCTGGGCTGAAGGCAGGTGCTCAACCGCTGAGCCCCCCAGGTGTCCCAGCCCTTGCTCATCCTCATGACGGGGGGCTGTCTCCTCACTGACAGGCGTTTACCCTGCATGCAGTAAAGAGAGATGCTTTCAGCCTGGGGGACTCCTGGGGAACTTTGTCTCCAGGGTGTTTCACAAAATGTGTCTCACCTTGTGGGTCCTAGAGGAATGGTGTGTAGTGATGGCCAGCATCCAGGGCCACCTGTGGCCCCAGAAACTTGGAGCAATCTGATCAGACCTTAAAGTAATAGGACCCCCCCAAGGGAAGAGGAATTTAGATTTCAGGTGGGCAACATGGTAGTTTCTGTACTGCCAGATGCAGCCTTTCCTGGCTGTGTGACCTTAGGGAAGTTGCTTCACCTCTCTGAGCCTTCACCTATTAAATGAAGCTAACTACAGGACCTACCTCGTAGTGTTTTTGTGAGGAATGAGTAAGAGCTTAGAACACTGCCTAGCATCCAGTAGGCACTAAATGTTGGCTGCCAGTATCAGTGATGTTGTGGTCGCGATTATTCCAATGGACTGAAAGACTCAGGCCTGCACGGCCGGGATCCTCCCCAGCGGCTTCTGCCCCGGAGCACTGCTAACTCCCAGCGTCCCGCCTGTTGCCCTTTCTGCACCAGGCCAAGTGTTGGCGCCGTGCCCAGAAGCCCCAGCCACAGGGAGCGCAAAGCTGGGCCGCCTGGGGCCAAGGGGCTTCCGCCAGCCCCAGGGCATCTCGGACGCCTGGATGTCCCAGTATGGCCAGTGTCCAGATACCAGGCAGGAGGCTGAGCTGACCTCTGCCTTCCTGAAAACGGAGGCCCAAGCCACCGTCCCCTCCGAGTGCCGCGGGTGGCGGGAGGGGCCTGGCTCGCAGCCAGCCAGCCTGGGGTGGCAGTCCAGCTCCAGAGCGGACCTCGGAGTCCCTCGGGCGGGGCGGCCCTCCCCGGGGTTCCACCCAGGGCCTCCTTGGCCTTTGCAGCCGGAGCTGTGGGTGGGGCGCTTCTGGGTAGAAGGAACTACCCCGGACCTCCAGACGCCAAACATCTCAGGTCTGTTTTGAAAAGTCCCACATCTCGGGATTGTCCTCCTGCTTACAATTCCGGGAACGGGCTCCAACTCAGGCTGAGACTGGGCCGTGGTTTAAATTGTAGGAAGAACTCCCGAGGGTGGGGATAGAAACCAGGGGGTGGGGGTGGCGGTGGCCGTGGCGAGTGGTCATCTTAGCAGGGAGGCGGGCCGGCTTGCTCCCTCTTGCTCCCCGGCACGGCACGGCACGTAGCGGAGCAGGTGCCAGAGCCACTCCCTCTTAGCAACAGGCAGGGGCTGCAGTGTGGAGCTGCGTCTCCATGAAGGGGACCAGACGAGGGACCCTGACGCTGCCCTGGGCAGGTTCCGCAGCCTTCTTTTCACCCGCGACACGTCCTGGTCGTGTCCCACCATCGACAGCAGATCTGATGCTGCTCCTGGGGGAAGAGAGGGCCGGTGAGTCACCAGCAGGACATTCTCCACACCCAGGGGTAGACGTGCCTGCGCGCACACACACACGTGCACACACGCACACACGTGCACGCACGCACACATGCTTCAGGCAAACATCGGACCACGGCGCAGCAGGACAGAGCCTCTGCCCAGGAGCCAGTGAGCGTGTGCCAATTTGGGGCATGTCCTGTTTGTTGCCTGAGGTCTGGCTGGACATCTCTGGGAGTGCCGTCCCTCGTCCCGTCCACCGTCAGAACATAAAACTCACTGAGCTGCAAATGCTCCATTCGGTGTGCGGAGTTTCCGTAGTCCTGACAACCACCCCCCATGCTTCACCCCCGCTCGCTGCTGCCCAGAGGGTGCTTGCTTCCGGAAACCCACTAGCTACTGCTCCTACTCCAGCTACCGTTTCTCTTTCTTTCCTAAAAAAAAAAAAAAAAAAAAAAATTCTTTTGAGTTCTTAAATTCTCATACCCCAGGTTCCCTCTTATTTTATGTGATTATTTTTGTGGGTGTTTTATAGAATGGAGAGCCTCTAGGCCTTCAATCTCAAGATACTTTCCCATGGCCTTGCACCTCGATCGAGCTTGGAGGGTCCAGGTGTTGTGCCCTGCAAGAGCCACCTGAGTTTCCAGGTGGAAAGTGGGGGAGGGGGCATTGTGATAAATGTAGCAAACAGAACCGAGTCCCTATACTTTCTATTTTATTTTAAATATTTTATTTATTTATTCATGAGAGACACAGAGAGAGAGGCAGAGACCTATGTGGAGGGAGAAGCAGCTCCATGCAGGGAGCCTGATGTGGGACTCAATCCCAGGACCCTGGGAACACGCCCTGAGCCAAAGGCAAATGCTTAACCGCTGAGCCACTGGGTGCCCCAAGTCCCTGTACTTTCTGAATGAATCCTCTCAATGATCAAGGAAAAAGCTCTCCCCCCACATCCAGACCAAACTCCCAAGGAGATCAATAAAGACAACACTCGCTTCCTGTGGGGCCAGTGAGCTAATAGGATCAAAACTGCAGGAAACACTATTTTTAGTATGAATGAAGGGTCGTATGCCAGTTTAGCCAATGGGTCAGTGCAGAGGGACGCCGCCTCCCCAGGGCCCTCCGGCCTCCTGCAGAGCTTGAGGGACATCCCACCAAAGGTAGTGGGTGCAGACACCGCCTGCACCCTCTTGCCTGATGCTAATTAGGCCACCATGTGATCTTCATCAGGCCCTAAATGTGGGAGCAGGGAGGAGGGTAGCAGAAAATGTCCTGGAGCCAGACTTGGAAAACCCGGGGTTGGAATGCATCTCTGCCAACGTTGACAAATCACCTGATGCCTTCTGAGCCTCCATCTTTTCATCTGTAAAGTGGGGATAATGATACCTCGCCCTGCCAGCTTCACAGGGTTGACATGAAGGTCCGACACAAGATCTGCCGTGTAGACTGCAGCTCCAGCTTTAGTCATGAGGAGTCTTGTGGGATGAGCCCTTGGAGCACCCCCACCCCACCCTACCCCACCCCATCCGGGACCTGCTTTACCTCCTACATGTCCTGGGGTCCCGCGGGCATTCCTGTGCCCTGGTCACGGTCAGGGGCGAGTTTGCTAGTCCTCCGTGGCGGCAGCTGCTGAGGCTGCACATGGCCAAGAGCAGAGGGGACCAGGGCTGGGAGAGAGGGCCTGGCCGGGTCACGTACCCTGCGAGGGACATCTGACCACAGGCTGGTGACTGAGACAGTGCCTTTGCTTGACATCTGGTGTTCTGCGACCAAGGGTTCGGAACGATCCAAATGTGGGGAGAACCAAAGATGTGGGGGACAGTAGACGGAGCCACCGAGGGCTGGAAGAGGAGCTGGTTGTGCCAAGGAAAAGAAGGGAATGGGCAGGTGTCGGTGGGGGGGTGGTGATGGTGGCAGAGAAACTCTACTGTGGGCAGGAAGTCGATATTTACAGTGGAGGAATCGAGAAATAGAAATCGAGAAATGAATATTGTTTGGAAACATGGAAAATTGGGGGGGGCGGGAACACAACTGAAAGGGTTAAAAGTGATGGCTTCCGGAGGAGGTCCGGACTGGAGGCAGGGTAGAGGCTGTGGTTTTTTTTATCACATGCCTTTGGTTCTTTTATCTTTTGTTTTTTTTTCTTTGTCATCACATGTATTATGTAGATCAAAACGTATTTTTAAAAGAGAAGCCCTGCAAGTCCTAAGACTTTGATTTCTAGGCAGGGACTTGAAAAGCTCACCCAGCGCGGCCTCCCACCTTCGGACAGGTGAACGCCCAAAGCCAGGTGGCCTGTCAGAGCCTAGGCTGGTGTGGCCCCTGAAGACACGCGCCACCCGGTGAAGGTTGTGCTGGCACGTGCAGAGGCCACCGGGAAGTGCTTGCTGACGCTGGAAGACCGTCCCCCGTCCTCTGCGGGGTCTCCCACTGAGGCCCAAGGGACAGTTAGAGCAGCGGCCAGGATACCCTCCAGTCCTGCCCTTGCTCCTGCTTTGCTGTGGGATCCGGGCAAGGCGTGGCCCACCCTGGCCTCGTTCCTGCCTCTGGACGATCAGGGCCTTGAGTTTTTCGAGAGCCTTCACAGTTAATACGTTTTTAAAACTACCAATGATAGGACATAGCTTTCTATACACTGGCACGGCAGCGAGCAGAAGAGGAAATAGATAATACACATATGAACAAAGGAGATACTCTGAGACCCTGAAAGTCCTTGGAAGAAAATAAAGCAGGGGCACAGGATAGACCCTATGGGAGGGGGTGTGGGTGCTTCAGAGCAGGTGATCCGGGCGCTTCCCTGAGGGTGGGTGTTGGAATTGAGGCCCAGGCGGTAGGAGGGAGAGCCAGCTGACGGTGGCGAGGAGGGAGTCCAGCCCCGCAGAGCCCTGAAGCCCGCAAGGACAAGGAGAAGCAGGAGGGATCTGCACTGAGTATGACGTTTGTCAGGGGGAAAACAAATCTCTGTGAACAGCAGGGATAAATTAGGCACTATGTTGGGTTTGGTGGGCGGTTGTTCATGCAGCCCCCAATTCAGGGCACTGTCTGCTTTTCAGGATCCCCAGAGAGGGTGCACGGAGACCCGGTACAGGAGGGAAAGATGGGGAGGGCGGTGTCCCGGGAAGGGGTGCTCCGCTGGGAAGGGCCAGGAGATGGCAGAGGATTACACTTCCTGGGGAACTCGGGTGGTAACAAGTCAATGATGTGACCATAAAGGGCTGGAAGAGGCAGCTGGTTGTGCCAGGCTTCTTCACCCACCCAGGCCATGCACAGCAGTTGGTCCAGTAGGTCACCTTTGAAGGTGGAGGATGTCACAGCACCAAGTGTCCCGGGTACTAAATTGAGTTAGAAAGAAAGTAAAAGGGACAGCCTGGGTGGCTCAGTGGTTTAGCGCCGCCTTCAGCCCAGGGCGTGATCCCGGAGACCCAGTATCGAGTCCCACGTCCGGCTCTCTGCATGGAGCCTGCTTCTCCCTCTGCCTGTGTCTCTGCCCCTCTCTCTCTCTCTCTCTCTCTCTGTGTCTCTCATGAATAAATAAATCTTTAAAAAATAAAAATAAAATTAAATTTAAAAAGAAAGTAAGAGCAAAATCAGCTACAGGTGCAAATCCTTCGACCCAGCCCCCTCACTTCTAGGACTCTGCCCTTCAGATACACTGATGCCAACATGCAGAGAAATAAGTGTAAGTGGGGTGTCTGGCTGGCTCAGGCAGAGGAGTGAGTGACTCCTGATCTCGGGGTCCTGAGTTCAAGCCCCACATTGGGAGTAGAGATTAGTTAAGAATAAAATATTAAAAAAAAAAAAAGAAGGAGAAGAAGAAGAACAAGAGGAGGAGGAGGAGGAGGAGGAGGAGGAAGAAGAAGAAGAAGAAGAAGAAGAAGAAGAAGAAGAAGAAGAAGAAGAAGAAGAAGAAGAAGAAGAAGAAGAAGGAGAAAAGAGGAGGAGGAGAAGAAAGGAAAGAAGGAGGGAAGGAAGGACGGATGGATGTAAGGACGTCCGGCAAGGACCGAAGTGGCCACCAGCAGGGAACCAGTGAGTACACTGTGGCATCAGCAACAAGGTGGACTGGCTGGAAGAGAACCATCCCGGAGGGGTCCTGGTGGGATGAGAAGCTCGGTTGGAGGATGGGCTCTCTGCTCCACACCCTGCCCCGCTGCAGCTCAGGGACCCCCCACCCCCAGCCCAGGGAACCCCGGGACTCGGGCTGAGCAGACTGTCCGGCTCCCCGGGGTTGGGAAGAGATGCAGAGAGCTCCACCAATCTGGAAGGCTGGCACTGGTGCTCCCTCAGGAGCCAAGGAGAGAGGGCGGGGCGGGGCATGAGGCCACACCTGTCGCTCTGGTGCAGTTCCACCTGGCGGATGCTTCTGGAAGGACGCCCAGCAGACCTGAAGAGCGGTTCCCTGAGGGAAGGAGGAGGGTGGCCTCAGGGAAAGTGGTTAAAGGATGCTTGGTGTAAAGATGCAGGAGCAAAGGGTCCCTCTTGAAGGTTCAAGGGATCTCTTGTACTTATGAATAATTTCCTCCCAAGCCTCTGATGAGGTCACTAGCAATGCTCTAGATCCACAAGGTCTCTTTTTACCCCCATTTTCCTTTTGTGAGAGAGCCAGACATCATCATGGGGGAGCGCCTAGTAGTTAGCATTTACTGCTCTGCGTCCTAATCTTCCGGGACGTCTAACCGTTCAAGCCAATCTGTCGCCACCTCGTAGGCTCCTAGATCTTTCTCTTACACTGGACTCGAGACCACTTGTAAAAACTTACCCTCTTCTCTGCAGGGGCTCCTTCCTAGAGTCTGGAATTCCAGCTGGACTCACTCCCAGGTGGTAAAGCAGTGCCTCCCAGACGTGAGGCATTCGAGAACCACCCTCAGGATTTTTGTAAACTCTCAAGGCCACCTGTCCTTTCGTTGACATAATATTTTTCTTAAGTGACTCACTTTTAAAACTTCAAATTTGTCTATAAATAGCATTGCTTCTTATAAACAGAAAGAACCTTAAAAATAAATGTAATAAAATCTAAACAACGTTGTTAAATTCTAGCCACACTATAATCTGCCTAAAGTGCAGCTTTTTCTTTTTCTTTTCTTTTTTTTTTTTTAAGATTTTATTTACTTATTTGACAGAGAAAGAGCACGCAAACGGGCAGAGCAGTAGGGAGAGGGAGAAGCAGACTCCCCTCTGAGCAGGGAGCACAATGTGGGGCTCAATTCCAGGACCCTGGGATTATCACCTGAGCCAAAGGCAGATCCATAACCGACTGAACCACCCAGGTGTCGCCTGCCTTCTTTTTTTCCCTTTTTTTAAAATGGCAAGTGTTGAGTCAGGCTAGCACCAAACTGGGTCTCTTTCCTTGATGGACTGAGGAGGATTAGAATGGGGACTTTCTCACTATGTGTTTCAGTGTTAATTTAATGCCCTATCAATCAATGCTCCAACCAAATCATGCCCTGGAGCATCTGAACGTCACACTTTGGAGAAAACGGAGCTTGAACTTTTCCCCCCTCTTCTGGAAGGTTTTAGTTATGTGTCTGTATGCTCTTGTGTCATCTGAACTGGATAACATATGAAGTCCGCTGTCACCCTGGTGTTGATGGCCCTGCCTGCTCTGGTTGGCATTTTGGCAGGGGTCAGAAATGTATCTGTTTGGAAGCAGCCCATGGTGGCAGTTAAGAATGATGGCGTGGCGTGGGCACCTGGGTGGCTCAGTCGGGGAAGCGTCTGCCTTCAGCTCAGGTCATGATCTCACGGTCCTGGGATGGAGCCCCGAGTTGGCTCCACACTCAGTGAAGAGTCTGCTTCTCCCTCTCTCTCTCTCCCTCTCCTTCTCCCTCTGCCCCTTCCCCAACTCTCTCTCTCTCTCTCTAACAAATAAAATCTTTTTTAAAAAGTGGCACCTGGGTGGTTCAGTTGGTTAAGCGTCTGCCTTTGGCTCAGGTCATGATCCCAGGGTCCCAGGGTCCTGGGATGGAACATTGATTGATAGGTCCTGGGATGGAGCCCCACAGCAGGGAGTCTGCTTCTCCCTTTCCCTCTGGCCCTCCCTTCCTCGCTCATGCTCTATCTCTATCAAATAAATAAGCAAAATCTTTTTTTTTAATATGATGCAGGCGTAAACAAAGTAGTATTTGTCCTTTTAAAAAGAATTGGAAGCATCTCGAAGCTGGTTCATTGGGTTCTTCTAAGTGATGGTGTGCAGACTCACAGCTGGGACTCCCCAGGCGGAGCTCTGCAGCCAAGGCTCCTGGCTGGTTGTTAGTGAGTCCTGGGTCTTACGGAGTCGCCCTGTGCGAGCGCACCAGCGTCCGTCCCCATGACGGAATGAGTCCCATGAGTGAGAGTCAGCATGGTCAGACAGGACAAGGCCTCTTGTGCGAATGCCTTTGGCACCTTTTGAGGAGCTCTCCAGCATCACTTTGAAAAAGCAGATACAACCCCAGTTCTTTTGCAAGATTTCCAATTTAACTTTGCAGTTGCTTCCCGTTGCATATTATTCAGACCGTCCAGCCACAGTAAAAAAAAAAAAAAAAAAAAAGTACCCTGAAATCTCAGTGTTTTAACCTCCAGAGAGGCTTGTTTGTCCATCACAGTATCAATCCAAAGTGTGAGGCTTCCAGGGGAGGGATTTGGGAGAGCTCACACCTGCTCTTCAGCCCCCAAATGCCTTGCACCAGGGTTGCTACAGCCCATTGCCCAGAATTAGGCACAAGGCTCCAGTCTAACCACAGGGGAGCCTGGGATATGCAGCCCTTCCAGGTCCCGGGAGAAGAAAGTGAATCAGCAGCCATGGGCCCTACACTGTGTCTTCACTTAGAGGTAGACGTCAAGAGGAGGGGGGTTTGCGTGGGGATTAATTTGACAGATGGCCGTATCATTAGGGAATAGTTTTGTGTTGGGATTTTACTTTGTTATGCACCGTGGCTGTGATCTGAATACTCAGACCCAGCACCTCCTCCCGCCACCCCTTAGGCCATGACACCCCACCCCCGCCCAAGGCATTGCCACCATTGCCTGGTGGGTGGCAGGTGGGGAGCAGCCCTCTAGCCCATACAGAGCAGCTTCTTCCTGCCCTGGCGCCAGCTCTGAGGAGGTGCGATGCTTTTCTGAACTGGGGATTTTAATTGGTCCTCACCTGTCCTCCACCAGGAATATTTGGCATCTGGGTGCAACAAGGAGCAGCTCCTTAGGCCAGATTTTGTTCAGTAAAGTCTCTCCAGGGGAGGAATGATGAGAAGAGACGTTTTAGATTTTCTTTTTTTTTTTCCTTTTTAAGATTTATTCTATTTATTTATTTATTTATTTATTTATTTATTTATTTTTAAGATTTTTATTTATTTATTCATGAAAGACGCGGAGAGGGAGAGAGGCAAAGACACAGGCAAAGGGAGAAGCAGGCTCCATGCAGGGAGCCCAATGTGGGACTCCATCCTGGGTCTCCAGGATCACACCCTGGGCCAAAGGCAGCACTAAACCGCTGAGCCACCCAGGCTGCCCGATTTTATTTATTTATTGAGAGAGAGAGAGAGAGAGAGAGAGAGCAAGTGTGGGAAGGGGCAGAGGGAGAGGGAGAATCCCAAGCAAACTCCCCACTGAGCGTGGAGCCTGACTCAGGGCTTGATCTCAGGACCCTGAGATCATGACCTCTGAGATCATGACCTGAGCCGAAATCGAGAGTCAGATGCGCAACCAACTGAGCTACTCACGTGGCCCAGTTTTTGATTTTCTAAAAATCCCCACTAAAAATTGCCTGTTTTTCATTTAATTTTGTTCTGGCATTGACAAGTGTATCTCTGTCTCATGCTCCCTCTAGCGTCTCTCTCTCCAGGCTTTAAAGCGCGACCCCCGCCCCACAGTGCCCCGTGAAAATGTTGGTGCTCCTGGCTTTCATCATCCTCTTCCACATCACCTCTGCCGCATTGCTGTTCATCGCCACCATCGACAATGTAAGTTCCCTTTCCTTCTGACCACCCCAGAGCCCCTGGGTCCTGTAGTCCTTGGAGGCAGGATTGAGAGCTTCCCCAAGGGGATGAGGATTTGGGCCAGTCCTCCCTACCCAGACACGCCCATCTCGACTCAGGCCCAAGGACTCGGCCTACGTGTGGAGGTTGGAGGTTCAGAGCGTCTCTGGTTAGGCCTGGATGTGCGGGGACCTGGCTGCTCTCATCCCTGATTCCCCCACAGAGCCTGGTGTGGTGCCTCTGGTGTCTCAAACTCTTGGAGATAAAATTCTAGATAAACTTCTCAGCCTCAGCAGTGTGCCATATGGGGCTGGATCATTCTTTGCTCTGGGGCCCTCCTGGGCCCTGTAGGGTGCTCAGCAGCATCTCTGGTCCCTGCCCACTAGATGGCAACCCCTCCCACCCCTACTTGTGACAACCAAAAATGTCTTTGGACACGGCCAGATGTCCTGAGGGGGAGCAAGACCGCTCTCACTGAGGACCACTGCTCCAGATCCCCCCAGGTGACCCATCCCAGGTGCTCTCCACCCCTCCTGCCTTCATCTTCTTACAAATCAGGAACCCAATTGATAGTCACCTTGCCCTGCCCTCCCCAGCAGAGTTCATGGCTGGAAATCTGGCTGCCCATGCCCCCCTAGAAAATTGAACGTTTCACTTTAGCATCCATTTTGCAGCCATATGGCAGGGATGCATTTGATAAATGACCTATTGGTATAGATTACTGTCTCTCCTAGCAGGAAATGAAGCTTTGTGCCAGACAGTGGCCCACACCTTGACCCAAAGGCCTGGCTTCAGTCCTGACCATTTCAAACTCAGAGGCGTCTCGAGTCAGAAACACTGCCCAGAAAGCCACCAAGCACACCCCACGAGTGGCCAACAGCTCTGCCGACATCTAGGCTCCTGTTGATTAATCATCACAGAGCAACATAGACCATCTCAACCCCTGCCACTTAGAGAGTGCTCACTCCAGCCAGGTCCTGCGCTCGGCCCTTTTACCTGCATCAGCTCATTTGGTCCTCACCTCAAGCCTACGAGATGGGCTGTCTTCTGGCACCGCCTCGGGGCAGCTGGGACACCTGTGGAGTCTCTGCTGCAGTGAGTGGCGGAGCTGGGATTTGAACCACTCCTGACCCTAGATTCCGTAAGGGGGTTAAATGCAGTGATGGGTTTGGGTTCTTACAAGTTCTCAAGTTGCTGTGAGTGGCCAGGGCAGAGAGCACACTGATGCTGTGGCTTAAAGTATTTGGACTGCCATTATCCAGAGGGCCCACGCTCTGTGAAATAAATGGTAGTGAATGTTCTTTTTTTTTTTTTTTAAGATTTTATTTATTCATGAAAGACACACGGAGAGAGAGACATAGAGGGAAAAGCAGGTTTCTTGTGGGGAGCCTGATGTAGGACTCGATCCCAGGACCCTGGGATCACACTCTGAGCTGAAGGCAGACACTCGACCGTTGAGCCACCCAGGTGCCCCGGTAGTGAATGTCCTTCTGGAGGCTCCTTTCTCTATGCCTTGCATCTACCCCTTTGGGATCCTGAAAGGGATGGACGGACATTAGGGGAAGAAAAGAAAAGCCATTGGCCCCAGCACCAGTTAATCCTTTGGGGGCACCGCTGGGTGTTTGTGTTGCTGTGGCACTTACGAGAAGACACAGATGGGCCTTTTTTTTTTTTTTTTTTTTTTGCCCACCAGGGACTCCTGTGCTGTTCATCTGAGTTAGGAATTGGGCTTGGCATGTGGCTGGCACATAGTAGGAGTTCGGTGAACGTCCGTTGACTGGAGGAAGGGAGGGGGAGATTCCAGTCTGGATGGATGGAAGGCAGAGAAGGCAGGCAGAGGCAGAGAGGCAGAAGGCCTCTGATAGGAGAGTTGTGTCATTCCCTCCGTAACAGGCCTTGGCCCTGGATTTCAGCCTTCCTGACTCTGCTTGACATCGTCCCCCTAGTTCTTGGGGATTTACCACTGTGCACACTCGTCATCACCAGCTAAGCCTCGCCGCTCTCCTGCGCCCCGTGAGGGCCCAGCCCGCGACTTACCTTTGAGCAGCCCCACAGCATGGGGCTCACTGGGGAGCCTGTTGCAAATGCAGAAGCCCAGGCCCCACCCCCGACCCCTCACATCAGAACCCGCGCTCTAACCCGATTCCCAGGTGACTCGTGTGCACGCGGCACATGGAGAAGCGCTGGTCCCGAATATCTATTTACCGCCGTGCCTTACACTCGAGTAGAAGGCAGCGTTTTCATGATTAACACGCAGCCCCTCCCTGTGTTTCCTACGTTACAGGCCTGGTGGGTAGGAGAAGAGTTTTTTGCAGATGTCTGGAGAGTGTGTGTCAACAACACGAATTGTACAGAAATCGGTGCCAACTTTCAGGGTGAGTGCCCCGCTGATACGGAAACCCCCAGTGAAGGAGTGCTCAATCTAAGGGCTCCTCTGTTCTCTGCTGTCACACCCTCCCCTGCACACTTGGGTGCCCAGAGGGGCCTGGCCGGGGGGCTCGGCCCAGGCTGAGTTGGGTGCACCCTTCCCCTTCCCCATTTCTGGGCAGAGCTTCTGTGTGTCACCAGGGGTCAGTGGAGCTGTGTGTGGTGAGGCCTCTCTTCCTGGCTTGTGCACAGCCACCTCCTCCCTGGGGCCTCCCAAGGCCGAGGGCAGACAGCCAAACAAGCTGCTGTGCCTTCCATTCACGAGGCCTCCGCCCTCGCGCCCCGATGACCTCCGTCCTAATGCCGTCCTGTTGGGGGTTAGGATTGCAACATAGGAACTCTAAGGAGATCCAAGCCGTCCACAGTGGTCCCTATGGGCACTGTCACCTGGGGTACTTCAAAATGCAGATTCCTGGTGCCCATCCCAGAACAACTGTACCATAATCTCAGGGGGAGAGGTCTAGGAGTCTGTTCCTTTCTTCTTCTTCTTCTTCTTCTTCTTCTTCTTCTTCTTCTTCTTCTTCTTCTTCTTCTTCTTCTTCTTCTTCTTCTTTTTTTCTTCTTCTTCTTTCTTCCTTCTTCCTTCTCTTTCTTCTTCTTCCTTCTTCTTCTTTCTTCTCCTCCTCCTCCTCCTTCTCCTCCTCCTCCTTCTCCTCCTCCTTCTCCTCCTCTTGTGTGTGTGTGTGTTTGTGTGCGGGTCGGGCTTCCTTCCTCAACATGAGGAATGGGGCGAGGCCGAGGGCCTGGGTGCTCTGGGGGTGATCGTGATGTGCAGCCCAGAGGAACCATGATCCGTGGCACCAAGCCTTTCATTACATGCTTATGAATTATGCTTCAGGCAAAATTGGGGAAAAAGAAGAAGGTTGGTTCTTAGATTTTCCTGGGTAACTTTGGTCACTGTCCCCTCACCTGTCTTAGCTGCCATCCTGGTGATAAGGTTCAGCCCTTACGCGGGAACCCCCCTTTTGCAGCACCCCCTAAATTCAAGTGGATGAATTTTTTCTGCCTCCCCTGCCTGATGCAGTGGAAGCTGTTACCATCCCTGTTTTTTCAGGCGAGGACACTGAGGACCACGCAGGAGGTCCGGTCTGTGCCCTTGACCCCTTCTCTCCACCTGCAGGGCGTGCCTTCCGCCGTGTCCTTCCCACATGCGGTGCCCTCCGTCCAAGACGGGCTCCTTTCTCTGCTGGGACTTCCGTCGCCGAGCCCCGCTCCCCGAGGCTAATCCGAGAAACCTCCCTTTCTCTTTTCCTAAGCAGCACTCGCAAGGCTAACTCTCATCCTTTTAGGGGGTGTTAGGTAGTCTGCAGAGCACGTTCTGAAGGTCACTCAGCCCCGTGAGCCCCAAATCCCCCCAAGAGTTCCTCTGGAGATCCCTAATCATCCCTCATCCATCCTGAGCTCCCAAACCATAATCGGCCAGATTGAAACCTGAGCGTTTGTACATTTAAAAAAAAAACACCGAGGCTCCTTCCACAGTTTGGCTATCGTGGCCATTGCAACGAAAGATGAATGGATAAAGAAGATGTGGTTTATGTATACAATGGAATATTCCTCAGCTATTAGAAATGACAAATACCCACCATTTGCTTCAACGTGGATGGAACTGGAGGGTATTATGCTGAGTGAAGTAAGTCAATCGGAGAAGAACAAACATTATATGTTCTCATTCATTTGGGGAATATAAATAATAGTGAAAGGGAATATAAGGGAAGGGAGAAGAAATGTGTGGGAAATATCAGAAAGGGAGACAGAACGTAAAGACTGCTAACTCTGGGAAACGAACTAGGGGTGGTAGAAGGGGAGGAGGGCGGGGGGTGGGAGTGAATGGGTGATGGGCACTGGGGGTTATTCTGTATGTTAGTAAATTGAACACCAATAAAAAATAAATTAAAAAAAAATTCCCCGACCACGAGCTTCGCATTTGGGGGCAATACCAGGCTGAGACGAATGACAGAGCAGGTGCTGCTTGCTCCATTTCCCGGATAAGGCCAGTGGGGTCATCTGGTCCCGCGCGCAGATGGTCGCCACAGGGAGGGGATGTTGGGGAGATCGCTTGGCTGTTCTCGAGCCCATGCTATGCAAATTTACTTCTGCTCCTCACTCTGGAGCCAGCACCGTCACTGAACCCCCCCGAGGGGCCCCGGGTGTCTGCTGTCCTCCCTCATGCTCTCTCGCCCTCTCCCCACAGATTACTCCACGATGCAGGCGGTCCAGGCCACCATGATCCTGTCCACCATCCTCTGCTGCATTGCCTTCCTGATCTTTTTGCTCCAGCTCTTCCGCCTCAAGCAGGGAGAGAGGTTCGTGTTAACCTCCATCATCCAGCTCATGTCGTGTAAGTACAATGGCGGGCTTCCTGGAGGAAGCGCTTCCTTCCCCGGCCACCGAGTCGGGGGAGTCAGGAGCCGCGGGGCAGGTGTGGATTTGGAACGGGGACGTTGGCCGCCGTGCTGCGGCGGGACATCCTGTACTTCAGAGTCTGGAAGGGTCAGGTCCGAGGGTCGGGGCCAGCGTGCCCAAGACACGAAGCCTGAGCCAGCCTCTGTAGGGTAAGGAGGAGTGGTTGTGAGAACGTGCTGTCTTGGTACCGAGGGACAAGGCACAGTTTCCCCAAGGAAGATCAGGGTACTTGACCTCATCCTCCCACTAATGTCTGTTGGTGCTTCACTCAGGATGCTTTTGACTTCGAGTAAGAGAAAAAAAAGCCAGTTAACAATGACTTTGGCCACAAAGGCCTTTACTTTTTTGATACAACAAGAAGCTTGAAGGTGGGAGGTGCCATTGTAGGTTTGGCAGCTGAGCAGCATCAAGAACCTCTACTTGATCCTCGGATGCTTTCATCTTCAGGGTGTCAGTGATGACCTCCTCATGGCCCCTGAAAGGCTGCTGCAGCTCCAGACATTCATCCTGACCTGACAATATCTAAAGCAGTAAACAAGGGAAAGTACAGCAACAAAAAACGCCTTCTCCTCCCTATCTGTGTCTTTCTAGGGAGTAGTCTTTTTCACTCTAGGATTTTTCTGTGGCCAGAACTGGGACACATAGGGATCCATAAACTGTTACGAGTAAACAAGAACAGGATTGCCTGGGGTGGGGTAGGGTAGTGGGGGGATGGTCAGTTGGCAGACTATGGTCCAGGGGCCAGATCTGGCTCGCTGCCTGTTTTTGTAAATGACATTTTACCGGAACATAGCTCCGCCCTCTTATTTGCATACTGCCTCTGGCTATTTCCACACCACCACTTCCACGCCAGTAGGGCTGAGCTGAGTAGTTGGGACAGAGCATGTGTGTGGCACACAAACCCGAAAGTACTCTCTGTCTGGCTGACCCATGGCTTAGACCAGTTATGGCTTAGCCTCTGGGCTGGGTGTACAGCTGCCCGGGCAAAATCGGGCTCAGCCGGAGCAAGCGGGAAGTGAAGCGGCTCCAGGGTAGGCAGCAATGTCCTGCCACAAACTACCACTTGTGATCTTTCCCATAGATTAAAAGGAATACCCGCCAATAATCAGAGCCTGACTTTGCCTTCCTGTCCGGCCGCGGTCCGCTCGGGTCCATGGTGCGCGCTGTGACGTGGTCTGTGATTTAATTATCTGCTTGCTTTCGGCAGGCCTGTGTGTCATGATTGCAGCCTCCATATACACAGACCGGCGTGAAGACCTTCACAAGAACAACCCGGGATGGTACTCCCTGACCCTGGAAGGCAGCTACGGCTACTCCTTCATCCTGGCGTGGGTGGCCTTCGCCTTCACCTTCATCAGCGGCCTCATGTACCTGATCTTGAGGAAGCGCAAATAGAACCCGGGGAGCTAGGTCGCTTTTGCTGCAGTACAGAATCCACATTCAGATAACCGTTTTGTATATAATCCATTTTTTGTGTGTGTGGTTTTTCTAGCAAACATATTGTTTCCTTTAAAAGCCAAAAAAAAAAAAAAAAAAAAAAAAAGAGAGAGAGAGAGAGAGAGAGAGAAGAGTGTTTTTGCATTCTTGAGATCAGAGAATTAGACTATGAAGGCTGGGATTCGGGACTCCTGTCCATCTGAAAGTCTCAACGGCGGCACAAAGCCCAAAATTCAGCAATACTCAAATCCATAAATGTTCAGCAGGATGTTTCTTAACCGTGGGGGTGTGATGTGATGGGACAGGAGACCAAGAACACCAGGTCTCGGGGGACATCGTTCCATAGGTTTTGAGCCATGCCGAGCCCCCCTGCCCTGTCTCAGCTCAGCCCTCCCTCCCCATTCGGTCTGTGTTAGTGTTGGAGGTGGGGTGAGGGGAGTCCAGGGGAGGGGTGAAGCCTCCTCAGATGTTTAGCCAAGTTCCATGTGAGAAACAGGGGTAGTAGGCCCTGCTTTACTGTCTATCCAGACCAGAGCCCCAACCCTCCTGTAATGGGCTGGTGGCCAGAGAGTGTCACCCACCTTTGCTGACAGTGTCACTTGCTTCCTGTTTGCCTTAGGGAAGGCGATCTTCAGCCTGAGGTCAGATTTGGGCTCACCCTGAGGCCAAGAACCTCAGCATGTGATCCCCAGCAGATGCAGTAGGATGCAGACTGGCAGGGGGCCCCTCCCTAGACCTATGGAATCAGAGCCTTCAGGATGGGGCCTGGGCACCTGCATTTCTGACAAGCTCCCTGGGGATGTGCAGGTGCAGTGAAGCCGAGAATCTCAGCCCCAGGGCCAGGCAAGTGGAGCTGCCTCCTAAACGTTAAAGATCTAGTTGTGGGGAGATGGCGAGGTGCCGGCCGCCCCTGGCCTCCATCAGCTCTCGGCCTTCACGGCTGCTCACAGATGGGCCATCCCAACAGCAGCCGGGCCCTGTGTCCAGACAGACAGCCCAGGGGTGCTGAAGGCCCATCTTCTCCTGCCCTGCCTTCTAAGGCTGGCCGGCCTCTGCAAACCCCCATTCCTAGAGCCTCCACGGACCCACCTGCCATTCATTCAGCAGCATACATCACGGAGGGCTTGGTGCCTGCTGGGCACAGGGGCTGCCGCGTGGGGACAATCTCTGTCCTCGGGGCCTCACCATCCCGCGGCGGAGATAGATTGAAAATGTAGGGAAGGTAATCACACGCTGCAAGGAAAGCTGCAGAGGACACACCGCAGGTTCAAACGAGAGCATTTATAAGTGAAACGCTCACTTAGATGGGCTAAAATACCACTGCCACCAGCCCCTCAGAGTGCCTTCGCTGGGCCATGGTGTCTGGTTCACACCCAGAGGACACTTCCCTGGAGGGTCTGGGGGTCCCGATGGCAAACGAAGCCGTGAGAAGCTTCCAGATTGCCGTGACTCTCAAGCTGCAGCGTGGACCGTGCCACTTGGGAACGTGCTTTGCCAGGGTCTGGGTGAAGAGCGCTCCAGGTGATTCTGAGACTGTCCTGCGGAACGCAGCCGTGGGGAGTTTGTCCTTAGGCGTGAAAGCACCTGTGAATGTGTGGCAAGGCAGGTGGCCCCGGAGTACCTGTGGAAGAAGCTCTTTGCACCTCGCTGCCTATTAGCCTCTTGGGTTTTGAGCGTGCTGCTGGGGACATGTGGCTGGGGCCGCGGGTGGACCTGATGGCCACGCCTCTGCGCTGACGCTATGTGAGTGCTTCTGCTGAGTGCACCTGACCTTTTGCTAAGTGCAGTGATGCTCTGTCATCAGCCCGGTTCCCGTGGAGCTGGGAGGCTGTCTGGTTTGAGTGGTTTCAGGGCCGCCGTGGACACCAGGACAAGATCAGGTTTTCTCTCCATCCACCCATCCATTCACTCATTCGTGCATGCATTTTCAACAGAGTATTAAATGCTTGTTATGTGCCAGGCACTGTGTGAAGCTCTCAACACACGGGGCAGGCAAATTCAGACATGCTCTCTGAGACAGGGCCCCCTCCTCATGGAGAGGTCACCAGCCCGGTGGAAGGTGACACAGGGACAGGGACGGGACACATTGTCACCTCCTGTCTCCATGGAAAACTCTTTTAAGTCCTGTTGTGGGTAGGAGTGTGGATCACACCCCTGGGGTTTGCAAGATGCTATCTGAGCCTCAAGGAGGAAGGTGGGCCTGAGTCCCCCAGGGCTTTCCACCCAGGTGGCTCTTCCAGATTTTTCTTGTAGCCACACTGGAAACAAAAACGCTCAGAGCCAGAAATCTGGAAAGCCTACTCTCCAGGTAGTGTGTGAACATCCTTCCCCAAAATTTGAGGGGTCCGTGAGCATCCAAAATGACCCCATGGGTTTTCCTGGC
Source organism: Canis lupus baileyi (assembly GCF_048164855.1). NCBI lineage: Eukaryota > Metazoa > Chordata > Mammalia > Carnivora > Canidae > Canis > Canis lupus. The sequence continues at coordinate 45,621,387 of NC_132845.1, read as the reverse complement.
TGGTCACCACTACCATGTAGCATTCAATGTCCACACCCATCTGTGACACCAAGGTTTTGTGAAACATGAGAGCAACTTTCCATCCCCCACGGGTGTGACATGCCTTCGGGGAAGCAAGGAAGAGGTGATGGTGGGAGGAGGAAACTGTCCAAACTTCTTACCTGTAGGCAGAACCAGCCCTCACTCAGTGCTTATTATCAGTGACTCAAGAACAACCCCAATGAAGAAAATTAGCTGAGACATCCAGGAAGCAAATATTAGGACCAAATGTGTTACCCGTAACAATTGTATTTGAAGGAACTGTAGTTTGCGCATTTTAGAACATTTTTATAAAGTACTGTACTTCTTTTGTGGAGAGGCTATGGATGGAGACAGACTAATTTGTTTTGTTATTTGCATTAAAATGACTTTGGGTCTCTGTTGAGATGAGTTTGTAGGATTGATTTGTTGCTCTGAGTGAATGTGTATATTCATACGTGAATACAGGAAAGTTGGCGACGTCCCCCCACCCCCATGCTCTCTGCTGTAGGTTGTGAGCCTGAGCGCATCGGAGTCCCCTGATGCTCTGTATTTACTGATGATGCAGAAACTCTGACCCCAAGCCCAAACATACACACACTAAACACAGTAGCTGGAAGGTTGATAGTAGCTGTGGCTTCATTTAAAATCTGCCTGAGTGGGGAATCAACTCGCTAATAGTTGAAAGGTTATTTATAGTACAGCAGACTAGACAGTTTTGTGTACTGGGGGGAGTAGTGGTTTTGGGGAAAATGTGAGGGAATGGCCTAGAGGCTAAATCTGAATCTTGGTTTGGGGACAAAATGTGACTTTGGTTAGATATGTTCTATTTCACGTGCCTTTCAAATAGTTTATTTCCTATATTTTATATACTGTGAAACTGTACATGGCAAATAAAGTTTGGAACCAAATGGCCCAGAGCAACAGACTCCAGTGTTCCAACTGTGCCAGCATCCAGGGTAGACTGCCACCGTTTTGAGTGGCAGGGCACCACGTGATTTCTCATCGAGATAATCGTGCGGTTTTCATAGTGAGCAACTGATGTTTGAGAGTTCCTCACAGGACAGTTTCCAACCCTTTGCCTCTCATGGAACCAGCTTCCTGGAAGAATGACCTGCAGTTGTTCAGGACTCCCTGTTTGGTTAGCAATCTGCTGGTGCCGTCTTAAAATTCTTAGTGATATTGAACCAATGGCTTCACATTTTCTATTTGCAGGGTCCCTGAAAATCATATAGCCAACCTTCTTCTCCAGTTTGCTTAATGAAGACTTCTGCTTTAAAGGGTTGGGTGATGATGAATATCAGACTATCTTTACAGCACACTCTGCTAAACAATGAAAAATTCAGCAGAAAGAAAGAAAGAGATGATAGATACATTGGTAGGTAGGCAGATAGATAGATGATAGGATGGGTAGGTAGGATGGATAGATAGAAGATAGAATGGATAGGTAGATAGCTAGGATAGGATAGGCAGGTAGATAGGATGGATAGATTGATGATGATGATAGATAGGTAGAGATAGATAGATAGATGATAGATAGATAGATAGATAGATAGATAGATAGATAGATAGAATGGATAGGTAGATTAGATAGGATGGGTAGACAGGATAGATAGATAGATAGTTGATAGATAAGATGGATAGGCGGGTAGATAGGATGGATGGATAGATAGGATGGATAGAAGATAGATAGATGATAATAGGATGGATAGGTAGATAGGATGGACAGACAGGATGGATGGATAGATAGATGATAGATGGAGACAGAGTGAGATCTTGAATTTTTAGTGAAGGAATGCCAAAAGTAGTAAAGGCAATCTATATGGAGAACCTGCGTTCACTTGTCTCTATGTAGGAGTTGCAAACTAAAAACCTCCAAGGCTTACTTACTGTCTGTATTCTTTGTGTTTCTAGGGTCTTTTCATGGTCAGTTTGGTTTGGTTTTTGGTCCATGTGGAAGATAGATGGTGGGCACCCCAGAGAACTCAATTTTATATATTTCTTCCACTTGGAAGGAAGCATGTCATTCATTCATTCACCAAGTATTGGTGGCCTAGCATGATTCATCCTGGAGAATGCTCCCTGCGTGCTTGAGAAGAATGTATATTCCGCTGCTCTCGGAGGGAACGTTCCATAGATGTTTTCTGGTCCATTTGGTCTAAAGTCTAGCTCAAACCCAATGTTTCCTTATTGATTTTCTGCCTGGATGATCTATCCATTGCTGACGGTGGGGTACTGAAGTCTGCTACTATTACTGTATCCCTCCCTTTGGATCTGTTACTTGGATCTGTTACTATTGCTTGATATCTAGGTGCTCTGATGTTGCAGTAATGATGGTGCACTAATATTTCTGCTAAAGGGGTCAATTCGTCATGAGGGTATTGTAAATATTTATTCACCAAGTATTTGTGTATGTATTATGGCATAAGTGTTGTGCTGGGTGTTTGGTACTTAGTCCCTGCCATTGTCTAGACTTATCTTAGTTCCCAATTTAAAACAAACAAACAAACAAACAAACAAACAACAAAAAACAGAAGTGAAAAGAGGAATACTTGGTGACACATGAAAATTACATGAAATTCAAATCTCAGCGTCCATCTATAAGGTTTTATTGGAGCGTGGCTGTTTTGTTTAGATATCATGCAGGCTGATTTCAGGCTACATCGGGAGGGTTACCACAGAACACGCACAGCCTGCAGCCTGTAATACTATCTGGCCTGTTACAGAAAATGTTTGCCATTCCCTGGTCTAATCAAATGAGAAGGGTACTCTCTTTTTTCGTGTGTGTCTCTTTTTAGGAACAAGAAGAGTTTTCTTAGAATCCTTTGGCAAACTCTTCCCAATGCCTGAGGATTCCGATTTTCGTGCTTAACCCAAACACTGGGAGAGGTAATTAAAATGACCACGACTGGTGTTGAACTCTAAGCTGGGCATTAGAGTCTCTCAGTGAGGGATATACTTATCAACCACACTCCTAGAGAAGAGAAGAGGCCACCAACAGGGTCTGCCACAGTCTGTCCCTGGGCTGCCCAACATCCACACACAACTTCATAAGAATTTTTAAGATTCTTATATATTCATGAAGTGAACTAACCCCTTCCCAAGAGGTACACACCCTGACGCCAAAACCAGTTAGTACTTCCAGCTCCAGAATCATTTGGTGACATGGATTATCCTGTGTCAGATCCAGATGTGGCTCCTCATGGCCCAGTGACCTATGACGAAAAGCTAAGTCCTATACGCCCAACGCAGCAACACATAATGGGGGAAAAGGAACAGAATCCCTGTAACAGATGATCCCCTTTGGAAAATGGATGAGCAGAAGGAGAATCCATGCCCAGTGGCCAAAGTTCCTTGTCAGTTGCAAGTACCACTCCCTGGTGGAGAGTGAGGTCAGTGGTTGGTCAGTCCATGGCCTTTGATTCCACTCAGGGGGACCATCTCCCGGGCACAGCGCTCCAAGGTCATACCCAAGATGGGCAGTGGAGACGAGCCCCTTCTTCCTTTCTGTGGACATGAGGCCCAGTGTCTCAGAAGTGCCTCAGGGGAGGACATTCATGGGATGTGTTTGGTCACAGATAAGGTTCCTTTGGCCATGCAAGGCCAAAGGTGCATCCATCCAATGGGCGAAGCCTGGGTCATGTGACCATGCCCTCGCTGCAAGGGAGGCTGGCAACTAGTTAGTGGGCAAGTCAGCCAGAGATCGTACCTGGATCTTTTCTTTTTTCAAACGACAAGCATTTATTATCACACAGGTTTTTTGTTTTGTTTTGTTTTAGATTTTATTCATTTATTCATGAGAGACACAGAGAGAGATGCAGAGACACAAGCAGAGGGAGCCCGATGTGGAACTCGATCCCCTGATCCCAGGATCACGACCTGAGCTGAAGGCAGGTGCTCACCCACTGAGCCACACAGGTGCTCCTGTCGCACAGGTTTTGACAGTAATCCAGGCGCAGCATAGCTGGATGGTTCTGTCTTATGGTCTCTTATGAGATGGGCCTAATCTTTGAGCTCGAGAATTGCTGTCTCCTAGTGTCATGGCTCTATGTCTTGAGGCAATAACTTCAAGCTGTCATAGTCCAAGCTATGTCCCTGGGCTTGTCCCTCTGGTGGAAAAGGCTAGGACCTGGCGCATCTTTTCTAGATGTCTCGTCCATTCCACTCCGCTTTCTGCCTCCACACCACTGATCTGTATAGTTTAGAGCACAGTTTAGCACATGACAGGCTCGCTGGCCAATAGCCTGCTTTTTAATGGCCCAGGAGATAAGAATGGTTTTTGTTTTTATTTTTATTTTTTATTATAAAGATTTTATTTGTTCATTCATGAGAGACAGAGACAGAGACAGAGGCGGAGGGAGAAGCAGGCTCCATGCAGGGAGCCCGATGTGGGACTCGATCCTGGGACTGTGGGCTCACGACTGGAGCCAAAGGTAGATGCTCAACCTCTGAGCCACCCAGGTGTCCTGCTTTTTTGTTTTTAAAGAGTTGCAAAAAAAATGTGAAGAAGAAACAAACAAAGGCTTTATGTGGCCTGTAACATCTGAGCTCTTTACCGTCTGGCCCTTACGGGCCAAGCGCACCAATTCCTGCTTAGAATTTGAGTCGCCTGTCCCCGCAAACCTCTGAATCCCTGGACTTATCAGTTTAGATTGTTAAGGCTTCAGGCAGAAAGAATCTCAGTGATGCCCCTACTGTCTTCCACTTTTGCCACTCAATGAGCCACCTGTGGCTCAAGATTGACTTTTTCTCGAAGGAGGTGAAGACTCTAGGAAGCTGAACATGGCAGCAGCTAGATATGTTTCCACAACAGTTTAAACCAGGGTCAAACATCTGATCCATGGGCCCAATCCGGCCCACCACATGATTTTGTAAGCAAAATGATCTTGGCAACCAGCCACACACATACCAGCTGACACACCGTTTGCGGCCGCTTTCAAAGGCAGAGGTGAGTGGCTGCCAAGGAGACCATACTGACCCCTAAGCCTGACGCAGTGACTATCTGGCCCTTTACAGGAAAGCTTGCCGAGCCTTCATGTCCAACAAATGCCTTGCAAAGATCATGCAAGGGCCATCGCGTCCCAGCCTGGAATAGCAGGCCCTCATGGCCCTGCCCCCTCGACTGGCCAATTGCACACTACAGTGTCTGTTGCTTGTAGCGTCCAAATTTTGTATCATTCCTCTTCTTCATTGCAAGCAACAGTGACTGGCTGACTTCCGCAGAACAGGAATTCAGTAACAGGAAATCAGGTGGGGCAAGGCTGGGAGGTAGGCAGCCAAGTCCCTGTTGATTGCCTCACATTCTTCCACAGAACAGTTTGGTAAGGAATCCACCGCCGGCGCTGCAAGGTGGTCCTTCGTGCTGGGAACTTGATCTTGTGCAGCCCATTGCTCCAACGGAAGGCAACAGTCCATGCCATCCCTACTCCTTCGGAGGCAAGGTGCATCCATCCGATGGGCAAAGCCTGGGTCATGTGACCACGCCCTCGCTGCAAGGGAGGCTGGCAACTAGTTAGTGGGCATTTTCAGCGTTGGTGGTGGGAGGTAAGGTTGCAACCTGCCAAGACTCAGGAGGAAGGGATTTCCCCAACAGAGGACGGAAGTTCAAGTGCTGGGCAGTCGAACCCAATGACAACTGGCGGCTACATCCTATCAGAATCCCATTCCCTGCTAACCCACAGCTGAGCTCATGCTTCCCAGCTTTACTGACCCATCTCTCGCCTGTTACTCTGCTTACAGGCACTGATAGCCTGCACTATTATTTACTGGACATTTTTCTTTAAAAAACTATTTCTTTACAGAAATACGTTTATTCAGAGGGAAACTCTAAGGTAAGTTGAAAATCGGCATCGGGTGTCCTAAGTGACCTAGATACGATTTAAAACAAGAATGCGTTTAAGAGTTTAGTACAAACTGTCGTCCAGTGGAGGTTTTGACCTGAGGACTGGTCCTTCCCCAAGAAAGGAGGCTAGGAAAAGACGGGAAGGTGTTAATATATGATCAGGACCATAGCTGCCTGATGTAATCAGAAAGCTAACAAGAGAACAGAGAAGGCAGTGGCCTCCCTCCGTGGGGGTGTCTGCAGGTGCTACCTAGATTCGTTGGGTACCACTTGGGGTATTTGCCTCATAACAGCAGTATAAAAAAAGCATAAGCCAAAGTCCTCGCTGGCTGAAGGGGATTCACACAGGCCTGCGGCTCCTCCCTACCGCACTGCCTGAGCCTGCTCTTTCTGAACCTCTTTCAAGCTGGCCTAGTAATACATCCCAATCCAATGGGAGATGAGACATAGGCATTTGGGTTTAGCCACACCTGGGTGTGTAATCAGATGCTGCCAGCCTCCACGGAAGCCCGTGTGCCCCGTACTCTCACCCCCCTTGCCCACAAGCCCCACTCGAGCTTCTGGAGCGGCAGTGACCCAGGAGGGCCTTGTGTGATTCCGCACGGCCGGCAGGAGCGGCTGCTCTGCCAGGGGTCTGGAGTGCACTAATTACAGAGCGTGTCTGGCTTTTTAAGGAGCTGAGGTTTCTGACTCATTGCCCCCGGGGAGCAGGAGCTAGGATTTGGCTTTTTCTGATCACTGCATTTCTTGCTCCCACCCAAGGCCATGGCCTAGGACTTCTGCAACCAACCAAACCCTGCCTGGGAGGCCAGGCTGGGCCACGTGAAGGAACATGAAGTACATATTGATATGCGTGTCCTGGTGTTTACCTCCAAATGTAAAATTAAAACTCCTCTGACTTATGTACATCCGTCTGACCCCTTAAAAGGATGGTTTGCCAACGGTGACCATCTGAAGAACCTGGAAGTCACTTCATGGACCCCAGAAGTAGACAGGCCCAGGTTCCAGTCCAACTCAGCAGTTAGTCACGGAGAGGCCTTGCACAGCTATTAGACTCTGCAGACCTCATGGCCTAATCTGCAAAATGGGGTAATGCTTGGTCCCTCTGGTCTCCCGTTCCGCTGATTCGTGTTGAGCACCTACTGGGCACCACACACTGGGGCAGGCATGGAGACTCAGGGATGTACCAGACATCCCATGCGCTCATGGAGCTTTCATTGCAGCGGGGAGCAGACGACAAGCAAGGTGAACAAAACTACAAATTGGAGTGCAATCTGTGGACATGGAAATGGTGTGACAGGAAGATAGCAACTCAGGGCAGGTGAGGACTTGTTGCTAACATGATGTTGATGCCAAGACCTGTGTTAGAAGAGCTGAGGGCAGATGGGATGGGGCCATAGGACCAGCTGTTTCACAGGGTTGTGGGCATTCAGGGCACATGCAAGACAATGTGGCACCATGTGGAGGATGCTAAGTACCCGCAGAGACACCCAGAAAGAACTCTGGTTTGCACAACACCTTCACATGAATTGTATCATTACATTTGATTCTCGTCCCGTCAGGTAGAGAGGCCTCAATTGATTGGTGGGCGAGTGACAAGAGGAGCAGGGAAGTACAGCAAGGAGACTAAGCCATTTCCATTGGTCTCTCTTCTTCCCAGAGCCACCTCCTTTGACGGATGGTGGACACCTGCAAGATGGGAGTGGATGTGCTAGCTACAGCTGCATAACAAGCAGCCACAATGCACGCTGGCACACACCAGCGAGTGTTCATTGTTCACAGGTCCAGGCTCAGCTGGGGGTTGGCTGGGCAGCTCTGCTGGCTCTGGCTGGACGTGCCCTCAAGTCTGGGGGTTGGCTGATGAGGACTGGCCTTGGGGTATTTGCCTCATAACAGCAGTATAAAAAAAGCATAAGCCAAAGTCCTCGCTGGCTGAAGGGGATTCACACAGGCCTGCGGCTCCTCCCGCAGATGGCTGGGGCACTCAACCTTGTCCTAGAGATCCCTCGTCCTGGATCAGACTGACCCAGGCATAGACTCACAGTGATGGGGGAGATGCAGGAGAGCAAGCAGAAACATATACGTTCTCTTAGGCTTGGGACTGGGATACCACTTCCGCTGCCTTTTCTTGGCCAAGCCGGCTACAGATCTCTCCTAGGTGCAAGGGAGGGGAAACCGACACCCTCCTTCAGTGACAGGACCACACAGTCACCTCGGGGGATGGGGGTGAGAAGGTGAGGGCGGGAGGGAGCCACGTATTGAGGCCGTTAATGCAATCCGTTAGTGCAGACTTCAGGGCCATAAAATAGAGAAAGGTGTGTGTGTGTGTGTGTGTGTGTGGCAATGGAACCATCTAGAACACACACCATTTAGGGAATCCTCACGAAAATGCAGATTCCAGACCTGTTACATCTCAAAGGGACTGACCCAGGATCTGAATTTTAGGACTTTCAGGTTCTTCAGATGGTCACTGTTGGCAAACCATCCTTTTAAGGGGTCAGACCGATGTACATAAGTCAGAGGAGTTTTAATTTTACATTTGGAGGTAAACACCAGGACACGCATATCATTATGTACTCCACCCCTCCAAAAAATATGTATCCAAAAATTATCCAGCACCCCAGGCACTTGCTCTGTGGACTCCGGGAGGCTAAGTGGCCAGAAAGTGGACGAGCGGGTGACACTATCACCCCCTAGGGGTGCAGTGTGGCCACACAACATAGCAACGAAGCTCCTCCTCCCCATAGCGAAGCTAAGGTTCTTTCACATACAGTTTAGCCAAACCCAACACAGCTGACAAAGCTGACGCGAGTTGATCCCTATTACCATGCAGTTCGATCCATCCGACCGGAGCATTGCTTTGTACCGATTTTCATTAGCTTAATTAGTTAATGTTTAGCCGTGCGACCTCTGTACTCTTGTTGACAGTTGGTAGAGTATTACAGCCTCGAGACAGATTTGCAGTTTACAGCCGAGAGTCAGTACAGAAGTTACCTTTTTTTTTTTTTTTAAGGGAAGGAAAGACCATCGTAGCTGCTGGTCTCTGCCTCACTACTATTGCCTTTTTTTTTTCCCCAAAGATTTTATTTATTTATTCATGAGAGATACACACATAGAGAGAGAGGGAGAGACACAGGCAGAGGGAGAAGCAGGCTCCATGCAGGGAGCCTGATGCAGGACTCGATCCCGGGACCCCGGGATCATGCCCTAGGGCAAAGGCAGATGCTCCACCACTGAGCCATCCAGGCACCCCCAGAAATTACCATCCTTCCATGAGACGAGAGTATCTTCAGCACAAAACTACTTTGAAGCCGTTTTAAATACTTACATTATGGGGGAGCCCTGGTGGCTCAGCGGTTTAGCGCCGCCTTCAGCTGGGGTGTGATACTGGAGACCTGGGATCAAGTCCCACTTCGGGCTCCCTGCATGGGGCCTGCTTCTCCCTCTGCCTGTGTCTCTGCCTCTCTCTCCTTCTGTGTCTCTCATGAATAAATAAATAAAATCTTAAAAATAAATAAATAAGTAAATACTTACATTATGAAAAGCACCTGTCAATGTGTCCTTTCAAAATTCATCCTTGTAAGAGCTCCCAAGTCCATACTGAAGCTTCTCAGCGTTGGCGCAATGGACTTTGGGGACCAGATCATGCTCTGTTGTGGGGACTGCCTTCTGTGTACCTGGCACTCAGCGGCAGCCCTGGCTTCCCCCCATCAGATGCCAGTAGACACCCCCCCCCAACCACCCACAAATTGTGGCAGCAAGAAAAGTCCCCTGGGGAGCGGAGGCCAAACTGCCGCCAGTTGGGAGCCCCTGCTGTAGGGTTTTAAATACCAGGAAATAGGGTGCCTGGCAATCCTGGGGACACTGCCAGGGCGAGGACACTGCTAGAAACTGCTCTGACGGTGGCTAGCCCCATGCAGCTCACACCGTCGCGGGAGAATAGGGCAGAGCCAATGACGGCCTTGCCCCACTGTGGCCCTGGGCTTGTCTGAACACATGGGAGGACAGCATGGGATGTTCCTGGTCCCCAAGCTCAAACTGCAAATTTGCTCAATATTTGTCATCCAGTGGAACAAACAGAGGCGGGAGGAGCCAGGAGGAAATTGCTCCTCCGTGTTTGCAGAGGGATAATAGCGTCATTTCACCAGGAGCTTGGACACAGGCGAGGAAAGAGAGGGGTGACCTGCCCTTGGCACAGGGTCACCTTCAATAACAGATTTTTTTTTCTTTTCCCCCAGAAGGAGAAGTTAAGTTGCCAGGATGTGCTGCTGCCTCGGCCAGAAGGGAATGGTGGCTGAGTGAGCTGCGGGAGCCAGAGCCCGGCCAGAAGGCCGGCCGCCTTCCTTGTCTGACCCCGAGTGGTGACGGGGGACAGGAGTGTTAACAGGGGCCACTATGCCTCTATGCTCTTAGCTTTTTTTTTTTTAAGTTTTATTTTATTTTTTTAAAAAAGATTTTATTTATTTGAGAGAGAGAGAGAGACCAAGAGCAGGATGAGGAGCAGAGGGAGAAGCAAGCTCTGTTCTGAGCAGGGAGCCCAACGTGGGGCTCGATCCCAGGACCCCGGGATCATGACCTGAGCTGAAGGCAGATGCTCACCCGATGGAGCCATCTGGGCGCCCCACTACATTTGCTTTTTTCTGAAGCCCACCCTTCATCTTTGTCATCCTATGGCATCCTGGGACTTTTGTCCAGAAAAAAGGATCCTGCGAAGCCCCCCAGACCTTTTCAGAATGAGGTGTGGCACCCAGATCAAGGGGAATTACCTCTGTAGGACCCAGGAGCCTGGCCTCACCGGGCTAAGGACCCTGCTGAGCTGGCCGCCTCCATGCAAATCTGGTCCCAGTGGTTCCCGTGCTGTGTGCCGCACAGCCAACGGCTGGATTTCTCTGGGCCTCTGCGTCCTGGAAAATGGGACTGGCTGTGGCATACTTGCCGGGGGCATACAGTCAGTGCTCAATGAGGGCCGTTAATCTCTTCTTATTGTCAAGGGCACCTACCAAGTAAGTGGCAGATTCAAGGCTTGGGGTTAGATGTGCTGACCCCGCATCCCGGGTTCTTAACCTTGGCACGTGCTGGAGCCCCTGGGGGTGCTCCTGGAACCCAGATCCCACAGAGGTGCTCATTTACTGGGCTGGGGAGCAGCCTGGGTGGGGCGGTTGTTAAGGTTCTCCAGGTGATGCTAACGGGTAGCGGGTAGCCCGAGGCGGAGAACCTGTGATGGGGCCGCCTTGTAACTCAGGTGCGATCGAGTAAGTCAGGACCCTAGAGTATTTGACCCTCTGTGACTGGCTAACTTCACTTAGCATAACGTCCTCCGGGTCCGTCCACAATGTTGCTCGTCACCGGATTACTTCTTCTTTACGCCTAATACTCCATCGTATGTACACACCATCTTTTCTTAATCCACTCAGTGTTCTTAAACACTCAGTGTTTTTTTTTTTTAAAGATTCCATTTATTTATTCATGAGAGACACACACGGGGCGGGGGGGCAGGGACACAGGCAGAGGGAGAAGCAGGCTCCATGCAGGGAGCCCGACGTGGGACTCGATCCCAGGATCCCAGGGTAGGTGCTCAACCGCTGAGCCACCCAGGCGTCCCCACTATGCGTTGTTGATGGGGACTCAGTTTGTCACCGCCTCTAGATAGCACTTCACCAGGTACCTCAAATAGACTCACAGGAACAGAAAGTAGGATGTGGTTGCCAGCAGCTGGGGAAGCGAGAGGGGAAGCTGGGGTTCCAGGGGACAGAGGTTCACTCATGCAGCTTTGAAAAAGTTCTAGAAATCCCATATACAACATAGTGTTTATGGGGAATGATAGTGGACAGTCAAGACCTTAAGAAGCTGTTTTATTTTTCATCACAATTAAAACACCACCACAGTGTCCAACGGGTGGTTCAGAGAAGTGCTGAAGGCTCCAGAGGGGTGAGAGCCCCCAAAGAGCAGGGCTGCATCCAGGGGGGCTTCCTGGAGGAGGTGGGGGCTCAGCTGACCTTGGGGATGGAAGCTCTGGGAGCTTCCCAGGGGTGGGGGGGGCGCTGACACAGCACCCAGGTGCATGTTGAGGGGGTGATGGCTCAGTGCCCCCTGCCAGTCCCCACTGTGCTCGGCCTGTCTCCTGGCCCCAGCGGGCAAGACAGGGCAAGACGTGTGACCAGCCGCATGGTGCTGGCAGCTCCGCCGATTTCAAGTCGGCAGGTGCTGAGCTTGGGGTCCCGGTCCCCCCAGGCTGAGCCTGACCCTGGTTGGTGGGGCCCGGGAATCTGCCACTTAACAAGCTCTGGGGACCCCAGGGAGGCAGCAGGGGGCCGGCGCCGGGAGTGCTTCTGGGGAGGTCTGGGCCTGCCAGCCCCCCACCTCCTTTCCTCTCCGCCACTCCCCGCTCCGTCTCACTGGGTGCCATCAGGTCACAGTGCACCTCGAAGGTGGCTTGGAGGCACAGTGACCTGATGGGAGTGCAGCCCAGCCAAGACTGATAAATTAAAAATGAAAAGGGAACCTCCCCTCCCACACATGGCCTGTTGATTGTCAAAATACCTGTTAATCATCTGGATATTTATTGATTTTTTTTTTTTTTTTGGCTCATACACGGTCCCTCTTGCTTTGGTAACAACACCCCGGAATTCCTTTTGGAGAATCGTCTCCCTCCCTGTGGGCAATCTGACGGGCAGGTCACTTAGAGGTCTTGCTGCGTGTGAGGCCAATCGTTTCTTTCGTAGACCCTCGTCGGCTCGGTGAGGGTGGAAAAGCCTGTTGGCATTTACCCCCTGGAGCAGGTGCATCTCATGTGTGCCCCGTTCTGAGCCTGCCCTACTCTACACCACAGTTATGTGACCCTCCTTCCATCCCTCTCTAAACCCTACTCCTTAAATTCTGGTCTGCTTGGCAACTCTGAAGGCCTCTCTCTCTGTGTATCTGAGTGTCGCTGCAAAGTTCTGGAAAGCTTTGTCTTGTCTTGGGAGAGGGGAAGAGCTGAGGTGGAGATGAGAATGGGAGTCACTGCTGCGCCATGCACCTGCCCCACTCAACGCAGTCCACCAGCGAAGCTTCCCATCTTCATGGCGGTCAACACAGGCAACGCTGCCTCTAGAGTCTTACGGAGGTGAGTCTTCGACTTGTGCTGGGTTCTGCTTCGAGAAAGTGATTTAATCTGCATCATTTGACTCCCATGTGACAAAAGTGCGGAAGAAGGAAGGGTTGGGGAAGGTGATAAAATCCACCTGCAATGGCTTTTTTAAAAAAAGAAAAAAAAACAGATTTTATTTATTTATAATGAGAGACAAAGAGAGAGGCAGGGACACAGGCAGAGGGAGAAGCAGGCTCCATGCGGGAAGCCCGATGCGGAACTCGATCCCAGGACCCCAGGATCACGTCCTGGGCCCAAGGCAGATGCTCAACCGCTGAGCCACTCAGGTGCCCCCCACTCCAAAGGCTTTGTGTCTAGGTAGAACTGAAGTTCTGAAATTGAGAACAGTCAGGGAAGGGCTTTTGAAAAGCTGACTTCTGTGACAATTCCAGTTGCAATTTGTGAGTCAAATTCAAAATTGAAATCGAGATTGCCAGCAAGCATTTTTCCCCTACGCTTCTTGGCTTTGTTTGCTTGGGATTGGTCCAATAATCAAATTAACATGGGACAGATTAACAGGAGAAAAATAAATTGAATTAGTACATACCAGAGCCCCACAAAGACAGTGAGACCCAAGGACAAGCCAGGCAACTGAGGCTCGCCTGTCATTTTGAGCCAATGAATGAGACAAGGTCCTGGGGCTTCAAAGTGGGGGAGGGGGCCTCACAGGGCAAGGAGAGCAAATGCTTGGTAATTAGCCGAAACGAAATTTTGCTGTATGGACAGGTCATTTCAGATTAAAAAGTTATCTCTTGGTAATGGCTCTCTTTCTGGGCCAGACCCCCTACCTGAATTCTTTTAGGTAGTTTGAGGCAGAGGTAAAAGTTTTTCTTGAGTTGGCTGGGTCTTGAATGCCTTCAGCTCAAAACGGTCCCCGTGCCAAAGTGGCACATTTTGAGGGACCCTTGTTCTGAGCCCCTTCAGAATCAATGTTGTATCTAGGTGTTAGCTAAAAGACCGGCCACACTGGCACCATATTTCAAATATATTAGTAGCGTTATTACAATGGGTTTCAACGCTTCAAGAAAAAAGATTTAATTCCAATTTCAGAAAGATGGGGAAGAGGCGTACTGCCACCTGGTGGCTATTTTTCCAAATTGTGTGATGAGGCTTTTTAGGGAAGAGATTGGTGACCCTGAATGTAGTAGTGAAACGCAAACATCCCAATGCTCTCAAGCAGTCGGCTCTTGACCTGGGATACCGACGTCTCTATAGTCAACAAAAATCTCAATTATGAGCCAGAACAATTTGGTTTGGTCCGATAAAAGTTATTTTTGTAAGAGCAGATATTCCCCCCAAAGAAGAGGAACGATTCCAAGCGATTCCCTCCGCAGTCATTCTACATTTCCCTCTGCCGAGTTATTTTTCCTGGAGGAAGGACGGTGTGCATCTTTACTCTGGCCTCCTCAGTGGCCTCAGGGCAGAGTAACTGGATCCTGAGGTCGGCCTGGTACATGCACTGAGGGTTCCCTAGAAACCCTCTTGAGTCTCCTGCCCTTGGACGGGACTTCCATGACTCCAGGCCGGCTGCTGTCCTGTTGTTCAGCACATTGCAACAGGCTTGCAGTTAGTCACCCTGGTCCCCTGGTCTACCCACCACTCCCACCCATTCTCCAGTTTACCTTCTACAGGGCAACCAGAGTGATCTCAACTTCATCTGATCCTGTTACCATCTTGTTTGAAGTCTTCATTGTTGGCTCTCCATCACTCCCAAGATAACGACCCAGATTCTTCTTCTTCTTCTTCTTTTTTTTTTAAAGTTTTAATTTTAACTCCAGTATAGTTAACAGCGTTATATTAGTTTCAGGTGTACAATATAGATTCAACACTTCCATCCATCACCTGGTGCTCATCACCGCTCCTTCATCACCATCACCTGTTTCCCCCATCCCCCACCCCCACCCCTGGGGTAATCATCGGTGTGCTCTCCATAGTGAAGAGTCTATTTCTTGATTTGTTTTTTTTTTTCCTTTGTCCATGTGTCAGTTAAATCACACATGAGTGCAATATGATTTCCTATGGTATTTGTCTTTCTCAGACGGACTTATTTTGCTTAGCATTGTACTCTCTAGCTCCATCCGTGTCATTGCACCTGGCAAGGTTTCATTCCTTTTTATGGCCGAATAATACTCTGTTGTATATTTACACCATATCTTCATCCATTCATCAATTGATGGACACCTGGGCTGCTTCCAAGGTTTGGCTATTGTAAATAATGCTGCTATAGTATAGAGGTTCCTCAAAAAGTTAAGAATGGAACCACCTATGATCCAGTCACCGCCCTACTGGGTATTTACCCAAAAAATACAAACACAAATTCAAAGGGATACGTGCACCCCTATGTTTATAGCAGCATTTATTTATAATAATGGCCCTGCTTCCTAACATGGGACTGCTGGGCTCTAACAGTGTCTCAGGTGCTGTTGCTGCCTCATAAACAAGCCCCAAACTTAGAGGCTTAAAATAACTTTTGTTTTGCTTAGTTGTGTGGGTCAGAAATTTGAATGGGGCTCAGCTGAGCTGCTTGTCTGACCCACATGACTTCAGCGGGGGCATCTGAAACCCAGCTTTTCTCCTTCAAAGACGGCTTCCTCACTCGTGGGTCTGCCCCCTGAGGGCTCCCTGGCCGCCCCCCTGCCACCGTGTGTGACATCTCGTCCTCCAGGGTCGCATGGCATAAGCTACTAGCAGCAAGGTGATCATAGGGTGGCTGCACTTCTTAGACGGTGGCTGGCTTCCAAGAAGCAGGGAGTGGAAGCTGCCAGGCCAGCTCCAAGAGCTGCCACAGCACCGTTTCCACTGTGGCCAAAGCAGTCACAGACCTGCCCGGGGTCAAGGGGCTGGAGAGACAGACTGCCCCGCTAGCTGGGGGAGAGGCAAGGCCGTACTGCAGGAGACCAGGTGGCCTGGGAGGTACTCCACACTCTGTTGTCCATGTCACGCTCACCTCTGCAGGCCTCGCTCAATGATCCTGCACCTTTTCTTCTCTGGGCTCTTAACCTGGTGAGCTCTACCCATTTTGCAGATCTCGGCTCAATCAGGATTTCCGGACCCCAACATGGACTCTAAGAGCTGTCTCCTTTTTATTTTTAAAAGTTTCAACCTACAGGAGTGTTGCAAGAATAACATGACACCCATACACCTTCCACTTAGATTCACCAGCTATTAACACTGTGGTTTTATTTGCTCTCATCTTTCTGTGTGTATTTTTGAACCATTTGTTAGTTGCCGTCAAGGCATGGAGTTAAGTGTCCATCATTTAACACGGACACAGCACTATTATTTATATAGCCTATAGTTTGGGACTTTGCCAGTTGTCCAAATACTGTCCTCTGCAGCTGTTTTTCTGAATCCAGAACCCACCATGAATCATGCACTGCATTTCGTTAGCCCACGGGATCCCCTCTTAGGCCCAAATCCTCTTCCATCAAAGGACTTTCCAGTGTGGGTTAGACCCCTTGACCTGGCACAAACCCTTCCAGCAGACGTACTCTGTCTTGTGCCCTCTCCTCCTCCAGGCCTAAGGGCCGCCCCCTCCGAGAAGCTCTCCCTGACTAGCTTGTCTCACGTAGCCTCACCACCACGCTCCCCTGTATCTCTCTGCTCCTTTTCCTCAAGGACCACATTGTGCCGCTCTCTGAAAATCTTGTTTACTTTTACTTGGTAATGTCCTTAGGTCCGTTCCTAAAGGGCAGGGACAGTATCTACTCGTTTGCCATGTTAGCCCCCGGCCTGGTGTCTGGCGTATGGCAGCTGTTCAATAATTCCTTGATGAATGAATACATGAATAATTGGGAAAATTTAATGAATCGGTGAAAACAATTTTGGGTTGGCTGAGCTTCATGTTCCAAACCTTTACCATGTCATAAACCTCTTGGCACAACTGCTAAGAATTTCTCCTTGGTGTCGGGCTGCTCCCCAGCCTACCCAAGCCTGGCCTCTCTATTCGGCTCTAAGGAATAACCTGTGCGCATAAATTTACCAAACTGGTTTTATACAGAGCCCGTTTGGGCTGAAACAAGGTCCCAAATCCTACTGCTGAACTACCCAAGTATCTGTGCTTGCCACTCATGGGCCCCCGTGTGTGAGCAAGAGGCAGGGTCCCTAGCTATGGGACAACTTCTTTTTCATGGACAGAGCAGCACAGTTCACCCAATGGGAGCTGACCTCAAGTTCTGGTGGTGACCAGGTTCATTTGCAGACAGGCCAGAAAATACCCTGTGGCCCTGAGTAGTTACCCCCATGTGTGGCTTTCACCCTCTCTGCCGTGTCTGCACCCTTTCTTCAAGGCACTCTGGACGTCAGGCCCACAAATCACTCCCATCATTAGGTGCGCCCCCAAACTATTTCCTTACATCCAAAGAGTTAAAACTCTATGCTGCAAAAATCAACTATCCTCTGCCTCTTGTGTTATCCTAAGTCCATTCCATCCTGCCTGTGCAACTGCACACACAGGATCCCCCCCAAATCCAGTGGAAAAGAATTGGGTTGGAAAATAGTTTTAATTAACTAAGGCTTGAGTACAGAAATATTATCTTCACAGATCAGACATTATTTCCCTCCATCAAAGAAGGAAAAAGAACTTCCAGATGTGTCCTTGCCCCACAAGGGCTGACACACATCTGGCTGGTGACAGCATCTATAGCTGTGTCCCTTGAGACTGATTCAACTTGCTGCAATCTTTATAGAAGCCGAAGTGCCAGAAATTCAGAGATTAACACTTTTATATATAACCCATTACCACAAATCCAGAAGGTAGAGTAAAACTGAACTTAAAAAAAAAAAAAAGGTCCTCTAATGCAGCTCTAAAATCCAATCAGTTCCTATCTTTCAGCCTCATAGATTTTTTGTTAGGGGATACACGCAACTACTTGATATTTCTATCCATGCTGAAGGAAATCCAAACACACCCCAAATATGCTGCTCTGGCGTAAGGGTTGTGGTGAGCTGAAGGTCACTGAGAAACAGCAGGCACAGAAGACCTCTTTGCTTTCCCTCTTCCTGCCTAGAATCAGGGCAGACATTCCCCTTTGTACTATGCAACTGTACTATGTACTCGGTCCTTCCTGTCCTGAGGCTGGCTCTCTTCTGGTGCCACTGCAAGGTTAAAGGTTGAGAATCTTGCTCCTACACTCTCCACAAGGCAGGAAAAATGAATGCTTTTTGAGCCCCCAGCTCTAAAATGCTTGCTACCAGCCCTCCTCACTCAACTTATTGTGAAAGCTCCTGCTGAAGACCTGTGCACCCGACGTTCCAGATTTGCTGGTTGGGGATGTATTCTCACTTTGGTGACGCACGCTCAAATCTTGCTTATGGTGTCAAGTTTTTGGGCGTCGCTGAGCATGTACATGAATGTCTAGTCTGCGCCAACCCAAGGGTGCAACGATCCCCTAAAATGAAGCCTTGTCCTGTGCCACAGGATGACCACCATTGCTCTGGGCCTGAAACAAGACCTCACAGGGGGTCAGCTCAGAATCTGGACTTTCCAGTTGTAATGTTTTTCGAAGACACACACAGGAGACTGAAAAATAATAGCTTTATTTATGACTGAAGATGTGAAGACATTTACAAAATGCCAAAGAAAACCATTCCTTATTCAATTTTTGAAATCTCAGAGCCTGAGGACTGAACTTTCACTCCGTATCGGGGAAGAACACCTCTTGTGAACAGACTATTCTTCATACCAACAGTCATGCTTGTTTTCTCAACATCCCACCGGGCCTCGACGCACACTTATCTAGTCTGCTTGCTCGCGGAGTCTCTTAGGTGGCTTGTGCTAGCCACAGCTTCACTACAGTGCCCTCAGAGGTGTGCACGGGACGCATCTATCGGGGTCCCTTCGCCTTACTTTCTTTCTCCGAGTACTGATGGCAGCCAGGAGATGAACAGCCAGTAGCATGGAAGAACCAACAAATTAAGGCCTTAAACCTAGGGCAGACAACTCCATTTTCTGGAGCTGAAACAGTGGGCTGGAGAATGCTTTTACAAGAGATCCTCTATGTTCTGTGTACACAGCACACACTGTTGGACTAATTTTATTATGTACCTAAATATACAAACTGATTTAGGAGAAAACCTCCAGACTCTTTCCCCATGGGATTGACATAGCCAAAAAGGAAAAATAAGGGAGAGAGCAAATTAATAGCCCTTAGATTTCAAACAGAGTAAGACAGTTTTGTAAGATCTTGGTCAGATGCACGTCAGGGCTGATCCTGCCTCAGTAAAGAGCGGATTTTTTTTACTGACCTACACTGACCACAAGAGCAAGTCACCAACAGTGGATTGCTGGCAGAGGAAATTGTGGCTGCTTATATCCTAAGGCTTTGATATAAATAAGCAGCAGCCCACAGTGACCAGTGGTATCGTACATGGCACAGCTCAGTGACACAGGTGCACGGTAGTGTATCTTTCAGAACATATCCACTGGAAGTACTTACTGAATGCAAATCAGAAATTCATGAAAGGAAAGGCCATTTACAACATAGGGAAGACGACTGTCCCCATACAAAGGGTTCACAATCTGAATTGACCTTTTAAGATGGCAAATAGTGTTAGAGAACACTGTAAACCAACAAATCAAATAGGAAAAAAACAAAGCAATGTAGTACAATATATAATTACTGGAGACTTTTCCCTTCTAGGTAAGATTTTCAGAAAACCCTGGGATAGATTTTATATCACAAAATGGTCCATATCGCCCAAAAATGTCTTTTGACTGGACAGTAAAATAGTATTTGTTGGAAGCCAAAAATTGAGATAAAGTACAGGCCATTGGGAGTGGCAAAGCTTTAATTTCTCCAATTTTCTTCCAAATCAACTTATGATTGGGGTTCTCATGACAGAGAAAGAGGTGATAGCTTTCCACTGGAGCACACTTGGGATTGATTTTGCTGATGTTCCAAGTCAGGGCAATGCCCTTGGGTCTCAGCACCCGTTTCACTTTGAGCTCGGGCTTCTGGGGAGGAAGTGTGTCTCGGATTTTGTCTACCAGTTCAGGCAGGAGTGGTGGTGGCTCTGGGAGAGGTGGCAAGTGCTCAAAGGACTCAAGAACCTAGGAAACACATTTGTAAAGTTTAGCAAGCTGAACTGGCCGGTTTTGATTAAAGGGCTCAACTGCAGTTCTAAATATATTTCCTAGTCTTTGATCCATTTATTGAAATCATAAGAACAAAAGGATGCTTCATAAATATGTGGGGCTGGATCCACTCTTTTCAAGCATAAGCTGCTTTTGGCATTAAGATTTCTACACTCTGGAATATCACAAATCCAGAAAGGGTTAGGTCCCAGACACTCTGGACAAATATTCCATCTCATTCCCTAAAAGTGATCAAACACTGTGCTAATTTGCATGAAAAGTGTGAGTGTACAAGAACGCCCCATCACCCCTCCACCCTCATCAACAATGGCTAACTACTCTTATAAATATTTTGTTGGGGGCAGCCCCGGTGGCTCAGCGGTTTAGCGCTTCCTGCAGCCCAGGGTGTGATCCTGGAGACCCGGGATCGAGTCCCACATCAGGCTCCCTGCATGAAGCCTGCCTCTCCCTCTGCCGGGGTCTCTGCCTCTCTCCCTCCTCTCTGTGTATTCTCATGAATAAATAAATAAAATCTTTAAAAAATATATTTTGTTGTGTTAAAATATATATATATATATAGTTTTAGCTTCTAGTTTCTGGAAAATTAAATTATTTTGATTGCATAAATAAGTAGATGCACAATAATACATTTTCAAAAGGCACAAGCTGAAATATGACCCAAATGTTTCTGCATAAGTAAAATGGGTACTTCCACTCAATGTAGAATGAATATCCCTTAATAGAGCATTTCATATCAGTACCTGGGCTGCATTTTGTGCCACTTGGGTTGTCTCTTTTGCAATCAGAGCAGCTTTTGTAAGTGACTCCAGGGTGGATACTGAACTTTCTGTGAACACAAGGTTTGAGAAGTAAAATTTATCATCGATAATCAATTCCATAGCCTTTAAGCAAAACCAACTTAGGTGGTAACTAAATGTGAACTAAAATTACAAAACTATGAAATAAGATAATTAATTTTTGATAAAAGTTCAAGAACCAAAGGTGCCAAATATAGAGAATTTCCCTTTAATATGACAGAAATTCCCCTCTTAAGGATAAACACCTAAGTCTTTATTTAACCTGGAACTAGGAAAAGTTATACATGGGAGAGGGACCCTTGCTCAGCGTTCTTAGAGGTGCCTTATGCTCTTAGGTCAACAGGATGTTTGCAAACACAGAGCCATTTACAATCCAATATAAATATGTGACACACGCAAGTCCTGGGAATTCAAACTAAATATCAGGCAGTCTGAGGGTTAAAGGAATCTCTGCTGCTGCGGCTGTGTTAGCCTGGAGGGAATCAGATATACAGCTTACCCTTGAACAACATAAGGCTTGAACTGTGTGGATTCACTTATACATGGATGTTTTTCATTTCACTAAATTCAGTACAGTACTGTAAATCTATTTTCTCTTCCTTGTGATTTTAAGAACATTTTTTTCTCTAGCTTACTTTATTGTGAGAAAACAGTATATAATCCATACAGCATACAAAATAGGTGTTAATTGACGTTATGTTATTGGTAAAGTTTCTGGTCAACAGTGGCTGTCAGTAGTTAAGTTTTGAGGGAGTTAATAGTTATATACAGATTTTCAACTGCATGTGGGGTCAGTGACCCTAACCCCACATTGCTCAGGGTCAAATGTAAATTGTGGTTAAGTGTAAACTGTGGACTGTGGTAAGGGAGAGAGGAGGAAGGAGGGGCAAACAGGTCAATGGAAGAGAGATGGTGAGGGGAAGAAAGGGAAAAATAGAGAAACTGTAGGCGTCAGGGAGAGAAAGAAGGTTTAAGTAGGTGTTAGAATTGTCTAAAACAACTGGGGAGAGGCTATATGGGTGGTGGTTAAGAAACAGGATCTCCTGTTGGGAAGTAGTTAGGCCAGGAAGCTAAAAACTTCGCAAGTTTGAATGCGTCTAATAAGCATCAAAACCATTTTGATCCACTGTGTGCACAATGATATAACCGTTGAATATACATTCTCAATCTCTCCAAACAAAATTTTTTTAATTTATATTTTCTTGTGACTAACAAGGATAATCCAGATTCTGCATTGTGTTTCAAAGTTAATTCATTAGTCAATTTATCTACTGGTGTAAAGAACCTTTGTATGAGTTGTAAAGACCTCTCAATTTTAATTATGAGTCTGTAACAGGGTCCCTAACTGGTTAATGCAACTAGAGCTAGACCTGTGAGATCATAACCGGAAGGTGGCGGAAGGACACAGAGGACATCCAGTGAACGATACTCAAAACATTCTAACAAATAGAACCCCCTCTAACTAACATTCCTTCTTCCAAGGTGGTAAGTCAGCTGGTCCTTAAAATAGGGCCAGATAGAAACACAACTTCAGGATGGTAAGAAGAGACAACACAGAACTTTGGTCCCAAACCTGCTCCTGTTTATACCCTGTGCCATCAGCACCCACACCTTCTAAGCACTCTCTAGCTTTTACCCTCATCTATAAACAAATGAGTAAGGATTACTTCAGTCCTTGGAATTCTTGAAGCAGCAGCAGCCAGTAGCCCATTATATAAAGATTACTCTTTAAGCTGCTAGGTGAGAACTGTGACCTCTGGTTGCAAATTAACCTTCTGATGTTTGACCTTCCAGATCCTCTGCCGCATGGATATGCTCATGTGTACACACACACACACACACACACACAAGCATATGTAAATACTTATAATATAAAAAGTTTTAAAAATTTGGGTTTTTAATGAACCATTCAGATATAATTTACATATAATAAAATGTATTTATTTTAAATGTGCGATTCCTTGAGTTTTGACAAATGTGCCCTTGTGAAGCCATCACCAAAATCAGGACACAGAATGTTTTCATCAGACCCCAAGCTGTTCAGGATCCCTTCTCAGGGGATCTCTCTCACTCTGGCCCCGTGAAACCACAGGACTGTTGTCACTATGGACTAGATTTGACTTTTCTATAAAATTTAATAAAAATCAAATCACGCAGTACAGAGAATTCTTTGGCCCAACATAATGTTTCTGAGATTCATCCATGCTGCATATAAAAACATCTTGTTCATTGTTTTTAAAGTGAGCTCCATGCCTAGTGTGGGGCTCAAACTCACAACCTGGAGATCAAGAGGCATGTGCTCCACCAATGGAGCCAGCCAGGTACCCCGTATTGTGTTGTGGACTGTTGAGTAGTATTGGCTGTACAGATAGATATGCCACAACCCATTTATCCATTTATCTGCTGGTGGACATTTGCGCTGCTTCCAGTTCGGGACAATTTTGAGTAAGTTGTGTAGGAGTCTGTGTAGATATAGGTTTTCATTTCTCAGGTAAATACCTACGACTAACACTGTCACATAGTAAGAGTATAGTTAATATTTGGAGGAACTGCTCAGCCACTTCAAAGGAGTTTTATCATTTCACATTCCTCCCACAAAAGCCTAAGAGTTCCAGGTTGCTCCACATCCTGCCAACACTTTGTGTATTTCAGTTTTCATTTTCATCATTCTACTAGATAAGCTGTGGCATCTCACATCATCTCCATTTCCCTGGTGAGTAACGATGATGAGGATAATGTCTTCTTGTGGCTTGTGCCATTCCCCCCATCTTCTACAGTGAAGTATCCTTTACCTGCTTTGGATTTAATTTGTTCTTTTTTCCCCCTAGAGAGAAGCTTAGATTGCCCGTGTGGGGCTTGATCTCACGACCATGAGATCATGACCTGAGTTGGCCAAGAGTTAGACATCAACCAACTGCACCACCCAGGCACCCCTCTTTTTGATAATGAAGATTTGCCAGCAACAAACTTTATCTGAAAAAATCTTAATTTTGCTTTCACTTTTGAAAGATATACTTGGTGGATATAGAATTCTAGGTTAAGGGTTTCTTTAGCCTCTCAATGATATCATTTGACTATCATTTGGCTTGCATAGTTCCAATTGATAAAACTGAATTCTTTGTTCTTCTCTATATTTTATGATATAAAAAAAACTTTTAAGAAAAAAAATTTTTTTTTTTGTTTGCTTTTAAGGTTTTTCTCTTTATCACTGGTTTTCAGGAATGGAGACTATGATGTATCTTGATATGATTTTCTTTGTATTTATCCCACTTGGAATTTATTGAAGTCCTTAATTATGTGGATTTGTACTTTTCATTAAATTTAGAAGGCTTCTGACCATACAATTATGTTGGATCACTTGATTTTATCCCACATTCATTTAAAGTTTGATTCCCTTTTCCTAGCCTTCTTTTTCTCTTTTTAATCCTCCTTTAGCTTGGATAGTTTCTTTCCAAACTATTTGGTCAGGTACTATTTCCTCCAGTTTACCAATTTGTTTTGTCCTTCTTCAGTGTGTAATAAGCTGTTTATATTCCATCCATGGAACTTTAAGTATTTTCTTTTTTCAAATTTGGTTCTAGGGATCCCTGGGTGGCGCAGTGGTTTAGCGCCGGCCTTTGGCCCAGGGCACGATCCTGGAGATCCGGGATCGAATCCCACGTCGGGCTCCCGGTGCATGGAGCCTGCTTCTCCCTCTGCCTGTGTCTCTGCCTCTCTCTCTCTCTCACTGTGTGCTTATCATAAAAAAAAAAAAAAAATTTAAAATTTGGTTCTAGGGCAGCCTGGGTGGCTCAGCAGTTTAGCGCCGTCTTCAGCCCAGGCTGTGGTCCTGGAGACCCGGGATTGAGTCCCACGTCAGGCTCCCTGCATGGAGCTTGCTTTTCCCTCTGCCTGTGTCTCTGTCTCTCTCTCTCTCTCTGTGTCTCTCATGAATAAATATATAGAATTTTAAAAATTTTTTGGTTCTCTTTTTATATCTTTTATTTCATTATGTTCTTGTTTACTTTTTATCTTTGAGCATATTTCTTTCTTTTTTAAAGATTTTATTTATTCATGAGAGAGAGAGAGAGAGAGAGAGAGAAGCAGGCAGAGACACAGGCCGAGGGAGAAGCAGGCTCCACGCAGGGAGCCTGATGTGGGACTCGATCCTGGGGCTCCAGGATCATGCCCTGGGTCAAAGTTAGGTGCTAGGGCAGCCCGGGTGGCTCAGCGGTTTAGCGCCGCCTTCAGCCCAGGGCGTGATCCTGGAGTCCCGGGATCGAGTCCCACGTCGGGCTCCCTGCGTGGAGCCTGCTTCTCCCTCGGCCTATGTCTCTGCCTCTCTCTCTCTCTCTTCTCTGTGTATTCTCATGAATAAATAAATAAAATCTTTAAAAAAAAAAAAAAAGTTAGGTGCTAGACCACTGAGCCACCCAGGGATTCCCTCTTTCTTCTTTTATTACATTTTTAAAATTTTATTTTTCTATGTAATCTTGGCCCCCAGTGTGGGGCCCAAACTCATGCCCTCAAGATCAAGAGTTACATGCTTTACTGACTAAACCAGCCAGGTACCCCACTTTGAGCATATTTCTATCAGCTCCTTCAAAGTCCTGGTCTATTAGTTGTCATCTCTGTTGTTTGAGTTTGTTTCCATTAACTGATTTTTCTCCTGGTTATAGATTCCATTTTTTGTCTCTGTATCTCTAGTGATTTTTTAAAATTGGATGATGGATATTATAAATTTTAAATGGTTGTGGGTTGAATTCCGTTCTCCAGAACACAGTGGGCTTTGTGTGATAAGCTATTGAGTTATATGTAGTTCAATTTGATCCTTTCAAAGTTTGTTTTTAGGTTTTTTTTTTTTAAAGATTTTATTTATTTATTCATGCGAGTCAGAGAGAGAGAGAGAGAGAGAGAGAGAGAGAGAGAGAGAAAAGCAGGCTCCATGCAGGTAGCCTGACGCGGGACTCGATCCGGGTATTTCAGGATCACGCCCTGGGTTGAAGGCGGTGCTAAACCGCTGAGCCACCCAGGCTGCCCTGTTTTTAGGTTTTATTAGGGTAAGGCCATAGTTGCCTTTGTTCTAAGATGAGTTTACACCCAGGTATTCAGTAAGAATCTGGCACTACAGCTGGTCAGAACTGAACATTTCTCACCCCTGAGCATAAAGCTCTTTGGTCATTCTTTGCCAATATTTATGGGGTTTTACTCTACGCATGTGGGGCTTAATACTTCAGAGCAAGGACTCAAGAGGACTCTATGCTAATCTCTTGGGAGTTTTTTTCTGAGTGCCTTCCTCATCCTGATGTTATGCTCTTCCCCTTCATTCTAGTTGCCTCAGCCTCTCTGAATGCCAATCTCTGTCTCTTGACCTCAATAAGACAGCCACGCTCTGCCAGACATTCTCTGCTTGGCAGTTCCTCCACTGTACCACAGTCTAGGAAGAAAGCTAGGGCAATCCATACAGTTCATCTCACTCATTCCCTTCTCTCAGGGATTGTAGTCCTATACTGCAATATCTGGAAAGGTTTTTTTTTTTTTTTTATTACATCTTATTTAGTTTTCTAGTTGTTTATGGCAGAAAAGTTATGTCTGGGCTCTTTACTCCCATTACTACTCTCTCAAAATACGTTTATAACTTTTTTCTCGTTACATTACTAACATGTTTACATCAACACGTGTACTTCTTCTACAACGTTATTTTTAATGGTTGAATACTGCTGTACCATATAAATCTAATTTGTGTAATTAGTCCTTTATTTCTAGAAATTTAAGGGTTTCCAAAGTTTAATTTTTCACAAATAGCACTGTGATGAACATTTTCATACTTCCCCATATACTTAACCTTAGTTTCTTTAGGTAACTATTCAAAGAATTTGGGGGTCAAAGGCTTGTATATTTCTAAAGTTTCTGATGTTGACAAAATACCTCCCCAGAAAGATTTATACTCCCATTCAGAGTATGGATACTTACAGTTCCTTTAAAACTCTTCAGTGGAAAATCTGCTGCATTAATTTAGTATTGGGGGGTAAAGTATACTAGAGGCTAAGCACTGTACTAAAAGGATGGAAAGTTACAGATTAGGAAGTCTGATGCTGCTGAAAAGAATCTCAAGTCCTCTCAGGAAGACAGATGAAAAGAAACAATTACAGAGCAATGTAATACAGCTGTAATCTAGGTGTGCACTAAATACCAATGGTAAGGAGAACCTAGAAGTAACAGTACAATCTAAGTGTCTAAAGGGAGTATGAAAGAATGATGAGTGGGGTCATCAGACACACCTGGGGAGAGACAGAGAGGACAGCATTCCTGGCAAAGAGAACTATGCAGAGGTGGTAAGGAGAGGAGAAGCATTACCTATTGAGAAGCTATTAAGGCACAGGTAAGGAGTTTGTAGAACATAAGCTAGAAAAGTTTTCAGGGTCTAAGTCATTATGGAGTCTGTCTTGCTAAGGAGTTGGGATTTTATCCTACAGATAAAAGCAAAATCAGATCTGTCTATAGGAAGGAGCATTTCAGTGGCAGCTTGGGAGACTCAAAAGAAGCAGTTTAAGTTAGGGCAGAAACATTGGTTACTTGCTAAGTTATGGCAGTAGAATAGACAAAAAGTGATGGAATTCTGAAATAAGGAAATACATGGACCAGACCTGTCAGCTTTAAAGGAGACAGAATTGGTGGCCTTGAAAACTGACTGCACAGTGGAATGAGGCAGATCAAAGAGTCCAAAGTGACTCTTTCATGTCTAGCTTAGGGAAGCTGGGCCAGCTGGTGATACCATTCATCAAGGAATATGGGAACAGCCCAGGTTCAACCTGACAAACCATACCTTCGTTCAGAACTGGACACTCTACAAGGTGAACAGATCCACGCTGTTATGAGTCAGCAGCATGTCCAACTGTTAGATTTCAAACTAACGCCCCCCTCCCAAGTTAGAGGTCTGATTTATTAAGCACTGAATGGATCGGTGTTCCTACTTTTTATTTTACTGTATCTCAAATCCTGTACTCAAGTGTGGAAATGATTTAATAATCTTAATGAAAAAGTAACTGATTATTCTAGATTCCCAATTCATTTGTCAAATGTATATTTCTCATTTTCATCATGAAACTGGAAACTGAAGGGTTTTTTAATTATATCATGAGGTACCTGGAGATTCCTATGGTTCTAACCTTTGTTTGAATCCACAGTTGAAAGGGGAGAAGGAATTGGCTATGTATTTCCTATGCTACTCTCCATTTTTAAGTATTATATACTTTTCAATGCTAAAAAAGTGATATTCTAAGATTTTTATCAAGAGTATCAAGAACATTCAAGGGCAATTATTAAGAGATGAAACTTTATAACTTATAACTAGCTCCAAATGACTTTAATTTTACCTCTTCCTGTTTAAATCTAAGAAAGAGGGCACTGTAATCATTCTTCTACATTTTCATATTATGCCCTAATACCCTCTCATAGTATTAATGATCTAAAGAAAAAAGGTGTGTACCAGAAATGAGATTCATAATAGCCCCAAACAACCCAGCTATCTTTCAGTGAGTGAACACATAAACTATTATACATCTATACTATGGAATACCACTCAACAACAAAAAGGAATACTACTGATATGCAACTTTGATGAAACGTGGGGGAATTATGCTAAGGAAAAGAGGCCAATCTCAAAAAGATACACACTGTATCATCATATAACACCCAAGGATAGTTGTGTAATTTGATTGTGGTGACCATTCCATCAATCTATACATGATAAAACTACATACAGCTATATGCGCACGCGCACACACACACACACACACACACACACACATTAAAACAAACTTTATAAATGGGTCAAATGCTTTTTGAACAGTCACCTTCCCTCTTTCTTAAAAAGAAACACTTACTTGTGTTGTACTTTGATAAGGCTTCTTTTGTCACATCAACCACAGAATCAAATTTCTTCTTCTCTACTACCTGAAAAGTTGTTAAAAAACTAAGATTTTGCCTCAGTAGCACAAAATATTTTTGAAAAAGAAAACACAGATTTTAAATTACCATTTATAAGCTGGGAGATTAACTATCCTGTAAATTCTTACAGTTTAACACTATTAGGAGAGAGAAGGTCATGAAATACTATATGGTTTCTGAGAATACGACTAGGCAAAGTCTGAGTTAGCTTGGTAAATAAGTAGGCTTTTGAAATATGTTTGTCACTAACTGTCTGCTTTAATGTTTAAGCTAGACTGGAAACTGGGTATAGTAACTAGTCAAGCATTAATTTCACACACAATGAATCTCCCAAACAACGAATGACAAAACTAAGTCCATCTTTCCCAGGTAGCAACACTAAAGTTCCCAGAAAACTAACATACTCAAATGAACAACGTTCAGAGGCAATATTTATTACCTACCGTAACTTCTGTTTCCGCACCAAGTGAATTGTTAGAATTTCCTGATGTAGTTTTTCCAGTATCTGAAAGAAAATTATTAAAATATCAACATTTGGCAAATTTATTAAGCTATTAAATATTTATGAACTTTATAACATATGAATGCTGAAACACAATAATAATGAGGATTCGCATTAACCATTTATTACATAATCACAAAAATGTAATTCAATTGACATTATCTATTCTAAAGACCAAGGAACCAATTGAAACAAAAAAAAAATGTAATTTGTTTAAAAGATTTTGTCCTGTAACTTTACAACTATTAGTTTTTCTGAAAATCCATCTGTAAATTAATATGTAAATTAATATGTAAATTAATATGGCATTTGAGAAAACGGACTTGGAAATGTAGTTTTTCTTTTTCTTTTTTTTTTTTTAAACATTTTATTTATTTATTCATAGAGACACAGAGAGAGAGAGGCAGAGACACAGGCATAGGAGAAGCAGGCTCTATGCAGGGAGCCTGATGTGGGACTCGATCCCGGGTCTCTGGGATCATGCCCTGGGCTGGAGGCGGGCTAAACCTGCTGAGCTACCAGGACTGCCCAAATGTAGTTTTTCTTCATAGTATCTCTAAACCAGACTCGAGATAGCTGAGGGGCATTCTATCTAGAACAGGAGAAAAACCTCAGATAAATGCTTATTATCCCTTGTAACTATCTGATTCAGGATCTTAACAGTCCAAGCCTTGGGGGCAATTGAATAGCTATTTAAGTGATGGGAAAGCTTTCTCATATCAAGATACAAATACTCTAAAATAGTAAACAAAGAAAAGGAAATGGGGAATTTTGAATGAGAACTTATAGGCCAACAAGAGAGCCATTTTAAGAGAGAGGAACTTTATTAGAAACCTGAGGTTAAAGACTTTTACGTAAATGTAGTAAGACAGAAACACCAAAGAGGAACAAAGTACTCTCAAAAAGCCAAAAGTCAAAAAAAAAAAAAAAAGATGCTAAAGAATAGTCAAACTTTAAATCTTAAAATAAAACAAACATAAACAAGAACCAAAGTATTACCATCATCACAGGCCACAGCAAACAGAGAATAATGTATATGAAAGGTTAAGTAGTTTTCTAACTTACAAATCCATTAAGCACAATAAACAAACAAAAGGTCATAAATTGATAAACACAAGGGTAAAAAAAAAAAACCCTCAATTATAGTTAGGAAATCATTTATTTGTTCAGATATTAGTCACAGATATAAATTAAAACATTTTTGAAAGTAGAGTTTTTTATTGAAAGATAATGTTCAATTCTCTATTTTAAACAAATATTGACTTGAGGCTTTCTAATTTCATAGATCATATTTTAATCAACTTAAGATACCTGTTGGATTTGATGTAATTGGAGTTGTCAAATTAGGACTTTCCAGAGAAATCAACATAACATCATCATTGTTACTAAAATGATAAGAAAATTAAAAACAAAAATAAACTAAACATGTATTATCAAGATGAAACATGCAATCAATGGTTAGAATTCTTCTGACTTAACATTTCATAACTGACAAGTTTTAATCTAACAATTGTGGTGGGGAATTGGAGATAAAACTAAATGCCCAAGAAACCCTATGTGTTGCCAATTATATGACCAAAAGTGTCCAATATAATGGATCCTTAAAACTTACTAGAAACTCATTTACAATGAATCCAAATATATAACCTATAAGCATTCAATACACATAAATGTACAAAATATGCAAAAGTCACTCTAGCACATAGACTTGCCTTCATGAAAATGAAAAGTGTAATTGAAAAAAACCCAGTAAGACACTTTGACTCTTACACAGGACTGTAAAAAATAAGGCTGTTAAAAAATTAGTCCTGCCACAATTCTACGTTACATCACTACAGTAGAAATACTGACCACATACTTGCTAAACTAAGCAAAGATGGTAAATGACACGGATTATGATTACTGCTCCCATTTGACCCTGACTCTACTTCATGAGTTTGACATTCACATCAGAATCTTTGTTAAGATCTTGACACAGACTTCATGGAGCCTATAAAATTGCTAGATGAATTTTCTATGCACAGAGTTATACCACTTTCTTATAGATGTTTTTAATTTTTAGCTTTTGTATTTAGGTCTATGATCCACTTCAAATTATTTTTGTATATGGTGTGAGGTAGGAAGGGAGGTTCACTCTTCCCCTCTGGATATTCCTGCAACAGCTGTTGAAAAAAAACTATCTTTTCTTCAACAAATTACCTTGGCATCTTCTTTGAAAACCGATGGATGATATAGAATAGTTTCTAATCTGTCCATGGATTTGGTAGGTCTATCCTAAGACAACACTATTGTCTTAATTACTTTAACTTTATAGAAGTCTTAAACTTAGGTAGTATCTTCCAACTTTGTTTCCAACACTGTTTTCCTCTTGTAGGTCTTCAACAACTCCATTTCGTATAAGTTTTTAATCAGCTTGTTACTTTTTTTTTTTAATTGTTTATTTATTTATTTTTTATTTTTTATTTTTTTTATTTATGATAGTCACAGAGAGAGAGAGAGAGAGGCAGAGACACAGGCAGAGGGAGAAGCAGGCTTTATGCACCGGGAGCCCGACATGGGATTCGATCCCAGGTCTCCAGGATCGTGCCCTGGGCCAAAGGCAGGCACTAAACCGCTGCGCCACCCAGGGATCCCAGCTTGTTACTTTCTATTTAAAAAAGGCTGCCAAGATTTTGATTTAGATTGCATTAAATGTACAAAATGATTTGGGTGATGTAACATTAATAATGAATTCTCTGATTTGTAAACATGACATATCTCACCAAATATTTAAGTCTCCTTTCATTTTTCTCAACTTTTTATATATTTAAAAATTAATTAAACTATTTTAAGAACAGTTTTAGGTTTATAGCAAAATTAACTGGAAGGTACAGAGCGTTCCCCATAAACCTACTATCTCTAACCAACCGCCCCACGCATGCTTCCCCACCAAAATCCTACACCACAGGTATGCTTGTCGCAAAGAATGAACCTACACTTGATACATCATCACCATCATGATCAAACTCCACAGTCTACTATAGAGTTCACTCTTAGGGTATACATTCCACATACTATAAATGTACAACGATGTATATTCATCATTATAGTATCACACAGAATAGTTTCTGTGTGATAAAAATTCCTTTGCTCTGCCTATTCATTCCTCCCCATTAAGCCCTGGCAGTATTGGATCTTTTTATTGTCTCCATTGTTTCGCCTTTTCTAGAATGTCATGTAGTTGGACTCATACAGTATGTAGCCTTCTCACTTTGATTTTTTTCGTTTTGTAATATGCATTTAAGTTTCCTGTGTCTTTTGATAGCTCATTTCTTTTTTAGTACTGAATAACATTCCATTGTCTCAATGTAATGATTTATTTATCCATTCACCTACAGAGGGACATCTTGGTTGCATCCGAGTTTTGGCAATTATGAATAAAATTGCACTGTATAGGATTCTCCTCTCCTTTCTTAGCCTATCAATTCTACTTCCTTTTTGCAATATACATTTACAGCTAACTCAAGTCCACTTTCAAATAATACTATCCGGCTTCACAAATAAGTGAAGTACCTTCCTTTTCCATTTCTTTTATACTATCTACCTTTTTTTCCCCTACATTTTTCATTGAAGCCCTTTGCAAATAGTTTTTTCAAAATTCTTGGTCTGATAATGTGAACATTTCTGTCATACCTGACTCTGTTTCTGATGCTTATTTAGTCTCTTCAAATTGGGGGGGGGTTGCCTTTTAGTATGTTTTATGGTATTTTGCTGAACAGTGGACATGATACACTAGGTAAAAGGAATATGATAAACGGGCCTTTAGTAACGTAGTGGCTCTACTAATCCTATGATTAGCTCTGTCTTCTAAGTAAGCCTACACCCCTGGAGTGTAAACTTCACCAGTGCTTCTCTGACTGCCCGTCTGCTTTAGGTGGGACAGGATGGATGGAGCTGCTAGAGTTGGGGATTCACTTCCTCCATGTGGAAGGCTAGCGGGAGCAGGAGTTGGGCTCTAGTAGTAGTTTCTCCCTGGACAGGCCTTGTTAAGAACAGAGTGGTCTGGTACATTTCAAAGGCTCCTTTCACCAACTGGCTGCTGCAGGCGGGAGGTATTTTCTCCAGGATTCACTGTAAGGACCTGGTAGCGCTCCTGGAGGTAAAACAAAATTATGGGCTCCCCTGGAGTTTTTAACTCTTGATGTGTCTATTCTGAGCCTCCGGCAATTAAGTTTAGGTTTTCCTAAACTGGCACTGGTTCCCATGGAAGTTTCTGCTTTTGGGTTTCTGCTCTCGTTCCCAAATGTTGTGATTATCATTTCTGCCTCTGTCGTCGCTCCAACTTTGGGGGCAGTGTTTTGCTCAGTGACTTTACTTATCTAATGGATTTAAAAGGAGGTGCTGGTTTTTTCAGTTTGTAAGACTCCTTATGTGCTAAATCACAAATCTGAAATCTACTTTGTAGTTTTGAGGTTAGGTCTTACAGATATTTTGATAATCTTATCCCTCTGTATATCATGTTCTTTAATGTTATTGTAAATAGTATTGATTTAAAATTTTAAATTCCAACTATTTGTTGCCTATATACAGAAAAACTATAAATAGTATGATTTATACACCCTCCCACATAATATACAGGAATAGTATGATGTACACATATATATATACACAGAAATATATTTTCTATTACCCACATATTTATAATATCCAGCACTCTTCATCTTTTTACCTTTGCAAATTTCCATCTAGTTTTATTTTCCTTCTTCCTGTAAAACTTCCTTTAACAATTCCTGCAATGCAGGTCTCCTGCTGATGTATTCTCTACACACGCCCCCCCCCCCACCTTTTTTTTAGTGTGAAAATGTGTTTTCCCCTACATGTCTGAAAGATATTTTCACAGAGTATAGAAATTTTAATGGGTAGTTTTTCTTTCAATGTCTTAGAGATGTCCCTGTATTTCAATGCTTTAGAGATGTCTTTTAGTTTAAATAGTGCACATCAAGAAGTTTCTTGGTCTTATCTTTTTATTCCTTTCTGTATGATGAGTCTTTTCTCTCTGGCTGTTTTTAAGATTTTCTTGTCACTACTGGCTTTCACCAGTCTGATTATGTGGTTTTCCTTTAATCTTTATCACTTTTTTTTTTTTTTTTAACATTTGTGGGTTTTGAATTTTTAACAAATTTGGAAAAATTTTAGATTTAACATCTTTGCTCTCTTCTCCCAACTGGTGAAACTTCAAAGATATATATATAATATTAGACTCCTTGATACTGTTCCAAAGGTCTTTGCTGTTCTGTTCATCGTTTTAGTCTTTTTTCTCCCCATGCTTTTGTTTAAAGTTTATATTGCTATTCCACTGTCTTTAAAAATCAGTAATTACCTATCCTGTTGTTAATCCTAATCAATGTACTCTTGACTCTTCAGTTTTTGTCTCTAGAAGTTCAATTTTTCTTTTTAACATCTTCTATTTTCACATTTTCCTTTTTACTGTTGGGACATGAACACTATCCTGATAATAGCTGCTTTACATCATTGTTGTCCATCAAACATTGTTTCTAGCATATCTGTTTTCTCCTTGCTATATTTTGCTACTTTGCATGCCTGGTAATTTTTGATTAGATGCCAGACATTGTAAAATTCACATGAATGATGGATGATGTTTCATTCTTTCAAAGAGTGCTGGACTTTACTCTGGTATGCAGTTAAATTACTCAGGATTAGTTGTATCCTCTGTATCCTTTTAGCTTTTCGGGAGTAGGCCCACTGCAGTCCTTAGTCTAGGACTAGGTCACCCTCACTATTATGTCTACCTAAGGACTCTTTACTGTTACTCTACATTATAAATTTTTTCATTATAGCTAGTAGGGAAAACAAAATGTTCCCAGCCCTGTACAATATCCAAGAAATGTTTGGTCTTCTTTTCAATGTTTTTTTTCCCCCTGGCCTCTTGTAGTTTCAGTCTTTGCATGCATAGATCTGTATTCAGCCAATGATTTAAGAGGTTCTCTTTGGAGATCAACCGAGTTCTACCTTTACACAATTTGCTTTCTTCATTGTTCCTCCGCACAAAGTCTTAGCCAACTCAGACTCCCCAATCTCTGATCTAAATGTGGTAAGAGGGGCAGCCCCGGTGGCGCAGCGGTTTAGCGCCGTCTGCAGCCCAGGGTGTGATCCTGGAGACCCAGGATCGAGTCCCACATTGGGCTCCTTGCATGGAGCCTGCTTCTCCCTCTGCCTGTGTCTCTGCCTCTCTCTCTGTGTGTGTCTCTCATGAATAAATAAATAAAATCTTTTAAAAAAAATTTAAAAAAATAAATAAATGTGGTAAGACCTCTAAGGCTGTTTGAGCTCTTCCTGCCCTTGTCCTTCAACCTGTGAAATGCCTCCAGGGAGTAATCTTGAAACAATTGTAGAGTGCATTTCACACTTTCCCTTCTCCCAGGGAGAGAGTTTTTGCTCCCTGTTGAACAATGTCTGCACACAATTCTTTTTTACTTTGGTTTTCTACTTGTTGACAACAAAAGAACAATTCCTGTAGCAATTAATATTTCATGGGCAGAAGCAGACATTTTCTACACGTTCATTTTAGTTTTCTGAAATCAACTGGTTTTCAAGCACATTTCATTTTTTTCATACACATTTTAAAACATAGTTAATTCAATAATTTTTCCCAAATGTATCAGTAAGAAATTCTAGTAGCCATTATTTCTAAGTTCAGTAAACAAAAACAAATGTTTAGATCTAAATTTTATCAAGAATATTCCATTCTTCTATTTTTGGCCTCCAACAAAACTTACAAAGTTTATTTTATATATATATTTTTTTTTTCTACTAGAAATAGTCATCATATGGCTGGAAGACTGATGACTATATTTTGTTGCTTAATTATAAACAATTCTTTTCAGATGTTCATTACACTGTAGTCAAAATCTCCTATCTCAAAATTCTTCATTTAACATTTCTAAAATATTTCTAATATTTTATTTTTTAAAAGTTTATTTAAGTAATCTCTACTCCCAACATGGGGCTCAAATGTATAACTCCAAGATCAAGAATCACATGCTCCTCCAACTGAGCCAACCAGGTGTCCCAATATTTCTAGTATTTTAAGTATTTCTGCTTGCTGCTATAGTACATCAAATATAGTATTATTTAGGAGTTTAAGAAACCAAGCAGAAAGACCTTAAAGAGCAGAGTGGAATTTCTGGTTTTCTCATTGGGCTGAGGCAGTAAAGAGGGACCCATTAAGGTGGAGGGATCCTAGTGAAGGCTCCAGGTTTTCAGCTGGGAATCCATGGAGGTCTATGTCTTAAGAGCCACAGTGAACTAGGGGTAGGAGTCTTACCACATTAACAACAAGCCTCAATTTATACCTTTCCCTAAGTATATTAGGTGACCAGGTCATACTCTGCCAGAGAGAATAAACCTTGTGTACAGTAAGATGATATTCCATAGCCTCACCAATTTTTCAGAAATTATCAAGCATGCCAAAAGACAGACTGAAATGACCAGAAATGGACAGACAACAGAAATCATTATATAGATGATCCTGAAGCTAGGGTTATAAAACATGCACATTAAAAAGTAGAAATTATGAAAAAAAAAAAAAAAGACTACAGTGAAATTAGGAAGTCAATTCACATAAAGACACTATTAGAAAAGTGGAAAGACTTGGATGGAAAAAGATACTTATAGTAAATATATAGACAAAAAACTTAAGATAGGCAAGTCAAAGGGAAAACACAAAAGTCTTGAGAAATGTCATAAAAGGTATCAAAATGACTAACATAAAAATGTGCTTCCCTTCATTATCAGAAGGAAATACAAATTAAAGCTAATATATGGGAGCCCCTGGATGGCTCAAATGGTTGAGCATCTGCCTTTGGCTCTGGTCATGATCCCGGGGTCCTGGGATCCAGCTCTGCATCACTGGGCTCCTTGCTCAGCAGGGAGTCTGCTTCTCTCTCTCTCCCACCTCCCCTGCTCATGCTTGCTCAGACTCTCTCTCAAATACATATATAAAATCTTACAAAAACAAAACAAAACTCAGTACATGATGCTATATACATAGCAGTGTGGCTAAAGCAAAAAAGGCAGCTAATATTAAGTGATGGCAAGGACATGGAAAAACAAAAAACCTCATTATACTATCTAATGGGAATGTAGGTTTGGTATGATCTCTCCTTGGTAAAGTGTTTGGTAATATCTATTAAACCTCAAAATATACATATTCTATGACCTATCAATTCCATTCCTAGGCAAGTGTCCAACAGAAATGTATGTGCATTCACCAAAAGACAAGTGATGGAATGTTCACAATAGCACTTCTCAAATTTTCCCAATCTGCAAACAACCTAGATGCCCAGTTGTGAATAAGCAAACTGAGGTTTATTTGTGTGATGAGTACTATATAGCAACAAGAATGAATAAATTATTACAGCTAAGCAACAGCACAGGTGACCCTCACAACACACAGTGTTGGGCAAAAAAGACACCTAAGAGTTCAGAGTATGACTCCATTTATATAAACCTGAAAACTAAACAAAAACAATTTATGGTGTTAAAGCTCAGATAGTGGTTACTTAGGTCAATGTGGTAGGGGTGGGATTAGAGACTAGGGGTGGGACATGAGGCAGATTAGATGCCACTAATTTGATCTGGGAGATATTTACAAAGTGTGTTTACTTTGTCAAAATTTGCCAAGGGATATGCTCAGTTTGTGCAGAGTTCAGTGAGTATTATTCAATTAACTTTATTTAAAAAATTATACACATATAGGGCATGTGTTTGTGTATATAAAGTTGTTACTATTTATCCCAAGAAATCTATCTGCAAACTAAAGACTGAAATTTTATGAGCATATGATACATTACTTTTACAAAACTGTTCCACTGACTGCTACCAATGATGGCTGTTATTTTTGTTTTTTTAAGACTTATTTATTTTAGAGAAAGAGTGAGAGAGCAAGTGGTGGGGGAGGGGCAGAGGGATATATATACAGAGAGAGAGAGAGAGAGAGAGAGAGAAATATCAAGCAGATTCTCCACTGAACTTAGAGCCCAATGAGGAGCTAGATCCCATGAGCCTGAGATCATGACCTGAGCTGAAATCAAGAGTTGGACACCCAACTAATTGAGTCAGCCAGGCACCCCAAGGGCTGTTCTTTTTTTAAACTTTTTTTTTTTTTTTTTAAGAAAGCAAGAGTGTATGAATGTAGGCAGTGGGTGGAGAAGGAGAGAGAAGTTCTGAAGCAGGTTCCATGCCCAGTGCAGAATGACACAGGGCTCAATCTCATGATCTGAGCTGAAGTCAAGAGTCAGACGCGTAACCAACCGAGCCACCCAGATGCCCCAATGATGGTTATTTTTTTAAATGAACCATATCTGAGAAGAAAACCAAAGACAGGGATGATTTTCATATTCATTCTAGATATACCTATGTTTTCTACCTGCATTTTACCTTAGAGAAAAATTTGTGTCTAAAACGAGTAATTATAAATAGATAGATAGATAAAGTAATTACAACTTTCTGGGTAATGTTATAATAATGTAAAATCATGGGTTCTGGAGACAAATTTGTCTGGGTCTAAATGCACTGGTGGCTTTACTGGCTTGGCCACTTACTAGCTGAGTGTTTTGGGCAAGAAACTGTGCCTTGGTTTCTTCATCTATAAAACAGGGAGAATTTTCTTAAGATTAAATTAATGTTAATAAAGAATGAGTAGGAAGGAGCACATGCAACATTGTAGGAAATATTAAAATATTGTGGCTGGTAATGGCTTTTCACCCTTTGATTTCTACAAATATTTCTCATAAAATTCAATCCACACTTATGTTTTAGGCATAATTAATGTTTCATTCAATCAACATTGGTGAAATACTCTGTTCTTGGATGCCTTACACCTTGATCTTGCTTTTCATCTTTGGAAATGACTGCATATAAAGGCATTTTCTTCCTATTTAAGCAAGTTCCTTTCCTTCAAACATGTGTTCTAGTCCATAAGCCTTATCTGCTCTGAACTTCTTCAGCTTAGCTATTACTGCCTTTCCCATTTTCTTCACATTCTCAGAAGAAAAATGCTTACACTTCTAAATCCAACCATTACAGACATAGTTGTGGCATTAATTCCTTCAATACTCGGGGTTAACAGAAAAAACAGGCATAAAACCTCCTGGCTTTCTCTAGAGTTGTAATAATAGTGGGAACAATATGTTTTTGCTTTCCTTTTTAAAATTCCTTTATTTCTTAAATATTTTTTGAAAAATTTTAAATAAGTCATAAAGTAGTATATAAACTGTTACACAGAACAGCTATGATGGAACCCCTATACTTGAACAATTTGAGAAGGTATTATTTACAAAATTTTTAAGAAATGTAACTTTATATGTATTTGTTTGATAGTGTATGTGTGTACACACATATATCTATCTTTGAAGACATCAGAAAGCTGTAGTAGAAAACAACTTAAAGAACTGAGATTCCAGAGAGAGAGTGTATATAGAAGTGGGCTAGACACTTGCCACTGGTGTTCCTCTTAGGGCGTCTGTCAACTAAACCATTCAGGAATACTGAGAAGCCAGGCAGATGGTGGCTGATATTACAATGGACTGTATTGGGGAGGCAAAAATTGGAACATATGACCAGCAATAGAAGGGGAGCCAAAGGTAACATTCCAGTCTTTCTGGTGGAAGTCACAGAAGGCTATGCCATACATGGAGGATGGAGTAAAAATCAAAATAGATGGAGTCTTATAAAGACTGCAAATAAGCTTCAGTTCTGTTCAATTCCTGATTAGACTGAAATGTGTTATTTAACATAATGGCTTAAAAAATAAATATTTATTATTTCAGTTTCTCTGGGTAATGTAATATGGAGCAGTATAGTTGGGGTTTTAGGCTCAGGATCGGTCATGAGGTTGCAGTCAGGATGATGGCAGGAGCTGCAATCAACTGAAGGCTCAATGAGGGCTGAAGGTCCTGCTCCCAAAATGGTTTACTCATGGCTGTTGGCAGAATGCCTTACCATGTAGGATTCTGCACAGGCTGCTTGATGTCCTCTAGTAACCTATGTTTGCTGCCATGTTAATATGGCAGTTAACTTGCCCCAGAGCAAGCAATCCAAGAGAGAAAAAGAAAGCTATGATGCGTTACATATTGTCACTTATGCCATATTCTATCTGCTGTCACTAAGTATAGCCCAAGACAAAAATTAGACTCCATTTTTTTAAAGGAAGAGTATATCAAAGAATGTGTGCCCATATTTTAAGACCATCAACAGAGTCTGTCCCTCTATCTGCTGCCTGCCAGAGTGTAGGGTAAATCTACTCTGGTGGAAGGTAACTTCATTTAGAATTTCTACAATTTTCAATACACAATGTTTAAGATTAAAATAAAAAAATTAGCAGTTACAATAAGAAATAGGATAAAAATTTAAAAATACCAAATAGAAACAGAGCTCAGGGTGAGCTGGATACAAGGGTCATAATAAATGGAACAGAAAATGACAGTGATTTAAATGTTCAACACATGGACAAGATAAAGAATATCACCAGAGAACCTCAATCTATAGAAAAGAATACAACGGTGGGCTGCATAGGTGACTGTCGGTTAAGCATCTGATTCTGGATTTCAGCTCAGGTCATGATCTCAGGGTTGTGCAATCAAACCCAGTATCTGGCTTAGCGGGCTTAGCGTTCAGTGTGGAGCCTGTTTAAGATTTCCTCCCTCCCTCATCCTTTGTTCCTGCCCCACTGCTCGCAAATGCGCATGCCCTCTTGCTCTCTTAAAAATAAAATAAAATAAAATAAAATAAAATAAAATGGAAAGGGGAAGGGAAGAACTAAAAATTAAGCAAAATGAAATTGACAATTTGATACATGGGTTTAACAGCCACTTGGATCCAGATGAAGGGAACATTAATAAACTGGAAAACAGTGCAGTAGAAAATATCCAGACTGAAGGATGGTGTGCATATAATTAGAATACTGAAGGGTAGAAGTGATGGAGTGGTGCTGAAGGAATTTCTGAAGGATAATGGTGAAGAGTTTTCCAAAGATAATGGAAGACATAAAACCAGATTCATGAAAAACTGTGAGCCCCAATCAAGATAACTTAAAAAAAACAAACATTAAATCCATGTCCCCACAAATAGCACCATACAGTATATTAAGAAAAACCAAACAGAAGTGGAATATCTTAAAAGCATAAATACAGATATTATCTTCAAAGAAGCCACAATAAGAATGAAGCTAACTTTTCAACAGAAATTATAGAAGTCAAGACATGTAATGATATCTTGCAAGTTCTGAAAGGAAATACCTACAATTCAATACTTATGTTAAAATATCCTTTAGAAATAAAGACAAAATAGAATTATTTCCGGACCAAAAAAACTTGACAGAATTTATCTTGAGCAAAACTAAAAAAAGAAGTAACAAAGTTCTACAGGCAGAAGGAAAATTTTCCCAGATGGAAATATATGAAGAGCAACAGGAAGGGTAAATAGGTAGATAGCTCTAAATGAATAATGACTATACAAAATTGTGATTTCATCTTCTGAGACTTAAAATATAGCTGACCTCCAACAACAAGGGTTCGAACTGTATATGGATTTTTTCTCAATGAATAAGGTATAGTACACTCAAGTGCATTTTCTCTTACAATTTTTAATATTTTCTTTTCTCTAAGTTATGTTACTAAAAAAATTATGTATATACCATATAGCATATACAAAATGCTTAACTGGCTGTTTATATTATCAGTAAGGCTTCCAGTCAACAGTAGACTATTAATAGTTAAATTCAAGGTGAGTCAAAAATTACGTGTGAGTTGGTGCTGTGTTGTTCAATGGTCAACTGTAATATAAAATTGTGTGAAAACACACAAAAGATGGAGGGGAAGCAGTAAATGGAATTACAGGGTTTTAAGGTCAAACATTACCTACAAAATGGTAAACGTAATTCATATTGGATTCTAATTATTACAGTCGAGAATCAAAATCATGATTTTTTTAAGGATAATTTCTAAAGAAACAATGAAAGATGTATAATTAATAAGTAATGGGAAAAGAAAAAAGATTAACCCAAAAGAAGGTTAAAATAGAGACAGACAGACAGGGGAAAAGGCCCATAAAATAGATGAAAGCAAGCAAGTAGTATGAACCCACACATCTCAGTGAGATTAGACAATCTAAATTTTCTAATAGACTTTTTGAATTGGATTAAAAGCACATGTATAGTTTAAGAAATAATTACAAAGCATATAGCCGCCGCTCAGATAAATACAGTTTACACGATCAGCACTTCAGAAACACACACATCTCTATTCTGTATCATAAATTTCCTCCATAAATGGCATTTGTAGTGCTAAATTCTTTGTTTTGGAGATTTACTATTTACCCTTGACTTCCTACATAATGTACTTTCTTTCTGGCTATATTTGACCTTTAACTGAACAGAATCCTACTATTTGTGTCTGCTTTTCCATGTTTTTGGAGTAACTCATATTGCTGCATGTGACCACAGTTTTTCCATTTCCATTAAAATACAGAATTCCTTTATAAGGACTTACTACAATGTAATTTTCTTTTCAATTGTAGATAGGGTTTTTGTCATTCTAGTTTTTGATTACAAAAAATGCTAATGAACATTCCTCTACATATATTTATTGCACATTTAGTGGATCAATATAAAAAGTGGGCCTGTGAGATCAAAGAATATTCAGATCTTAAATATTTTTAGATAATGCCAATTTTTTTTTAAGGATTTTATTTATTTATTCACAGAGAGAGAGGCAGAAACATAGGCAGAGGGAGAAACAGGCTCCCTGCGAGGAGCCTGATGTTGGACTCTATCCCAGGACCCCAGGATCACAACCTAAGCCAAAGGCAAACGCTCAACCACTGAGCTACCCAGGTGCCTCTGCCAAATTTTTTCTAAAGCATTACACCAATTTACTGTTCTAACAACAAAAATGTTAAATAAAATCAATTCCTGTTATTTCAAAACCTCACCGATACACCTGGTGTTGTCAGATTTTAAAATGCTTTACTTTTCCTTACCAATATGAAAAGGCATCTCACTGTGGCTTTAACTTGCATTTCTGATTACTAATGAAGATGAGCACCTTTTCATACTGGTCATTTGGAATTCCTCTTTTGTGAAGTAGATACACAAGTCTTTTTGCCCATTTTTCTTTTGTATTATCTGACTTTTTCCTCATTGATTTAAAGTTCTTTATGTATACTCTGGGACCTGGGCCTCTAGAGGTTCTATGTGGTGCAAGTGTCTTTCTCACTTGATAGCCTATCTTCTCACTAAAATTACAGCAGCTTAAGAGAAGTTTCTAATTTTAATGTTGTAAAACTGATCAATTTTTTTTTTTATTGCAAAGGTATTTGTGTCTTAAGAAATCCTTCCTTAGGGATGCCTGGGTGGCTCAGCTGCTGAGCACAGCTCAGGCTGTGATCCCGGGGTGCTGCGATGGAGTCCCACGTTGGGCTCTCTGTGTGTCTCTCGTGAATAAATAAATGAATAAATAAAATCCTTAAAAAAAAAGAGAAAGAAATCCTTCCTTATCCAACGTTCATGAAGATATTCTATATTACCTTCTAAAAGCTTTATAACTTTCCTTTAGATTTTGAGTTCCTTAATCCACAGATTGATTTTAATGTGGTCTGACATAGGGATCCAATATCTTTCATATTTCACTCAACATGAATACCAAAGTAACTACACCATTTACTAAATCATTTCCTAAATGATGTACACCATATAACCTCCATCACATATCACACATACACATATGCATGGGTTTCTGGGTTCTCTGTGACCCTGGCTCTATTTGTCTATCACTTGAATTGATGAATAACATCA
The DNA here is from genome assembly GCF_048164855.1 of Canis lupus baileyi. NCBI lineage: Eukaryota > Metazoa > Chordata > Mammalia > Carnivora > Canidae > Canis > Canis lupus. The sequence continues at coordinate 45,577,223 of NC_132845.1, read as the reverse complement.
CAGTATTTTAATTGCTGTGGTTTTGTAGTGTCCTGACATCTGATAGCAAATTTCTTCCTTTTAATTTCTCTAGTTGATGGATATCTTGGTCTCTTAATCCACTGCATTTATGTATACATTTTAGAATCAAATTAGTTGTCAAGTTCCACAAAATTACACAGTAGAAAACTGATTGAAATTGCACTCTATAAATTAATTTGAACAAAAGTGAAAACATTCTAATAAATACTGCATTGTCCAACCCATAAACATAGTTCATTTCGTCACTGAATTACTATCTCTCAAAGTTTTATAATTTTCTTCAATTATTACATGTTTTATTAAATGTATTCCTAGGTTTGGTGCTATAGTATTGGTATCATGTCCTTTCAAAACATTCTTTAATTCCCTAATTGTTTGTATCTGGTATATAGGAATATAATTTCTTATATATTTGAGAATGGCAATCTTGCTAACATCTTGTTAATCCTAATAATTTATCTGTAAGTTACTTCGGATTTCCTACATTATATACCTACCCCAATCATCCATGAATAGCAATAATATTTATTCCTTTTTTTCAATCCTTTCTATATTAACCTCTTTTTCTTTCATTAGCCAAGAGCCACAGTATAATGTTAAAGTGGTGACAGGAGGCATTCTTCTATTTTGTACTCAAAGGAAATACTTCCAATATTTGATCATCCGATCTCTCTTAGGGTTTTTCTGGATACTCTTTATCAGATTAAGGAAGTACCTCCCTATTCCAAGTTTGCCAAGAATTTGTTTTTAATCATAAACAAGTATTTTATCAAATCTTACTTCTATTGTGAGTTAATAATGATTCTTGTCCTGGAAAATTACATTAACTGATTTTTTTTTTATTATTATTATTGAACCAACCTTGCAGCATTCCTGAGACAAACTCAACTTTTATAGATGTTGAACTTGGCTTTACTAGTGTCTTGTTTAGGATATCTACATCTATTTTATGGGTAAAAATGGATTGTAATTTTCCATTTCTGTAAAATGTTAAAATTGATTTTAGTATCAGAGTATCACAGATATACTAGATTTTAGTATCTAGTCTCATAAAATGAACTGAAAAATATTCCCTCTTTTCTTATTCTTTGGAAATTTGTTTAAAATTGGTGTTCTTTCTTCAGTGTTTTAGAAAACTCACCATTGAATCCACCCATCAGGTTCAAGTTATATACTCTCTTGTTAGCACAGCTGCCTGGGACAAGTTTCTTAAATTGCAGGTTCTTCCTTTATTATAGAGCATAAGGTGGGTTGTTCATAACATAGATAGAAGCCACTGATAAAAATTTGACACATTAGTCCACAAAATGCTATTTTAATGGGGTCTTCACTTTTTTGCTTCTATCACTAACATTTTAGTTTTCTTTTCTGTCCCTTTTTTGAGTTTCAGCAAACACATTAAGAAGTGGTAACAACATGGGCAGCCCAGGTGGCTCTGCAGTTTAGCGCGGCCTTCAGCCCAGGGCGTGATCCTGGAGACCAGGGATCTAGTCCCACGTCGGGCTCCCTGAATGGAGCCTGCTTCTCCCTCTGCCTGTGTCTCTGCCTCTCTCTGTCTCTCATGAATAAATAAATAAAATCTTAAAAAAAAAAAAAAAAGTGGTAACAACAAAGACTCACTGAAATGTGACTCTTGCCTTCACAAACTAAATAAATGACTTCTTCATAGCAGCTTCCTGGTTCAAAACTAAAATGTAGGATTCAATACCATGCAATATTAGGGTTTCTTTGGAAGAGTCAAAACTGCATGTAAATTCCTCAAAACAAAGGATATACTGCAGATGATACAGATTTGTAGACTTCATTTTGTCGCCTCCTTGAGTCTGGGTAGCGATATGGGGCAAAGGGTGTTATTCTTCAAATAATTCCTTATTTTGGGCTATATATTCTCTTTTTAAAAGCTGGATTACAATTTAACATATAAAAGGAAAAACCTTAGAAACATTTTATGGAGTTAATGCTAAGAATAAATATATAATACTATAAAGCTCCAAACTGTTGCAAATCACCAGACCAAAGAAAACAATTCATTAAAATGTCCCTCCCAGCAACATCAATCTAGGTGGGAATCACAAACCGTGTTCCTTTGTTAAACTAAATGATTTCTTCCCTACCAGCCCTTAATCTCTTAAGGTGTCGTGGCTGCTTTTTGACTCGATTAGACAAATAAGTTAACCTGTTTGCTGCAGTTTAATGTTATCATGATTCATGATACTGCTTTCAACCTGTAGGAAACAAATACTTTTAGGAACTTCTTTCCTACTCTTAACTTTCTTAGCCTTCCTCTTCTAACTTTTGTAAGCCACTGTTTTATAGGACATTGACTTTTCCAAGTGTAGAACACAAACCATGAGAATGATCAAGTGATCACTCGGATTACCATACCAAAGATGCATACCAAACACACCACAATGCAAAATCCAATCCCCTAGCTAATACAAAATTTTATTTAGTACAGTTTCTTTTTTTTTTTAAAGGTAAACTCTATTCCCAAATGGGGCTCGAACCCAGTAACTGGAGGATCAAGAGTCGCATACTCTATGGAGAGAGTCAGCCAGGTATACCCATACTTGGTACTGTTAAAACAATGATAAAAGCCCTGGATAACCAACCCCATTCCTTCATAACAGGCAAGAACGAATACGAACCTTTAAGCTGTTTCATGCTTAACTGAGAAATGGTATGTTTACAAGCATATACTTAGATAAGTTTATGCATTTTTGTAGAAATGCCTACCTTTCTGAAACAGCCTCATCACGATCCCGTGATAAATTAACCTTCTCATTTGATTTTTCTGAAGGGTCAGAAGTTTCAGAACTCACAGAGGTCTGTCTTTCATCTGGACTGACTGACTCTGGATTCTGATTCAAATTCATGGTCTCTGAATTTATAACCTGTTAATTGGGTGGAGAAAAAGCAGTTAAAAGGAGTGTTACCACTTGTCTTCTACACGAAATTGATATAGGTAAAATTTCACTTGGAAAACGTTTTCAAAATATTCTTGAATACAAATGGCAAAACATATGTTAAATTATATGTATTTCAATGGCTCATGACAATGCTTGCAGTTTCTCTGCCAAGATGAATTTAAAAAATACTTCTAAGAAATAAAAATAATGATAGTACAAATCAACTGCCTAGCTTGGGTGGAAAGGAAAAACAAATACCTAAGTACTCAGACAGCATTTTATTCCTGTTAGACTATGTTTTAGGAACTCAGAAACACTAGACTCTTAACAAGCAAACTTGTACTTCCATTATACTCCTAATAAGTGAAGACCAGAAATAAAACTAATTTTCAAATTGTTCTTCCAGTTGAGTTTTGTTTACAACTTGGAAGCTGAAACACTTAGTCCGTATTTGGTTGAGAATGTGCAGTACTTAAAATATACGTCTATTAATCAATACAAAAGGATCAAGCTGATTGCCCAACTCATGAGCCTTTCTGGTGGGTAACATGAACAAAGACGACCGTACACAGAGACAGAATTCTGAAATGTTATTAAGTTTGCAGATTCTGTATGTTAGAAAGAGGTTCAAACAACATTGGAAAACAATAGCAAAAAATATTTGGTATCCTTTCAGTTCCAGGACAAAGTGGCTCACTTTTCCCTGCTGTTCTCATCTAAGTATAATGAAAAACCCCGGAGATAACAGATCCATCATAAAATGCCTCTGAAGGGTGGAAGAAAAGGGCAGGCTGACTGCGGATCGTGAGATTGCAGAGAGAAAGCACAGTGAGCTCCCTCTGTTTTTACTATCCGTATATCCTACACAATGGGTGCCACAAATGCCAGGGACCCATCCTTCTCCCCAAACCTAGAGCAGGGGTGGCTGAACCCCTACTCCATACCTGCAAAACCAGCAGCCATATTCACTGCATTTGTGTATCTTGGTCCCCACCTGACAACCTGAGCACAGTACAGTAGCAGTATTAGCAAAGCCCAGCCAGGGACCAAATCCCAGGACTCCACACCTGGAACAGAGGCGGGACTATCAACCCTCATTTGGGACAGCCTGGGCAAGGATTACTGAAGCATCAGTGTTGTTTCTACTCCATCGCTGGGGCAGTGGCAGGCCCCATCCACTGCCATGGGAGTGACTACAGGCTAATGTTTCCTGAAATTCCCACCCAAAGTCAACAGGATGCCCAGGGAGCAACTGCAAGGATTGAACAGGAGATCCAGTGGAGCCAGAAGAAGGAAACCAACCAAAACAGCACTCTATGGGCTTTGAAAAGTAAACTGTCTTTGTGACTAAAAGGAGTCACAGAAGGAGTCCAGGACCTGTATGCTAAATCTAAACCAGGTAACTGCCTGTATAAGGAGTCAAATACTTAAGCTCTTCAAAGAACTTCCATGTGACGTGTGACTGAATACTCTGACCTTTTGATCCTTGTAAGGCACTAGCCAAAGGATCCAATACACCACTGGCTTTCTCTCAGGCACATGGTTTTTTTGATGGTGAACTTCCTAATTTTAGGGTCTTCTGTAACCTGAGTAGGCTCAGAATATCCCAATCAAGTTGTGCTTCCTTTTTGTTAGATAGAAACTCCTTCAAATGATCTCTTCCCTCTCACAAGAAAGAAATCAAGCCAAACCTTCAACACTGCTTAAAAATCTCATTGGCCTGGGGTGCGTGGGTGGCTCAGTCAGTTAAGCATCTGACTCTGGCTCAGGTCATGATCTCAGGATCCTAGGATTGAACCCTAGGTCAGGCTTCACGCTCAGCAGGGAGTCTGCTCCTTCCTCTCCCTCTGCTCCTCCTTTCTCTCTCAAATAAGTAAATCTTTTTTTTAAAAAAAATCTCATCTGCCTAATGAAATCCCATTCCATCACTTACAAATTGTTTTCCATGTCACTGTAGCACACGGTTCAGCTACGCTTTCTGCCACTATGTAACAAGAATCTCCTTTCCTACAGTCTCTAGTAATGTTCCTCATTTCTTTAGGGTCCTCACCAATGGTGCTTTTAAATGTCCGAATTTGGGCAGCCCGGGTGGCTCAGCGGTTTAGAGCCTGCCTTCAGCCCAGGGTGTTGCCCTGGGGACCCGGGATCGAGTCCCGCATAGGGCTCCCTACATGGAGCCTGCTTCTCCCTCTGCCTGTGTCTCTGCCTCTCGCTCTGTGTCTCTCATGAATAAATAAATAAAATCTTTTAAAAATAAATAAATGTCCGAATTTCCACCAACTGTCAGTTTATGAATATTTACGTATTCTCTGGGGCAATACAGATTTTCTCTTAGGTACTCCTCATGTCTTCTGAGCACTTGCTTGCAGTCTTTAACATCTGTATTTCTACTGAAAGTCAATCCAGGCTTTTAAAAACTCATGCTCATCAGTATTCTTTCAGCCTCCATCCATGACCCCATTCCAAATCCACTTGCACATTTTTAGGTGTTTGTTACAGTAGTATCCCACACTTGCCGGTACCACATTCTCTATTAGTTTCCCAAGGCTGCTATAGCAAATTACCACAAACTGGGTGGTTTAAAATAACAGAAATTTATTCCTTAACAGTTCTGGAGGCTAGAAGTTTGAAATCAAGTTTCACTATGCCAAGATCAAGTGTTGGCAGGGCTGCATCCTTTCTGGAAGGCTTCAAGGGAGTGTTTCCTTTTTCTAGCTTCTAGAAGCTGCCAGGATTCCTGGGCTCCTAGCCCCTTCCTCCATCTTCAGTGCAATCATTCCAACCTCTGCTTCCATCATCCCATCTCTTTCTTCTGCCTTTGAAATAATCACACTAATCCCACAAGGATAATCTCCCCATCTATGAGCTTCTTTGAACATGCAGAGTAACATACTCACAGGTTCTGGGGATGAAGCCATGGATAGCTTTTAGGGATCATTATTCGCCACTATCAAGCACTGTGGCAAACTCAATACAAAAGTGACATTTGTAGAACATTATATCCAACATTCAAGTGTACATGGAACATTCACTAAGGAAGGAAAAGCATATCTTGGGCTATAAAGTAAGTGTCAGTAACTCTCAAGACTGAAATTTTACACAGTATGTTCTCTGACCAAAATAAAATAGAGAGGTCCCAAATGCTGGAAATTAAACACATACTTCTAAATAACCCATAGGTCAAAGAACAATACCACAAGGGAAGTTATAAATTATTTTCAACTGAAGAAAAACAAAAGTACAATGTCTAATCACTGAAAAGATGCATAGAAAATGCTTAGAAAAAGCAGTGCTTAGAAGGAAATTTATAGCTTTAAATGTTTTCTAGTAACAAAGATGATTTAAAATTAACACTGAAGAAATTGAAAAAAGAAATTACATCAAACATAAGAAAGAAAATTATAAAAAAATAGAAGAGACAACAAAGAATAAGATTTTTTTTTGAGAATAAGATTTTTAAGACTCTAGCAAGTCTCATCCAGAAAAACAGAAAATATAGATTACCAATATCAGAAATGAAAGAGTCTATCATTACAGATCTACAAATATTAAAAGGACAAAAAAATGTTGTCAATAATTTATGTCAACAAATTCAACAACATAGATACAAGGGACACATTCCTTGTGAAGATAACTTACAAAACATACAGGAGGAAAGGAAATAGAAAAATCTGAATTGCCCCATACCTATTAAAGAATTGAATTTCAAGAAAAAGTCTTCCTACAAAAGAAAGCTCCTTGCCCACACATAGTTTTCAGAGATGCAATCTATCAAACATTTAAGGAAGTAAAAAAATCTTACACACAAACTTCCAGAATACAGGGGAGGGAGTGCTTTCCAATTTAATTATTGAGGCTAGCATAAATATGATACCAAAGCTAATAAAGATCCTACAAGAAAAAAATTCAGTGAATATATACTGAAGATTATATTTAAATTTTATATAAAAAATACAAACAGATACAAAACTCTAATGATATCCCTGCTGAAATATTTTGGAAGCATATACTGCAGAGTGTATTTTGATACAAAAAAATGTATTTATGAATACACAAAATATAAAGATGGCTTAGGAGATGAACAGATTGACAGACATATAGATATTAAAATAGTGAAGGTAAAATATGTAAGTGTTGCATCTATGAGTGTTCATTGTAAAATTTGGTCAACTTTGCTATATACTATCTGTTTCATGATAAAATGGTAGGGATCACAAATTGTCTCTTATTCACTTGAAATAAATACAAGTGGCATTTACTTTTGGCTACCTAACAGTATCTTCTCCAGAGATAGTATCACAGGAATATTCTACATATAAATTTGTCTTTAAAGCCTTCTTAGTTTGGAAATAGATTTCATTTCTTAAAATCCAACTACCTACAATAGTGGGTCAATGAGCTAATTAAAGCTCATATGGGTTTATACCAACCTTACAGGCTGTATTACTGGTTAATACATTTGTTTCCAAGAAATTCTTTTGACATTGCAATACTGCTTTAATACGTCTTTGAAGTTTTGATATTTTTGCCTAGAAAAAAGAAAAATACAAAACCAGCGCACTAAATAATATATAGAGATTGAAGGAAAACTATGTATCTGCCAAAGCAGTCTCATAAGACTTAGGCATCCACCCAAATAAATGACAAATTCTTATATAAGCAAAAATTTAAATCACGTTTGATGCCAGTATGGCACATAAGAATGGAAGATAAAAACATCAAACTTCTAATGGAGCCACAATAAAGTTAATGTTGGTAGAAACAGCAATCAGCAAGTAAGCCTATAGGGATAAGAACAAAATAAAAACCCCAGAACAGTCTGAAATATGTTGTACAAGCTCTAACACAGAATATATTTTTAATTAAAAGAAACCGCTTATGTATTATGCCTGTCAGTTGACACAAAATAATTGACAACAGAAGAACACAGTATAGTATTTCCAAAAGTATTTCATGAGGGCCAATACAGCTAAGAAATTCTGTTACTTATGGTATAGTATATCAGGCTTGTGGGCAAAGATCAGATTTGGGTCTGCTTTATTGTTTTCCTTTCATAACATGCAAAAAAATCTACTTCAAATGAAATTAAATGAAATTAGAAACTTACAAAGAGTTCATCAGCTATTGCTTCATGTTTATTCCTGCACTGTGTCTTCCCAATGCGTTCGGTCAATTCTTTCAGTTTGCTATCAAATAGCTTGTAATTTATACTATAGATCTCCTGTCGAATCAAATGTTTGACCTAGAATTTTAAAATAAAAACCAAAACACCCATTTCAAATTTAAAAGCAATTTTATTTTCTACTCCTTAAAAATAGCTTTGTTCTTTTCTAGATTTACTGTAACCGATAAAATACATTTTTTCATATTTTATGTTCATATTACAAGTAAGTTTTATAGAAGTTTGAATATCAAATTCAGCGAAACACACCCAGTATCTAAATATATTGATGTTAGAAAATAAACTTATTCTCCAAGGGCTAATTTTTGTTTTTTACAGTTTCAGCTGAATTCCATAATACATATTAAAGGTAAAAGCCTCTATCACATTTATTTTTCTAATGAGCATAAATGAAACCAAATATTCCATAAAAAGGAACTCCACTAATCTGAAAGCCAGAGACCAATGAAAATGGTTGGTTTGGTCTGTAGTAGATTACGATGCAAATTATGAAAGTCTGAGCCTTGATCTGGCCATTAACAAAAGCTGTATGACCTTTGGAAAGTCACACACTTTGCTTCATTTTCCTTGCTCACATGTGGGCAGATAATACAATGTTGAATGTGTGATGCTCACAGGATTTTTGTAAAAGTATAAAAGGTTAATATGTGAAAGAGCTCCATAAAACAGAAAAAAGTGAATTGATAAAAAGGAAGATAATCTATTTTACTTGAATAGCTTTTTTAGGGGGTGACTTTCTTATTGTTAAAATGAAAGAAGCCAGGCACAATTAGTTAGTGACTAATGCTATTTGGCATAATGCATGCTATTCTAATAATGTGTAGTAGCTGTCACATGAAACATTAATGCATTTCATTATCTGGCTGTTTTTTAGAAAACAGACGAACCTATTTTCAGGGAGCATAATTAATCTCAATGCCCACTGATACAAACAGCTCTGCTGAGCCATGTATTCAGAAACATCCACTGTAGTTTTTTGCTGAATTAGTATCCTCTCGTAAACTGCTTTCGTAACAGAGTTGGTCGTCTCTCTCAATAACAAAACCTGTCATGATACATCTGAGGTACTTATTAGTAATATTTCTATCTTTCCCCTAAATTCTTGCTTCTTGGTGTTTGAAATTGGAACACAAACCTTCTATGTTAAACTCTTTTATTATATGGATATCACCAGAATGATTAGGGATATTAAGCAATTTTATTTGATTAATCCTAAGGTTTTTCCTTCTCATTTGTCATTGTTCTTGCTCTTCAACATAACCATGTACTTGACTTTTTCTGTAATGCTTAATATTTCTTCAATGGTTTCTCAACATTATCATTTTTACTAACAAACTTTTAAGTATTTAATAAGTGCTCAAAAACACATTATTTTTACTGATAGGTGACCCCTGTTACCCATGTGTGGTTTTTCCTGCATGCTTGCTAGTTCAATGGCTGGGCTCAATATGTAAAGCTCATACTCAGATGAATCTTGGAGAAACTTTCTAAATGTCTTGAGTATGGAAATACTGTTTTGGGGATCTCTGGGTGGCACAGCGGTTTAGCGCCTGCCTTTGGCCCAGGGCGCGATCCTGGGGACCCGGGATCGAATCCCACGTCAGGCTCCCGGTGCATGGAGCCTGCTTCTCCCTCTGCCTGTCTCTGCCTCTCTCTCTCTCTCTCTCTGTGTGTGTGACTATCATAAATAAATAATTTAAAAAAAAAAAAAAAAAAAAAAAGGAAATACTGTTTTGCTAACAAGAGGAGGCCACACAGTGTTTGTGAAACTTTCCTGGTAACACATGGGACATTTGCTAAAATCATAGATTCCTAGGCCCTAACCTGGATTCACCAAACAGAATTTCCTGGAAAAAGGTCTGAAAAACCATCTAATTAACAGGCATCACTAGTAATTCTGATCAGGTAAGTCTGAGGAAAGAGTAGTCGAAAATGACAGTCTTCAACTGTTAGTAAGCTCAATAAACCACAATTTAAGCAAGAAAGTCTGAATCACTCCGGACAATTCAGATGGAGGCAGACTCTTAAAACCTGGTTATTTAAAAGTACTAAATGCCCATCCATAGGTTGTTACTCTTGATTAGAGTGGACATTTGTTCTCATTTAGTGGTGATGTTCCTCATAAAGAGGACACAATAACCTCGACCAAAAAAATACCTCATAAATGTCTTCTGCTGATAGTAATATATCCAAAATTATGGTATCAGACGGAAATCCTAGGTACAACTTGCAGATGACAGCCAAAGTATCCTAAAAATTGGACAAAGACTAGCAATTATATATTTCCAATCTGCCTCAACTTTCTACGATAGTAGGTAGAATGAAGAACTTGGACTTTAAAGGAGCGCCTCGTGGCTCAGTTGGTTAAGTGTCTGTTTTTGGCTCAGGTCATGATCCCAGAGTCTTGAGATCGACCCCCATGTTTGGCTCTCTGTTCAGGGGTGAGCCTGCTTCTCCCCTCTCCCCCTGGCTGCTACTCTACCTACCTGTGCTGTCAAATAAATAAAATCTTAAAAATAAATAAATATTAAAAACTTGGACTTTAGAAGAAAAACTCCTCTATACTTCATTAACTCAATTGGAATCAAGGAGGCCAAGATCCTTATAAAACCTCAGAAGAGTCAACAGCTAGGGGACTCTCTCAGAGAAGAACATCAGAATGATAATCCCTATTCCACTGGGATTCAAACAAAAAATCCAAAAAGATGTGGTTTAGAGACTTAAGTCTTTGGACAGGAATTAAAATATCAAGTTATGGAAAGCTAGCTATTAGGAGATAGGTGAAAAGATAGTAATTAGCTAAAACACCAAATGTCTCTGAGGAATGTGCAAGAAACTTCTGCCAGGGGTGGTGGTGGTGGTTGAGAAAACAAAATAAACTGCATTTCTTAAACCTCACTGGAAAGGACCATTTTCTGTGTCAACTCAAACCAAGTATTTTGTGAGAGAGGTAATAGTAATGAATGAAAACTAATTTTTCCATGCCAGTGAAACCAAAATATTCAGATTAAATTTTATCTTTATATGTCCCTATCAGAATTTATTTCTAAATTCAGCTACTAATTCCTGGGAGTAAGACACAGCCTTTTTCTTAAGCTAGATCTTTGTTCACCGTAATTCTATTAGTCCTATCCAGCAAATAATAAGACTTAGACATCTTTATTTTACTGTTCCCTTTGGTCTTCCTGGAAGAAAAGACAAGGTAGAAATGGAAAAACTGCTGGCTCACCTTAGATGCTGGTTCTGCAAGAGTCCTTCAAAAAGGTTTCCATTTATTTATTATGTGAGTATATATCCATATAACACGTAACTATATAGTAACTATATAGTTGTAATGGTCTGTTTTAGAAAACAGTAGTGTTTTCCTTCCTAAAACAGCAGGGTAGTTTGGTTCTGACATTAAGACCTATTATAGGTGACAGACATTAATCTATCATATAATGACTTTTAGCTGAATAATTCTAGTGGTAGTAAAATAGCAAAACATCATTAAAACAGGTCCTCATTACAGGACCTATTAAAATTGAATCTCATAAAAAAGATAAAAAGTAAAATTGAATCTCACACTTAAATTCAGAGTTGATCAGACATGGGAAACTAGAGTACAATGAAATAAAATGGGGCAAAATGAAAGCAAAATGTGCATTCAATGATGTTATAAAGCAGAGTCAGATAATGCAACATATCCATGTAAACCTGGAAATTAGGTCACTAAACCTGAATGCAACAGGACTTTATGACGAACTTCTGGGTTGTCTGAGTTTATGACACAGTGGTCAATTGTGATGAGGTATACAAACAGCTGAAGCTGCAGATCAGAGAACCCTAAGACCAGTACAAAAGAGATTGAATTATTCAGCAAAACTTAAGGTCAGACAATGTCTTTCAAAGAGATTTAAATGTAATGTTGACTAAAATGGTCCATTCTCTTTCTACTACAGCACTCTACCTAAACAGGATTCTCCAGGCTACTCTGCATAAGATTATTTTCAATTAACTGGAGATGTTTTGGTAATGTAAACAATTATCTTTCCCTAATACCTCCATCGTTTGATTCTACTTTCATACACCACCTTTGCACCAAGTGAAAGTCATCTGTACTAAATCACCATGGAGATCAATTAACTTTTACCATTTTTTTACTAATCAGAAGGTTTGAAGCCCCAATATTTTACCTGTTCTAGCAATGCTGTATGCTTTTCCAGAGTTACACAAATATTTTCATTAATTTGCTCTGAAGTTTTCATGCGCTTAACATTTTCTTTGTTTTCTGAAAACATCCTCTTCTTTTGATTATGGCCTTGGGGAAATGGAAAGATCAGAAGTAAAAATATTCCTTCTAAGGAAGGAAACAAGGGAATTCAGACTCTCTAAGGAAATAAACTAAAATGTGATGTCAGGCAGCATTTTTTAGCAAATGTAATTGTCTAAAAACTTGTGACAAAATATAACCTTCAAAAAATGATTCTATCAGGTTCCTAGGTAGGATTCTGGTCTCAGATACACTTTCCTTTCAACTTTAATACCTATTTAATACCAACAAAAACTGAATAAATTATAATACTTAATCCTCTAGTTACTTAAGCAGTCATACATCATTTTTATACAGTACAGTTACTTACGCAGTCTGACATTTTTTTTAATAGGTGATCCTGTTATTATTTTTAAGCAATTTTAAATCCATCTTGTTAAATGACTACGTAACCTACATAAGAACACAAATAAAATTTTATCCTAAGAAATGTTTTTTCTTTTTATTTCATTAACTTACAAAAACATCCTACTTTTAATGAAATTTACTTTTGTTACTTTAATGATTTTATAATTCTAGAATTTCATTAGTTATTCGATGTTTCTGTCACTCCATGCACACATGTATGTATTATCTATCACCTTACATTTGGCCTATGATTTACAGGTTAATTCTATGGAAAGAAATGAGTTCATCAACGATTAAAAAAAAAAAACTCTTTCAACTAGCCTCATTAATCTAATAAATAAAACTTCAAATTAAGATGTAGATGAAATAAACCAAACAATCGCCCTATGTCACCTTTTTGATTTTTTTTTTTTTTTTTTTGTACTCTCAAGGCAAAGTGACTGATTCCTTCTTTGCCAGAATTTACCTCCTTTCAGATATGGAGGATACCGTTTCCCCCTCCTCACCCTAAATGGTTCAGAAACAAGACACTCTGAAACAATTATTTCATGATTTACTTTTCTCTTGGCTATATATGCTCTACTATTTCTATATCTGAGGCTAAAAATATCCCCCAAAAGGAAAGTGACTATTTTAATTTCTCTAAAAGATGCATAAGTATATACTTACTATTATTCCTACCAGTGTCAAGTGCTGCCAGCAGTGTTGAGTCTACACTTTCACAACTTGAAATGCTAGAATGACAGGTCCTACAGGATTCTTCACTTTTCAAAATAGCAGCAGCATAGTTACTGGAAATGACTGAATTGTTCAACTTAGGTACTTTATCAACAGGCACAAAACGGGTATTTGAACTTAAAATGTCATCTTGTCTTTTATCACATGACTCAGAACCGGAGTTTTCTAAACAGGAAACCATTTTGTTGATCCTCTTATCATCCAAGGCACTGTTTACTGTAGTTTCTGGCATTTGAACAACACCACTAGATACACTAGATGGACAATAAATGGGTTTCAGATTATAATCTTCAAGTTGTTCAAAACAAGATCTTGTTACATCTGTCTGACATTCAAAATGGTTTTCAGAAGTGTTTTGTGACTCTTTTGCCTCTTGTGTAAAGAGCTTCTTGGAAAATTCTGTTGTTTTTCTTGACTTTTGGTAAGGGCACAGAACTTGCTCTTCAAAGTTTTCCAATCTTGTTTCTGAAGCAACAATTTCTAGTGGTTTCACAATATTCTGAGAAAATACTTTACTATTCTCTGAGCATACTGAATTTTTGTTGGAGTCCAATAAGGAAGCATCATTTTCAGAATGTCCATATTTGCTACTTATGACACCAGTACTTAAACTCTGATTACCACTTGACACATTATTCCCAGTTGCTGTTTTCAGTGCTTCGACATTCTTCGACTTATTCAGGATCTCTACTTGCTTCCGGCAACTTGCAGGCATTGTTTTTTTGGCTTTTAGTACCTTGCGCTTACTTCTGTCTGGACTGGCCATCTTTTATAACCTAGAATTTAAAGTACTATATTTAGATGCATTTCTCTAATAGACAAAAGTTTATTTATTTGGTGTATTAAAATAATGTTCAGACTCCCTCTAAAGTTTTTTTTAAAGATTTTATTTATTTATTTATTCATGAGAGACACAGAGAGAGAAAGAGGCAGAGATACAGGCAGAGAGAGAAGCAGGCTCCATGCAGGGAGCCTGATGTAGGGACTCGATCCCGGATCACACCCCAGGCTGAAGGTGGCACTAAACCACTGGGCCACTGGGGCTGCCCCCTCTAAAGATTTAGATAATAATTTTTCTTGAAAATTATATCCATTCTTACCTATCACTGAAAACGTACAAGTAACTTTAATCTTTTCTATAAATCTAAACTAAATAAATTCAAACTTTATATTGCTAGTAAGCCTCTACTTAATAAAAACCTGAAAATTTTATCTGGCTACTTTTTGTTTTATCACCTCACTGTCATAACCATTAAAGTCTAGTTTCAATAATCCAAGCAGGCTATACTTTACATGATGTAAAGATTAAATTCCATTTCCTAAAAAAACAAAACTCAATTTTTTGCAAAGAATTTTGCATTTTCTTTTTTTTTTTAATTTTTATTTATTTATGATAGTCACACAGAGAGAGAGAGAGAGAGAGAGACAGAGAGAGAGAGAGAGAGGCAGAGTCACAGGCAGAGGGAGAAGCAGGCTCCATGCACCGGGAGCCTGACATGGGATTCAAACCCGGGTCTCCAGGATCGCGCCCTGGGCCAAAGGCAGGTGCTAAACCGCTGCGCCACCCAGGGATCCCTGCATTTTCTTTCCTAATGCTCATATTTCCAAAATAAGTGGTACTGCAGGAGTAATTCCCAATAGGAATATAAAATGAGCACTAAAGATACACAACAGGATGCCAGTTCAAACAAGAAAGCTAATTTAAATTTTATAATTATTTCTCATAATTTAGTAAAAACCTACATAGCAAAAAAAAACAGTTTAGAATTTATCTCTTAGGATCTACATCAAGTCTGATGTAAACTATAGGTAGGTATATAGTTTAAAGGAAATTACTCTGCCAAATTACAAGGCAATCAAAGGCATAAGAAATGAAAAAGAAAAAAAATATATACAGGCATGACAGTTATCTAACAAAATATAGAGAACTTTTAAACTGAAATGACAGAAGCTAGGACTTTTTAAGGCACAAATAACCAGTCAAAGCTACCTGAATAATTTTTTCATTTATCACATATCTTACTTGGAGCTTTCCTTTATTTTTTTATTTACCATATCATTTGATCAGGAACAGTCCCAGGATCTGTGAGACCTGAAGGTTGAGGCAAATATTTCTTTAGAACAAGAAAAAAAAAATCAACATTTGTTGATTCATATTTTAAAAACCTGTCATTTACAGGGGCTCAGACAGTAAACTCCAACATTTCATCTCAGGGTCCTGAGTTCAAGCCCCATTTTGGGCTCCACACTGGGCATGGAACCTACTTAAATAAACAAACACCTCCAAAACAAAAACAAAACTGTCATATATTTTTAAAAAATCACAAAAACCAAAAAAGCTGCATACTTTCATTAAGGGCCTGATTCAATATAAGATTTTTTTCCTATAGGACTATTTGATTACCTATTTTTGTAGTATTTCCCAGAGAAAATGAACAAACTAAGTCTATCTTCTAGCGTAATTTTTTTTTTTAATGTATGTTCCCTGCCCAGCAGTGAGGAGCCCAACACATGGTTTGAACTCATGACCCTGAGATCAAAACCTGAGTCTAGGGGGTGTCTGGGTGGCTCAGTTGATTAGGCGTCTGCTTTGGCTTGGGACCCATGATACCTGGGTCCTGGGATTGAGCTCTGCATCGGGTTCCCTGCTCAGTGGGGAGTCTGCTTCTCCCTCTGCTGCTCCTCCTGCTTGTGCTCTCTCTCTCTCTCAAATAAATAAAACCTTAAAATAAAAACAAAACACAACAAACCTGAGCCCAGATCAAGAACTGGATGTTTAACCGACTTAGCCACTCTGGTGCCGCACAGCATAGGTGATTAAATTTTAATTGATAATCAGAATGCATGAAACAATCAGCTTCATGTAAAGACATTTCTTTTTGGTACTGCTACAGCTGTGTGCCCTATAAACACAAAAATTCTTGTTTTCTTTTAAAGGCAGGATTCCTAACAACAAAAAGTATGGTGAATTTTTAATATGCTATGTTATTATTTTTCTAACAGAGAAGTTCTTTTGACTGGAAATCCATGAGAACTAAATCCTCTACTTAGTTTTAAACATCAGGTAATTGGGGAATATTTCTCCTGACTACCTTCATAAATTTCAATTCATGGCTTCTTTATTCCTCATATATTTCAGGTACCAGGCATTGCAGACCCTATTCCCATCAAAAGCCAACAGGTAGTAACTACCTACTTTCAAAATTGACTATGAACCACAAATGTATCCTATTAAACCTACACTAAGTATATCCCCAATCACAAAATGCCTGAAGCTATTCTACTGCCAGGTGACACAAAGGTAAGAAGTCAAGATGAAGAGAGACAGTATTCTTAAATGATTACAGTTGAAATCCTTTGCCAATCATTTGTTGTATGAGTTACAAGTATCTTCTCTCATTTGTGGCTTGTCTTTAGATCTTCCTAATTTTTTAAAGATTTTACTTCTATATTTGAGAGAGAGAGAGAGAGAGAGAAAGTGAGAAAGCACAAGAACACGGTAAAAGGCAGAGGGAGAAGCAGACACTCTGCTGACCAGGGAGCCCGACATGGGGCTCAATCCTGGAGTTCTGGGATCATGACCTAAGCCAAAGGGCATATGCTTAACTGACTGAGCCACCTAGGTACCCCTGGATCTTCCTAATTTTAATAATTTCTTTTCTGTTATTGTTTAATCACTCTTGAAAAATCCTTTCCCACCCCTAGGTAATGTGTAACATAATGAAGCCCTCTGATAGTACAGAAGCCTTCTTCTGATCGAGATCATCTCAAGACACAGACCTGTACCATGACTATGCAATTAAAAATATATTAAGAGCAGACCTGAATGAATATATAATAGGAATACTTGGTCAGAGAGAATTAAATTAAATAAATTAAATTAAATATGAGAAAATTGGTCATAACAGCGTGCACCTTGCTAGCTGATAAAACATAGGGCACTACAGAGAGATACTCCATGTGGAAGTATGCTTAGGGAAAAATAAGTTAAACTGCCAATAAAAGGCTCAGGGAAGTTAAGTACTGGTAACTGCCTCTAAAGTAAATGAGACTTTAACATACTGTAGAGAGGTTTAGTAAAATTTATTACTGGGAAAATAAAAATAAAAGACAGTCTAATTAGGGGATCCTGCCATCACAGAACTTCTCTCTTCAACCAGCTTGAATCCTTTGCTGTCAAATAAGCCACATTTTGTACAGATCTCTGGAATCATGGTACTTGTCCAGCAGCACAAGGTTGAAAAGAGAAGTCATCTATATTTTCTCAAGTTTTAAAGATCTGTCTTTCAAATTTGACTGTCTAATCCATCTAGAATTGATTTTAGAATATACTGAGAGTAAGGGATCTCATTTCATTTTGCCCTCAGGTATATAGTTGTTGGACAGTGTCCTATTAATTTTGAACTTTAAAATTATCTTTTATTTATCCAATGATATGACTCCTGCTGAACATGCTGTTGTCTATTTCATTAATTTGTTTTAGATGCCTCTTGTTAAACAATGAAAATATTTTAGCATAATGAATCTTTTAATAGATTTTAATCCAGTTACATTTAATATAATGCCACTTATTCTTGGTGTCCTGCCTTCTGATCTTCATAGCTTTCTGCTGCTATATTTTACTTTCTATTGTTATGAAAATGTCCTTTTTATTTTATAAAGTCTTACATATGCCTCAGGATTCCATGGATTCTAATATATTTTAAAGTTTTCCAAAAACATTTTAGCCAATGTTTCAATAACCATTTAATTTTTTTAAATTTTTTTTTTATTATTTATGATAGAGAGAGAGAAAGAGAGAGAGAGAGGCAGAGACACAGGCAGAGGGAGAAGCAAGCTCCATGCACCGGGAGCCCAACGGGGGATTCGATCCCACATCTCCAGGATCGCACCCTGGGCCAAAGGCAAGCGCTAAACCGCTGCACCACCCAGGGATCCCCTCAATAACCATTTAAGTAAAAAGTGAAACATTATTTAAATACACATTATCTTAAAGTATTCAAGGGGTGCCTGGCTGGTGCAGTTGGAAAAGCATATGACTTGATCTCTGGGTCATGAATTTGAGCCCCACGTTGGGGGTAGAGATTACTTAAATAAATAAAAAGTATTCACACTTTACATCCCAGATTTTACCTTACTTTTATGTTATATATACCTTCAAGAATTCTGGATATTTACATTCTGCTTCAGAGCCAAAATTGACTATTATTAATAAATCTGCTATAAAAATCAGGTATAAATTTCTGTGTAGACATGTTTTCATTTTTCTTAGTTATATGCCTTATGTGAAATTGCTGAATCATACTTTAACTCCATATTTAACCTTCAGAGGAACAAACTGTTTTAAAAGCATCTAGACCAATATTTTCACAATAGGGAGCAAAAGAGTGATTTTATTTTAATATCTCTTCATGACATTTGTTACTGTCTCTTTTTCCAGTAGAGTCATTTTGATGAGTGATGCGATACCTCACTGTCCTTTTGATTTGCATTTCCCTGATGGTTAATGATGCTGTTTATTGGCCACTTGTTTATCTTATTTATTCTGGTCATTTGCCCACTTTAAAACTGGGTTATTTGCCTTTTTATTATTGACTTATAAGAGTTCTATCTATATATTCTATATTTCAGTCCCATTTCACATATGATTTGCAAATGTTTTCACACATTCTATTTTCAATTTCTTGATGATATGCTTTGAAAAATTAAGGTTTTTAACTTTTTAAAAATATATATTTATGGAGGGGGGCAGAGAAGAGGGAATCTTAAGCAGACCGCAAGCTGAGTGTGGAGCCCAATGTGGGGCTTGACCTCACAACCTTGAGACCACTACCTGAGCCAAAACCAAGAGCCAGAGGCCTAACCAATTGTGCCATCCAGGTGCCCCAAGTTTTTAATTTTGATAAAATCCAATTAAGTTTTTTATTTGTTGAGTTTTTGGTATAAGATCTAAAAAAAAAAAATCACTGCTTAATCCAAGGTCATGAATATTTAATAGTTGTAAAATTTTATTGATCCATTTTAATTTTTAAATAGCGTGAAGAGGATCCATTTATTCTTTTGCATGTGGACAGGTGTTCCAGCACCTTTTAAAACGGCCATTCTTTCCCCTACTGAATTGTTTTGACACTCTTGTCAAAACCAAGTAATTTAAATATTAAGTTTATTTCAGGATTCTCAATTTTATCCCACTGATATATAGGTCTCAACTGCTGTAGCTGTTAAGTTTTAAATTTAGGATGAGTTCTCAACTTTATGTTTTGTTTTTTGAGGATTGTTTCGGCTATTCTGAGTTCCTTGAATATGTGCATGAATTCCAGGATCAGATCAACAACTTCTGCAAAGAAGCCTATTGGACTTTAACAGTGAATTGTGTTGAACCTATAGATCAATTTAGGGAGTATAACTACCTCAATTCTATCAGGTATTCTGATCCAGGAACATGGAAGTCTTTCCATTTATTTAGATGTTTAATCTCTTTTCAAAGGTATATTGTAGTTTTTAGAGTTTTGCACTTCATTTTGATACTGTTGTAAGTGAAACTTTTTTCTTAATTTCATTTTTGGACTGTTCATTGCAAGTACAATAGAAATACAAACAATACTATATATTGATCTGACCTGCAGCATTGTTGACCTTGTTTTTATCTGTTTTTTTTTTTGGGGGGGGGAGGGGTTGTTCTTTAGGATTTCCTACAAAAAAGATCCTATCACGTGTCAGTAGTTTTATTTCTTCCTTCCCGGTCTTGATGCCTTCTATTTCATTTTCTTGCCTATCCTGACTAGGAACTCCTGTACAATGAGAATAGAAGTGGAAAGTGCTGACATCCTCCTCTTGTTCTGACTCAGGGGAAAAACCTTTAATCATTTATACTTTAGCTGTGGAATTTTTCACAGATGCCCTTTATCAAGATAAGGAGTTTCCCAACTATCTCAACTTTATTTAATGTTTTTATCATAAAGGAGCATCGCATTTTGTCAGGAAATGTTTTAGCATCTATTATCATAATCATATTTCTTGGTTCCTTATTCTAATGATATGGTAGATTAATTTATTTTTGGTTGTGAAACCAACCTTGCATTCTTGGGATAAATCCTGCTTGGCCATGGTGTATAATCCTTTCTCTGTTGCTGGATTGAATTTTTTAGTTTTTTGTTAGTGATTCTTACATATATTCACAAGAGATATTGTTCTGTAGTTTTCTTGCGAGGTCTTTGATTTTGTTATCAGGAAAATACTGGCCTCCTAGCCTCACAGAATGATTAGGGAAAGGTTTCCTTCCTCTTCTGTTTCTTAAAAAAAAAAATCTGTAAAGAATTGTTATTTTTATGTGTTTTGTAGAATTCAACAATAAAGCTACCTGATATGAAGCTTCTCTTTGTGTTCTAATTCAATCCCTATACTTGTTATAGGCCTGTTCAGATTTTCTATTTCTTCTTGAGTCTGTTTTTGTTCATTTGAGTCTCTTTAAGTACTGGTCTATTTCAACTAGTTAACTGGCTGGAATAGAAGTGATTTGTTCCACAGTATTCTCGTAATTGTTTTAACTTCTGGAATGTCAGTACTAATGCTCTTTCAGTCTTGATTTGCTATTTGAATCTCTTTCATAGTCATTCTAGGCAAAGGTTTGTCAATCTTTGACCTTTTTTTGAAAAACAATTTTTGGCTTTCTTGATTTTCCGTATTTTTCTTTCTTAACTTTATTATTTTCTGCTGTAATCTTTATTTCCTTAGGTTTAGTTTGCTCTTCTTTTTGTATTAAGATTAAAAGGTTATTAACTTGAGGTTTTTAACTTTTATTTTTACCTTTTTTTTTTTTTTTTTTAAAGTAATGGAGAGATGCCTGGGTGGCTCAGTGATTGTCTGCCTTCGGCTCAGGGCATCATCCTGAGTCCCGGGATCAAGTCCTGCATTGGGCTCCCTGCGAGAAGCCTGCTTCTTCTCCCTCTGCCTGTCCCCACCTCTCTCTCTCTCTCTGTTTCTCATGAATACATAAATAAAATCTTAAACAACAACAAAAAAAAGTAATGAGAGTCCAGCATGGAGCCCAACGTGGGGCTTGAGCTCACAACCCTTAGATCAAGACAAGCTGAGATCAAGATTTGGATGCTCAACGGACTGAGCCACCCAGGTGCCCCAAGAACTCCTTTTTAAATATAGGTATCCATCACTACAAATTTCCTTTATAAAGAAAAAAAATGATTATTTTAGACAATGTGTGTGAACACGAGCAGGGGAGAGGGTGAAAGGATTTAAGCAGATTCCCTGTGGAGTGCAGAGCCCAATGAGGGACAGGGCCTGATTTAAGGGCCTGAGATTGAGACCTGAGCTGAAACCAAGAGTCAGACACCCAACTGATTGAGCCACTCAGGCTCCTTAACTACAATTCAAAGAATTGCTTTAATTTCACTACAATGTTTTGGTGTGTTATGTCATTTATATTCATTTCAAAATATTTCCTATTTTCTTTTGACGAGTTCTTTGACACAGTGGTTATTCAGGGGTTGTTTAATTTCCATATAGTTCTGAATTCCTAAAATTTCTTCTTGGCACTGAATCCTAATTTCATTCCGTGATCAGAGAAAGTACTTCATTCATTTCAATCCTTTTAAGTTTGCTGAGGTTTGTTTTATGGCTCTGTATGTCTGTACTGGAGAATGTCCTATATACAGGAGAAGAATGTTTTTTGCTGTTATTTTGTTTACTGTTTCACAAGATGTTCTCTTAGGTCTAGTTGGTTCATAGTGTCATTCAAGTCTTACTGATCTCCTGGCTAGTTTTCAATCCATTATGAAAGTGCTGTATTGAGGCTGCCAGTCATGATTACTGAATTGTCTATTTCTCCCTTCAATTCTTGTCAATACTTGCTTTACATATTTTAGTGGTGTTATTAGGTATATCACACACACACATATATACACATATGTATATGTGTGTATATAAATATATATAACTGTGTGCGTGTGTGTATATATATATACAGATATATATATATATATATATCTGTTCTAACTTCTGAAGGACTGACTGGTCCTTTTATTATAAAACATCCTCCTTTATCTTTAGTTAAATTTTTGTTTTAAAGTCTATTTTGTCTGAAATCCATATAACCACACTTTCTTATGGTTGCTCTTTGGACAAAAGATCTTTTTCTATCCTTTCATGTTCAACATATTTGTATCCTTCAAACTGAAGTGTATCTCCTGCAGACCGCATATACTTGGATGCCGTTTTTCCTCCAGTCTGAAAATCTATGACTAGATTGTTTAATCCATTCACATTTGATATTATTGATAGTTTATGTCTCATTTTACTTTTTGCTTTTTTATGTCCAACATCTTTTGCTTCTCTATTACTTCCTTTAATGCCCTAGTTATTAGCTTAAAATGCTTTGTAAGTGGTATGGAGATTTCATATTTATGGGGCACCTGAGTGGCTCAGTTGAGCATCTGCCTTCAGCTCAGGTCATGATCCTGGGGTCTTGGGATCAAGGCCCACATTAGATTCCCTGCTCAGCTTGGAGTCTACTTTTCCCTCTCACCTGCCCCCTTACTTGTGCTCCTACTCTCTCAAATGAATAAAAAATCTTTAAAATTTCACAGTTCTGCTTATTAGAGAAATATAATCCGTGTTGTAATTGATCACATCTCCAATTAATTCATTAGATGCACTTGTTTGAATCTTCTATGTAGGTAATGTCATGATTTTCTCTTGCTAATCCTTATTTTTTCTTTCTACATTTAAAACCTCCAATATATGAATAGGCATGCTGTTAGTGTTGTTTCTCTCATCAAATCAAACTTTGACAAGTGGCACTTCATCACTAAATATGGTTTTTGTAATAATTTTTGGAGATACACTTTATTGCATTAATAATCACACCTTTATTCCTAATTATCATGAATGTAGTATTTAATCAAATCTTTTCATATCTATTTAGATGATCATATAATCTCATGAGATTATATATTTTATAAATTTCCATTATTTTGCATCACACTGATACATATTTTAAATTATTTACTCTATCTTATTCCTAGATATTCCATATTCCTGGATTCAATTTGTTAACATTGTGTTTAGGAATTTTGTATCAATGTTAAGAGAGAGGAGTCTAATTTTCCTTTACTGGGTTTTTACACCAAGGTTATGGTGACCTCGTAAAAGTCTAAATAAAAGACTTTCTGAAGAGTTTATGTTTACAGATGGTATTACTTCTTTCTTAAATGTGAGAAATAATTCACCATAATACCATCTGGGCTTGGAGTTAACTTAGTGATAAAGGTTTTCAACTATGATTGAATTTTTAAAGATAGACACAGAACCATTAATATATTTTGCATCTTTTTGTTCCTTTTAGTTGTTTTCCCTTTCACAAGAATTTCAAATTTATAAAGTTCTTCATAATATTCTCTATATTTGTAACATTGGCAAGATCTGTAGTACTTTTCTTTTTAAAAAATGGACGGGGGTGGTGTCAGCGCAGGCCAGACTCCAGCTGTCTTACCACCTGCACAGCCTTCTCATCTGGGCAGATGTCAGCACACTGAGTGAAGTCAAAGTATATTTGCACCCATGGGCACCGGAAGTTGGTTTTGCAGCAGGCCCAGCCCCAGTGGTTCAGCGGGTTGAAGTCACTCTGGCCCGTGGCTGTCTGGCACAGGGACTCTGCTGTTGTTGCTGCTGCCACTGCTCCTTTGCCCTTATAGCCAGCAAAGCTTCACTGAGCCTGGTGTAGTGTTCTTTTTATCCTTGATATTAGTGATGTGGGGTTTTTTTTCCTTCATCATTCTTACTAGAAATTCGTCCATTTAATCAATACTTTCAAAGCACTGATGTTTGGCTTTCCTGACTTCCTACTGTACACAGTATTCATCATTTCCTGTTGGCATTTTATCTTTAAAGATTATATTTATCTGAGAGAAAGTGTGTGCACACAAGGGGGGGGAGGCGGGGCAGAGGGACAGAGAGAAGCAGACTCCTCATTGAGAAGGGAGCTTGACACAAGACTTAATCCCAGGACCCCAAGATCATGATCCATGTAAAAGGCACTTAACCAACCTAGCCACCCAGGTAACCTCCTGTTAACACTTTAACTCCATTTTCTTCAGGTTTTGTTCTTTTTCCACCTTGGGATGAAAACTCAGATCTTTAGTTTTCCATTCTTTTCCCCTCCTTACTTTACACTTAAAGCTATTAACATTTTCCTCTAGTTCTGCTTTAGTTGAATCCCACATTTTTTGACAAACCCTATCTCAATTTTAACATTTGGTTCAAAATATTTTCTAGTTTCCACTATAATTTCTTCTATGATCTGTGGATTATTTTAAAACATTAATATCAAGGTAATTGCAGATTCCCTATTTATATTTCTGTTGAAAGTTAGCTTAATTGTACCATAATTGGAGAATATCCTCCAAAATGATTTCAATCTTCTTATTTGTTGAATCTAAGTTCACGGTTAATTTTTCCAAAAGCTCCATATATACTTGAGCAAATATGTCTTCTAACATCATTGGGGGTGGTATTATTATATGTAAACACCAACTAGCAACTAGTTCAGATTTTTTTGTTGTGCTGTTCAAAATCTTCCAGCTATTAAAAACACTGATTGTGGGTTTGTCCACCTCTTTTAATCATTGTGTTTTTTCCCTTTATATAATTTGAAGCATTTAGTAGATACTGATTTATTTTCTCTATTGCTGGTGATGGATTGAGAGATTACGAAATCTCTCATAATGCTTTTGGCTGATAGTACATTATCAACCCTAAAATAGCAATTCTTGTTCTATTTTTAAAAATGCACTGGACCAAATCTTTACCTTCCCTTTACTAAAAAGTGAAACTTAAAAAAACCAACCAGACTGAGCTACCCTATAAAACTTGTTCAAGGAAACACAGTTTGAAGCCAGCATTTAATCCTCAGATTTTAAGACTCAAACAAATCTTGTATTGAAAGATTAAGTCTGATAAGGAATTATGAAGAGACAAGGTTATCTTCCAGGGTATACAATGGTCAACAAAATGACAAAACTTGACCAACTTGTCCCAAGTGACAATCTCATGATTATAAACTAATCCTTACAACTCTAGGTGTGGTCCATGGACCAGCTGCATTAGCCACTTTCTAAGTGCTGTCAGAATTTTGCTTTAACTTCAAAATTTTAACAATTTAATACCATAAAAGTCTAAGGTGTTCATAATAAAATGAAGTAGTTGCTTGTCAGCATTCCTTAATGCCCAGTGGCAATCAATTTTAAATGATTTAACAACTTGTTTTAGATCTCAGGATTTTAAAATATGTTCACACTAGTTACTGGAGTTACAAATTCTAACCATTATTAAGTCCCTATGTTTACAGAGGAGATTTAGCTCTTTTCTACACCCTATATGCCTTATCATATTTATAGCTAATATTTAAGTTTTAGGCAAATATTTTCTATATAATCGGAGTATCATGATTACATTATCTTTCCTATTAGATCTTGTTTTTCCTGAAGCTATTGATAATTTGTCTCCTGATTTCCTATAATTCTATCCTTAACTGTTTTAAAATTAATCACAACTGTCAAGTATCCTTTTCCCTTTTCCCCACTCCTTCAAGGTCATGTTTAAAGATCATCTCTTCAATAACGCCTTCCTCCAAGAGAATGACTTCCTTATGCGAATATTCCATTACAAACATATTTTTAGTAATGAGCTTTGAGAGCAGAGCTGTTTTATTTACTTTTATATCCTAAGGAAGATGATGCTCATACAGCTTTATAAAATGCTGATTAAATGTATGCTACCATATAAAAATTAACTTCTGGAAAGCCAACCAGGGTTATTTTTCCCTTAAAGTACCAAAAACAGCCCTCAGCAACTTTTACCATAGCTATTTCCCATCAGCAGCACTGTACACCACAGAGTCACAGAAGTATATTAACAGTACACTTAGTGCATTAGATACATTTAGTGCATCTACATCATTAAATTTAGGAAGGTTTGTCAATGAACATCCTTCATATCCCACGAAATTTAATCAGGAGTTCAAAAACTCAAACTACATCTTATTATCTCTCCCTACCAGAGAGTCAGTTATTTCTCTCCAAATATTGCCTGACTACGATCTTTCTGTCCTACTGAGATTGGTAAAGCTGAAGAGTGATAAGAAGTTAGGTACCTGAGTCTAGAGTAATACATTTTAAAGGTGTATGTCAAAGTTTAAGACTCAGAGAACAGGGGTGCCTGGGTGGCTACATTGGTTAAGGGTCCCAGGAACAGGTCACCAGTCAATTTCCCCCGCTCAGGAGGGAATTCTGTTTGTCCCTCTCATACTGCCCCTCCTCCTTCCCCTGCTCCTGCTCTCTTCTTAAATAACATCTTTAAAAAAAAAAAAAAAAAAACCTCAGAGGACTGAGTATGTAAGTGATGCAAGAATAGGAGACAAAATAAGGTATAGTTATTTTTTAGATTTACTATAATCTTCCTCAACTTAATGAGAATTAACACTCTTGCACATTCAGTTATAAAATTCATCTTTATTTGTAACAGATGACGAAAAATCTGATTACATGAAATGCAATACATTTGTACCCACCCACTACAAGATAATTACAGGGCATGCACAAGCAAAGGTGTGGGGGGCACACAGTATTTTCATACCAAATTCAAGATATTGAGTAGCAAGGAAATACAGTGGACAGAAAGCCGAGGTGACGTACAGGCGTCAATAAGGTAAAGCAGCAGAATTCAAGATGTACCCAGCCAGACGCGCCAGGTCTTGGAAGACGGAATTC